>NC_136495.1:111955923-112038423 GCF_053919585.1 Euprymna scolopes
TTCTTTTCCAATTTTCCAAAATGACATGATGTTGTCTGCGATATTAAGTAACTTGTTGAAGAGTTTTTTTTTTCTTTTTTTTTTACAAAGGAGTTACCACTTATAAAGGGCCGGAAGCCACTCGAGGATAAGGGTTAATGAGTGTACAGTGGTCAAGGGGAACATGTCAGTCATCGTTAGTAGTGGAAATTTGGTAAATTGGATTACTTAAGGTGATGGCTCATCAAGAACTTGTTTATGTTGGACTTGAAGACAACCATATTGTAGTGAGTTAGAAAGGAGGAAAACGGAACAGAGTTCCATAGGCGTGCAGTTCTAAGAAAGAAACTTTGTTCATGGAATCTACGTTTAGGTTTAGGCACAAATAAAGAGTGGGGGGGGAAATTATTGATAGTGGTGTCAGCTAGATGAATGTTTTTCGTGAATGTCAGGCTAGGGGGGGCATAGATTGGAGGTCAGACGAGCACTTGCCATGAAAATAACGATAAAGCAGAGACAGGCACGGAGATTTTTAAACGAAAGAATTACAAAATCTACCCATACAAAAATAATCCAAGATAAAGAGTTTGTAATGAATGAGAATTTCAAAGTGCCCGAGAACGTTCTAGGTGAAAGAAGGTACTTTGTCTATAGTTCCCCCATGTACCAATCTTTCACAAACAACAGCGTCTAGTTACAGCCACTATTAACAATTTCCCCTGTGCCTAAATCAAAACGCAGATTCCATAAACAGAGCTTCTTTCTTAGAACTTCTCGCCCGAGGAACACTGTCCCGCTAGCCTGCTTTCCAGCTGACTACAATATGATCGTCTTCAAGTCTAATGTAAATAAGATCTTGTTAAGCCGTTACTTTAAATAATCAAATTCTACCCAATTTCCACAATTAACAATTACTACGTTGTTGTCCTAGTGACGACCGTACACACATTAACCTTTATCCTCGAGTGACTTTCGAGCTTTGATAAGTGGTGACTCCATATAAAATAAGTTTACACTTCGGCTGTTGTCGTGTGCGTGTACATGTGTAAACGAGATAGGCATTGTAGACGTATGTATATATTAGCGTGCTTGTTTCGCCAGTGAGAAAGTGTAGGTATTAACTTGTGTCTTCGGTGAGTGGTAGGGTCTGCCAAACGATTGGGAAAAACGGAGCGCATGTTCCCGTGACGTCAGACTTGTGTTTACTATACAAACTGTGGGAAAACAGAAGCGACTTAATGATTTTTAAAAACCTTTGTTTATCTTCTTCAAACTACAATTAATAATTAATCTTTGTTATAATTTTGTTAGGTTTTAAGATTTACACAGTTTAACGATTAATAATATTATAAACATTTGTATATTAAATATAAAATACGGTTTTACTAAATATGTACGAGTGTTAATTACCGGCTTCCATACTTTTATTTGGTAAAAAGAGACAAGCAAAACATGAGGGGGGTCTACAAAATGCTTAATATTTGTGCAATAATATTTTTAAATCTGTTTTAATCTGGCGATAAAATAGCTGACGAGAGCCATGTTTATATTAAAACTTAATACTTAAAACAAATTTAAACACAATTAATTAAAAATCTATGCTTTAACAGGACATTTTGAAATAATGGAATTTTAATCGTTTTAATCTTTTAAAAATCAATTAATTTTTAGGAATTTTTGTTTCATAGCAATTCACCTGATTATAGTATATATTAATTAGCAAAAACCCTATTAAAAAAAAAACCCAGAGCATAATATTAAATTTATATCAATTTTTTAATTGCAACTTCAAGGTAAGTTTTTGTTCAATACGTGTATTTAAATTTTTAAAAATATGGGCGGGGGGTACGCACTAAAAAAAGTATTTCCATTCATATATTTTACGGAAACTGCATTTTATATGTAATTTCAGTCTAAAATGAATAATTATTAAGAATTTCACGAAAATCTGATCATTAGTTGATTTTTGCTCGATTTATTAAACACGGGTATGTTTTCACGTTCGGAATGCTTACTACATGGGAACGTTATTTTAAAGCGTCAATTATGTAAATACGATTTTCGTCTCGCAATTTCATTATTTTCGTACGATGAAAAAAAAAATTTTTTTTTTTTTTATTATTACTGGTTTATTATGCCCTTTTCCTTTTAAATGGTACAAAAGTTATATTGATAATATTAATTCACTAGCCTGGGAGCCCGGCGTTGCCTGGGTGTTTGGAGGTGTGTGTTGAGCAAAAACAAAAACAAAAAAAAGTGGTAGTAGGAAGGCAGGCTAGAACTCTTACTGCGAAGGAGGAAAAAACGGGGGAAACGTGACGTCTTTGCTGTTACGACCACAGCAAAACCGGAAGTGACGTAAGTTTAAATTAAGGCTAGACAATCGAAGAGGGGATGCCTTTCGAAAATATCGGCGAAAAAAGCGACCCCCTCACTGTAGAAAAGTGCTCAGTTGAGAGTGAAGAAATTAATGTTTTTGGCCATTTTTTTAATATTTATCGTCTGAAGGGCCGAGCTTCAAAACAATACTGATCTTGTAAAAATCCGTCGCCTCCGTCGAAAGTTTTAGGCAGACATGCAAACGTACATACATACATACATTTATATATTGGTAGCTCAAATTTTCGACCCAACCCGATTAAAAAGCTTGCCCTATCTCTGAATACTCTTTATGTAAAATTTCAAATGCTTAGATCAGAAATTGTCTGAGTAATTTGGTAGAGACCGCAGCGGTCAATTTTTAAAAAACTTTGATCCCTATTATGACCCCTTAACATTTATTGTTTTGGGTTCAAATCAAGTTATTAAGTTAGATCCATATCAAAGGAACCTATATCTAAAATTTCAAGTGTTTAGACCCAAAATTGTCGGAGGAGTTTGGTAGAGTTCTCAAAGGTCAAATCGTTGAACTTTGACCCATTAACAGCCAAATTTCTGTCCGAAAACAGATTACAAAGATTTTCCCGAATCTCAGTACCCTGTATATCAAATTTCGAGTCTGAAGACAGAAAATTGACAAAGTTATTGTGTAGGGAAATGTACACAGACAGACACACAGACAGACAGACGCACAGACACTTTCACTTTTATAGATATATAGATAAAGATAATAAAGTTACATCGTGTTACATATAGGGGGGGGGGTTAATTCTTTGGTGAATTTTGGAGGTGCATAGTGAGCGGCGTGTACGTGTAAACTTATGAACGCATGTATACGCACGCGCGTTCGTATGTGTGTGCTGTTGCTAAGCGTACAAGAGTCCGTGAATGTTTCTCGTGTTGTCTGTTACTTGTTGTGGGAGCCTTGTGGACCCAAATGACATAGGTCGTATTGTACACGCGTCCACAGGCGTCGGATATGGAAGAGGAACAGAAAAAGGGGAAGAAAAGCACTGTGTTTCGGTTTTTATATGTTACGTACGAATATTCGGAAATTAATATTTCTTGCACCGTGATTGGTTGAAATAAACCGCTGATTCGAACTTTTGCGTGAACAAGAATCGTTGGACTTGAAGACAACAATATTGTAGTCATGAAAACGTGAGCAGGATGTGAGAACTCCAAGTGAATATCAAACAAAAAAAATAGCAGACCACAGAGTAAAGATCAAAGAGACAGAGAAGCGAAGCAAATACACGGAACTGGCCAGAGAGATCAAAGGATCTAGAAGACGAAGAAAGTCAAAATAACGCCACTAATAGTAGAAGCATTAGGAACAATACCGAACAACTTTGAAAGGAGAATGAGAGAGATTGGAATCGGAGAGATGGCTGAGAAGATGCAACGGACAACAATAATGAAAATGGCTGAAATATTAAGGAAAACCCTTGAATGCGGAGATTAACACTAACACACGAGCTACAGGTATAAACTGGACATGCAGAAACTGCTACAGATGTAAAACGCAAAGGAGCATCACATGGAATCATAAAAATTGAAACTGTTTAATTAGTACCTCTGCATTCTACTCTCCCTTTTTTCTGTCGCTATAAACACGCACCACACTAAATAAGTGAGAATCAAGGTGGATGGAAAGATAGAGGAGAGAGAGAGAGAGAGAGAGAGAGAGAGAGAGAGAGAGAGAGAGAGAGAGAGAGCGAGCACTAACCAGATCTTTGCTGGATGAATGTAAAGAGGACTGGGTCCTTTGGGAAGGTTTATTGCCATCCAAATTCCAGTGAAGACCAATGGTCGCTGCCAATGAGGAGTCAATGGCAAGCGGCTGTTGCGATGAGGCAAATTCATCTGCAAAGGTTATCGAAAGTGCTGGAAAGTATTGGAAATCTGGGTAAACTTATTGTTACCCAGACTCCAGGGAAAACCACAGGTTGTTCTGAAAAAGAAATATTTGAGAATGGCCTATGTGGAAACTCCTATTGAGTACAAAATAATAATAATACATTTCTGATTTTTTTAGATCAAGATTGGTTATTCATATTATTTAGATTCTTTGGACTAATGTTTTCATTTTGAGTGTCATTTTCACAACGCTTTGGTCGATGTAGCCTCCGATCTTCTTCACGTGTATCTTGTTGAACTTGGGAATTAACATGGAATTTTGAACAGAACCCTTTATTTAATTCACGGGAGTAGCTTGTTCTCGTTCCGCCAGCCATGACTGGATAAAGGTACTAAGTAATTTGCAATTGTATTTTAGGTCGCACACACTGAGGATTGAAGCTTCAACCATCAAAAGTATGTAAAGTATGATGAAGGCACTAGGTGAACATGATAGCTACAAATATTTGGGTGTTCTGGAAGCAGACGCCATTAAAACAACAAAAATGAATATGTCAGAAGAACAAGAAAATTCCTCGAAATGAAACTATGTAGTAAACACCTAATTATAGGTATAAACACGCGGGCAGTGTCACTAGTAAAATACTCTGGACCATTTAGAGGTTAGACCAAAGAAGAACTGAGGCATCTCTACCAGAAAACCAGGGAACTTATGACTATGCACTACATTTAAATAATGATAGTGACCGACTCTATGTCAAAAGAAAAGATGTAGGAAAAGGGCTGGTTTGTAGAGAGGATTGCGTAAACGACACAAGGAAACAATTAGAAAAATACATAATGCAAAACATTAAAAAAAATACATAATGCAAAACATTAAAAAAAATACATAATGCAAAACATTAAAAAAAATACATAATGCAAAACATTAAAAAAAATACATAATGCAAAACATTGAAAGAATAATTACTGCAGAAAATGACTTTGAAAAAACAAAAAAAAAGACAAAACAAAATAGAAACAAGAAAAAAGAGATAAGACGAGAAAAGAAAAAAAGGGAAGAGAAACAACTACAAGGACGATTAGTAAGGCTGACATAAGACTAGCGTAAGACCAACGAAAACACTTGTACATGCCTACAAAAGGAAACCTTAACAGAGGAATTGAATCCTCAATAACAGCTGCACAAGATAACATGTTTCATGACAAAATTAAATTTCACCATGATGCATTTCGGTTATTTCGTAGACAAGTCAGTAATTTTATTTTTTGTTAAACTATAAATAAAACAAAGCCCTCCACACACCATATCCGCTGTGGGAAATTAATCTTACAAACTTAATACTCCCTGGCTGAGATAAAAATAATTCCACAATTACAAAACCATACCTTTAAACTCAAATTTTATTCAGTTATAACACCAAAGAAAGGTTATTGGTCCGGGAACAGTCCTTGCAAAACGGTGGGTCAGTTTTACTTCCCAAATTGGGAGCCAATAGTTAACTCCCTTTGTTTGAGTGGTAGCATGGTTTTCCTTCAAAAATGTCCATGATAATTCATGATGTTCTCGGCAAGAGTTCTGGTGCCTTTAATTAGGCATGAATCGAGTCCCTTGGGATTTTAATTTAATGGAGAAAAGTTCAAACGTTTAGGTGAAATAAACATGAAGAAGTTGTTGTGCCTCGATTCTCGATAACGCATTCTTCTCGGAGCCGACTTTTGATGAGTCTCGCTCTTGCCGGAGGTTTTCGTAGACTAAAAACAAATGGATGTTTACAAAAAAAAAAAAAAAAAAAAAAAAAAGCGCCAAGTAATTTTCTTAGCCGAAGAAAACAAGCCAGTGAATATTACACACCCTCGCCAAAGTTACACATATGTTTTATAAAAGGCTTAGTATTTAGGACGAAAAAAAAGTACTTTTTATTCCTTCCGGTGAGTTTACTTTTACGGATTGTGATTCACGATTTCCTCAATTGTCCGGGGCAACGCCGGAACACGAGTCTTGCTAGTTATTCATAAACTTCACCACCACTCTCCCGACGTAAATGACTCATTTTTATCACCCTGCCACACATTCATAAGAAAATGGATGCCGAAACACTGATCTGATCTTGAGGTCACTTCTTGCCTGAGGGATTTTTGAAGGAGTGGGGGGAGGATGCGTAGTGGTGGTGGTAGTTGCTACAAATTAAAACAACTATTCTCTATAAGCGACTCAATCCACATTCCACCTGAATATTAAAGTTACAAGTCGCTGCTTGTTACGACACGCCTCGCACGCATCTTATCAACAAGTTGCAGTTCACTTGTTTGCGACCGGTGCACATAACCTTAGGAATGCAGACGTTGCAATTTTCGCCAGGATTTAATGTTCATACATTATTCTGAAATCAAACGCGTGAATGTAAAAGTTTATTTTCTTGAACGTCACGAACCGGGGGCAGACTTAGGCGTGTCTCATTATTTTAGAGTTCCTTCCACGAAAAAAAAAAAAAAAAAAAAAAAAAAAAATCACCCCCAAACACCCCCAAAAAGCAAACAAACAAAAACAAAAAGTAAAAAATACCCCTCCCCCAAAAAAAAGACACACAACAAAAAACAAAAAGACCCCCCCCCCAAAAAAAAACAAAGAAAACAAACACAAAATATAAAAAAAGAAAAATCTGTATGGTGTACGTACCCGTGACGGGTCGAAAATATCGTATTCCAAAAATCACGTAAATTGATCAAGTAGTTATAGTTTTTTAAACTAACAGAGGACACCTTGCCTTGCTGGGTCATAAAATACACTTAAATATATTTTAATTCATGCAGTTTTCGTACTTATTATTACAGAACCAATTCTCTATTGAGTATTATATTGTACCTAGTATATAGTAGTGATTTCAAAAGTTAAATAAAAATGCTTAGATGCCATCAGTTAGAACCGAAACCAAAATATTTAACGCTTCAGTCGCGTCTCCTACCGATGTAAATATCGAGAGATAGTTAAGAAAGATTTAATATTAAACGACTCGAAGAAAATGAATTGAATTTGGGCATGCACAGCAAGAAGTAAAAATATGTCGGTAAGTTGAAATGAACAGTATGCATTTCAAGTTGCCGACACATAACTGTACGCGTTATTCATCCATCCAAACAAAGATTTTACTCGTAATAAGCCATCCTTGGTTTATGATTATTATTTCCTGTCAATTTCAGTGTTCTGCGACCAGTAGTTTAAGAGTTTATCGGTTAAATATTTACTCACAGACTGACAGACACACGCACGCACACATGAATCTACTGTTTTATTTAAATAGATAAGAAACTCAAATTTTATGACTAAATGAGAGTGACTGCCATGCGATATTTTGAAAACAGTCCGAAGGAACAAGAAAGATGATTCCAAATAATTAAAATTTGCGAGATTTTAGAAAACCATTCTTAATATGGGGAGAAAGGCATTGGAAAACCGAAACTCACTTTAAAATGATCTTTATAAAGATAAAACTGTAACACAGCGCGGACGGCAATATAAAAATACCGAGCCGTCATCGAAATGACGTCATGGTAAGGCAAAAAGAAGACTATAAAAAGGAGAGAGCACGTTTGAGAAAACGATCACGTTAGAGACGGAGACGATGTTCGAGAGCACTTATCTTATTTTTATTTGATTAAAAAAACGACGCTTCTACACTATAGGGACGAGATTTTGTTGTCAATAAATGGAGTTTTCAGATAAAAAATAATAGTTTCAGCTGCTTTTTTTGTTTGCCAATTCTAATGAGTTACTATAGTAGCACATGAGAGACGTCACAGCCGTAATGAGAAGTCACGCGTGGCGGTAGAATGAGGAAATATATGTCCTGGTTACACGAAAAAGTGAGTTCGAGTTATTTCCTGTTATGTTCCTTTGCGACTGAGTCTACAATGTGTTGTGGGTAATGTAACAAAACTCTTACTGTCACGGGTACGTGCATCATATAGATGCTTCTTTATTTTTGCCTTCTTGATGGCGGGAGTGTTCTGGACAAGCCCCATCATTCTCTTGAAACAGTCAATCGTTTATGTTTGGGTAATCTAACAGTTATACGCGCCCAACGTGCATAAATGATGAGGTGATTCTAGCAAAAGAACGATTAAATTGCCGCTTGCCGAAGTTGATAAAATGCTGAAACAAAGCAAACAGAAGACGGCAGAGAAGACTGAGATAAAATGGATGATATATCTCTACTTATCTATAAAAAGCAGTTTATCTATCTGTGTGTGAGTTCGTTCCTCATGGACTCCGAAACGGCCGAGCAGATTTTTTAAATTTTCACACAAATGTACTTCTTAAAAGATATCTTAATAGAAGTGTTTCTCTAGTCCACCCTTTATTTACACTGTTTTATCTAATTTGTGTTTTTCTTTTAAACATTGAATTAGAGTTTAGGAGAAAAATATTTTTGAAGTGTATCTTAGTGTCTGTTCATCATCACACTTTTTCTTGTGTAATAACGTATGTTGAAACTATAATAAATACCTCAACAATTAATAATAATGACACTGCACACCAACAGCCAATCAGAAAAAATCGTCTTCAAAACGTCAATGTTGAAAAGTTGCTATGGTAACCAACAGCCAATTAGAAGAAACCGTTTTTCACGTTTCTTACTAATTCCGAAGACTTTTGAACACCAGTAATTTTATTATAACTTTTGTTTTAATGGACAAAAATTAAAAAAAAAATTATTTCAAGATATAGCTGAGAAGGTGACCTATGAATTGTAAAAATTGTTTGAAATTTGGTCGCAAAGTGAGTGAACGGTGAAGCTTTAAAGCAGTTCTAAATGAGTAAAACTAACACTTAACAATATACTCAAACACTACCGTGTTTGAATGATATATATATATATATATATATATATAAAGCTGAACGTCTGTGTGTGTGTCTGGTCACGAATAGGCTCCTATATTTTTTTTTTTTTTTTACAAGGGTGTCACCACTTATCAAGGCCCAGAGGCCACTCAAGGATAAGGGTTAATAGGTATACATTAGTCATTGTGATTTTAGCATAGTAAACAGTGGGAATTTTGAAACTTGGATTACTTAGGGGGACGATTCAATTAGAACTTGTTCACATTGGACTTTTTCTTTTTTTTTTTTTTTTTCATAGGTATCAACTCATTATCAAGGTCAAAGAGGCAACTCACGGATAAGGGTTAAAGAGTGTACAGTAGAAATTGGACAATATAATAATCATTAGTAATGAAAATTTGTTAAATTTGATAACTTATATGGAACGGCTCATCAAGAACTTATTTACGTTAGACTTGAAGACAACCATATTGTAGTCAGCCGGAAAGCAGGAAAACGGAAGACAATTCCACAGGCGTGCAGTTCTAATAAAAAAGCTTTGTTCATGGAATCTACGTTTAGGTTTAGGCACAGATAAAGAGTGGGGGGAATTATTGATAGTGTTTTCAGCTAGACGAGTGTTTCTTGTGAAAGTTTTGCGAGGGGGGACCATAGATTGAAGCTCAGTCGAACACTTTCCATGAAAATAACGATACATCAGAGACAAACTCGCAACATCTCTTCTGTGAGATAGAGGTTGCAAGGAAGAGAAAAGGACATCTCCTACGAGGCTACGAAGTCTATTTTGAACTCTATCAAGGCAGGCCAAGTCCTTTCTAGCAGCTCCTGCCCAGATGTGGAAACAGTATTCCATCCTTGGACGTACCTGGCTCTTATATAGATATAGAATTGCATCAGCAGTGAGATATCTACTGGATCGATAGAAAGATCCCACCATTTTTCCAGCGGCCTTGGCAACAGATTTGATGTACGTGTTCCATTTAAGATCAGGAGTAATGGTCAATCCCAGAAGCTTGTCAAAACTTGAGGCCTCCTGAAGACGAGAGCCATTCATTTCAATTGATGCCAGATGTGGATCAGAATGTTGATGATGTAAAGAGAGGAGCTTGGTTTTAGATGCATTAAAAGTAACCAGCCACTCCTTTCCCCATTGTACTACATGCTCAAGATCAGAGGAGAGAGAATTGGAGAGAACTTGGTCGTTTACTGTCTTAGATGTACTACCATAAATGGTAGTGTCGTCAGCATAAATGTCTACAAATGATGTAAGGATGTGATTTGGAAGATCATTAATGTAGATCAGGAAAAGAGTTGGGCCCAGGATGGACCCCTGAGGGACACCGGCATTAATACTGTGGGCTTCTGATTTTTGCCCCTCAACTACTACTCTTATGAACCTATCAGAAAGAAATGATTTAATAATTGAGAAGACATTTCCAGCTATACCATAGCTAGAGATCTTATGAAGTAAACCTTTATGCCATACCCTATCAAAGGCCTTAGATATGTCAAGAGCAATTGCCCTAGAAAGGTTGCCTCCGTCGAGAGATTTGCTAATCCTATGAGATATAACTGTAAGCACATCTGCTGTAGATCTAGCAGAACGGAAACCATATTGAGTGTCACTAAGAAGGTTATTTTTGTTGAGATGGTTGATTACTTCTGTATTTAACACAGATTCCAGCAACTTACTCATGACGCACAGGAGACTTATTGGCCTGTACTGAGAGGGGGATGAGCGATCACCTGAATTCTTAAATACAGGGCATACAGATGAAATTTTCCAGGGAGATGGGAAACTATTCTCCTTAAGACAACGTTTAAATAGTTTTGTAAGTATGGGCGCTAGTTCAGGTCGAAG
Source organism: Euprymna scolopes (assembly GCF_053919585.1). Taxonomy (NCBI): domain Eukaryota; kingdom Metazoa; phylum Mollusca; class Cephalopoda; order Sepiida; family Sepiolidae; genus Euprymna; species Euprymna scolopes. The sequence goes on from NC_136495.1 coordinate 111,966,846, forward strand.
TTTTTTGAGTACTATAATTGGAATACCGTCAGGGCCATTTGCTTTACTGGAATCAAGGTTTTTGATTAGCTTGGCAACATCACGTACAGATATACGTATATCACATAGTGTGTTTTCAGATACAGGAAGAAATATTGGGGGTTGGCGGCCTTGGTCGCAAAAGGTAGAATTAGCTGCAAAATTCTTGACAAAGAGATTGGCTTTGTCTGATACTGACGAGATTACCTCAGGTCCATTGATGATAGTTGGAATGGAGCGCACACTTCTGTTCAGAATTGTTTGCTATTTGCCAAAACTGGTGGGAACCAAGCCGCTGCTCAGTTACTTTGGACTTAACAGATTGAGCATACAACCATCTTGCGTTCTTTATTACTTTCTTACAATGGTTGCTGGCAGTCCTGAAAGTGGCTTTAGTTTCCATACATCTATTACGTTGGAAACAGTGGAAAAAGTGATTTCTGTGCGCAATGGCAGCAGCACATTCTGGAGAGAACCATGGCTGGCTGTTAGGTTTTTGCTGAAACTTTTTCGAGGGTATGAAACGATCAATACCTACAATTAACCATTCCGTCAGGTCTAATACTATAGAGGACACATCCTTTTTAAATATGGAATGCAGAGGTAGATCAGTTATAAATGTACGGAAGCTATCCCAGTCAGCCTTAGTGTATCGATATACTGTACGATGAAGAGGTACGTCTGGGGACTTATTACATTTCATTTTTATCTTAATTGATACAACAGAGTAGTCGGAAGATCCAAGAGGCGACAGAACATAAACTGAACATAGTTCAGGGCAAGTTGTGAGAAAAAGGTCTAGTAGGCTAGCATACTGGCCATCATTGTCGGGCACACGGGTGGGTTCCTGAACAATCTGAGTGAGGTCATAGGCAATGGAGAAATCATGACAGAACCTCCCCTCATCATCGGTCTTGTTTGAGTGAGAAAACTGATCACATATAATGATAGAAGATGTATCGAGACACAGAAATAGGTATGTTTGATCTGGCATAATGATGATTCATTAAAATCATGGGATTTACGTACGCGCCTTAGTCCACAAAGTATGGAAATAAAAAAATTAAAAATTAAAAAAATAAAACGTTTACAAGTGTTTTTTTATATAGATGTACATAATAATACTTTGATAAGTATGTTTTAACTTAAATAGGGATCGTACAATAAAATTGTGGGATCTGCGTTCGCGCCTGGCCTCCATAGAATGGAAATAGGCACAAACTTTAATAAAGAGTTTTCATATCTATCTGCGTAAGTATACTTTGATAATTATGTTTCAGTTTGAAGAAATATGGTATAATAAAATTATGGGGTGTTCGTTCGCGCCTGACCTCCATAGAATGGAAATATGTCACAAAGTTTAACAAGGTTTTTTAATATAAATCCACAGAATATTGTGATAAGTGTTTCAGTGTGAACAGGTATGGTATAATAAATTATGGGGTTTATCTGTTTTATTTTTACTTTCATCATATTTTGCTTTGGTTTTGATACTTCCAAATTCGAAGCTATCTCTTTACAACCCTTCCTTTTCATAACCTATAATACTTTCATAAATCAGAGTCCATTTTCTGTAGGCTGTTTTTGAACCCAGTAAACGGCGGGTACTTTTGCTAGTATATATATATATATATATATATATATATATATATATATATATATATATATATATGTATGTATATATATATATATATATATATATATATATATATATATATATATATATATATATATATATATATATATATATATTGTGTCGTTCCAAAAGTAAAGTATCCTGTGTTATTAATTTTAAAAAAGTTGAACAGTTACGATGACGGGAGTGGAACAATTAAAACGAGCGACTTCTTTGTTTCAGAATTTATGTTTCCACATATTATCGGCCATTCCCAATGCCCTTTCGCCAGGAATTTGGTAACGCATATTTGCTTCTGATGCACGTCCATGACACAGGTCGTTTTCTTTGTATCTGACAAAGAGAAGGTATTACTTTTGGAAATTTTATATCTATATCTATCTGTTTTTGCTTTGTTTCAGCAGTTTATTAACTTCGGCAAGCGGCAATTAAATCATTTTTTTGCTTGAATCACCTCACCATTTGTAAATATGCACATTGTTTAATTTTACTTATCGTTATATGTATATATATATATATATATATATATATATATATATATATATATATATATATATATATATATATATATAAAGTGGGATAGCCTTCCACCTGTTGCTCCTTAAATTCAAACCCTGCGATAATTATGTATTGAAAAGTTATAATAAATATTGCATTTCATATTCATGTTATGGCCTTGTTTTGTTATATTGTTATCTTTGTTATATTGAACAAACGTTATAATCCATGGCATGAATGCAAACACAAAGGCGTGGCAAGATACAGGCAAGGCAAGGCCGACCTTGGTAAGAGAGATGGACGTTGGAGACAGCGCTGGACGAGGCTCTTTGCTACTTCTTGTACAAGAGTTGCAAGGGCAAACTACTCACCGACAAGACTCAAGAAACCATAGTTTATTTTTTTACGAAAGTCAGCAAACTCATCATCATCATCATCATCATCATCATCCTCCTCCTCCTCCTCCTCCTCCTCCTCCTCCTCCTCGTATGAGTCTGAAGAATTCTATTGTTGTCATTGGTTTCTCCAATATTTTTTCTAGTCAGAATTCTTTCTAGAAAGACATTAGGTACTTACAAGGACCGCGTGAAGTTTATCAGCATCCCAAGTGAAAGTGATCTTTTTATGGATTTGGTTGGTTGGTTGTTTGTTTTTGTTTTACGGCATATCAACCCTTTTCGGGTTATTTAATGCCAAATCCAAAGATTTTTGAGAAAATTTTTTTAATAGAATATATTTGTTTTCAAGTCGGTTTCTATTTAACCCATAGTTGGAACCCTAACAGGTACTACCACTCCGAGTCAGAGTGGACCTGGGAGCAATGGTAATTAAAGAGTGGCTCCACACTCCCCAAAGCCCGCAAGCTGGGGCCTCACCACTGAATATAGTTTAAGGTCATATCCAGGACCCCCATTGAGGGACTTTTACCCTCTGCAGAGGGGCAGTCGGTGTATTCTAATGCCCCACCGACAGGGCCCTTTTTATGGAAGGAACTGGATTCAAACATCCAGGTTGTCAGTCCGTGTCGTTAATCACTTGACTACCGTCATCTCCCAGTTAAACATCGAATCGAGCTGACGATCTTTTGATTCTTCTGAGAACCTTGTAATTCATGGCCTGACTTCTATTTCCTCGTAAAACCGTTGGTGAGATCTTTATAACAAATGACTTTCAACTACTGTCAATAATTTTTCTCCCCCCCCCTCTCCGTGCCTAAGACTGAACGGAACTTCCACGAGCAAAGTTTCTTTTATAGAACTGTCCGTTTGTGGCACCAAATACAGTGGGCTTACTTCCCAGCTGATTATGACATTGTCGTTTTCAAATCCAATGTGAACAAATCTTTGATGAACCCTCCTCTTAAATAATCCGATTCTGCGGAAGTTTTACTACCATCACAAATCATCACGGCGATGTCTTACCGACCACATGACACTCATATGCCCTTTATCCTTGAGTTGTTTCTGGGTCTTGATAAATGATGACTCATTGTAATAAAAAAAAAAAGAAAATCCAGACCCAGCTATAGGAAGTGAATCATTTCAGTCGGGTTTTATCTATGTAAATGCTGTGGGTGGGGAGGCTGAGTCAATCCTCGATATCAACTACAATCTCCTCCACTAATACTTGGAAAAGTGCCGAGAGTGTTATGGTCATTGATCGTTGTACAACCGCAAACGCGCCTACAATATCCGTATCTTGTTTTATTATTATTTAATTATTTTTTTCTGGCAAGAATATATATTTATTCCCACCGTTTCATTTTTGAGAAATGTGTACATGACAGAGTAGTTGCTCAAGTTAATTCTGTATGGAACTTGAGTTCGATCCCAGGGGGAAATGTCCCCAGAGATGAAAAATTGTTTCATGTTCTTGGAATTGTTGGGGACGTTTCTTTTCGGATTTGGAATGCGTACTTCGCAATGTTGCAACAATCGCGTTGTAAAATTTTATTAATTTTCAAGAAATGCAAATATCTTGCTAATGAATAATTCCCATGACCCATAATTGACCTCGAACCAAATTATTGATGGGAAAATAAACATTAATGCGTTTAACAATTTCATTCATAAAGGGTTGGGCGTGGTCTTCAGACTCTTAAGGGTTTATATTCGATTCATTCAGCCCCAGTGTTAGTTAGACCAGAGGGTATTAACAAAATCATTCGATTTTATAAACATACTAGCATTATATATTGTACTGGACTCAATATATAGTAATGATTAAAAAAAAAAAAATGACTCGTGCGCCACCACCGAGAATCGAAACCAAAACATTTAGCTTACGATTTACATTTTCTTTTGACGTTAATGCCTGAGCTATGAAGACATGTTTGTTACAAGGCTAAAAATGAAAACATGAACTAATAGCTATTACGTTACGCATGCATATTCGTAATGCCGTCGTTCAACCTCACCTGGCAATTCTATTTTTTTTTAATTTTCACACTTTTGCACCGATTTTACCTGGCTAAAACCTAAATATAAAGTTTTGCATAGGTTCGAATATCCTCTATATTAAGTTTCGTGTCTGTGGACCAAAAACTGATAGAGAAGCTTGGTAGGCAAAACTTTTTAAACAAATATATATATATATATATATATATATATATATATATATATATATATATATATATATAAATCTATATAAGTAGGTTGTAGTTTGCTTGAAGCATTGTTGAAAAAAATTATAAGGTAAAATTAAAAGCCAAGAACAATGCGAGATTTTTTTTTTATATAGAGTAAAATTAAATGCAAACAAAAGAAATAAAGTTCTTTTTTTTTTGTTGTTTGTTTTTTCTTTTTCACACAAATTTTAACTCTAAACAACAGTAATTTTTTTTTTTTCTGTTGTATTCAATGGTGATATAAATCTCAATATATTTCAGACTTATTAGTCCATTTTCAAGAGAAGACAGCGGAAGAGTCTTCCGCTGTCTTCTCTTGAAAATGGACTAATAAGTCTGAAATATATTGAGATTTATATCACCATTGAATACAACAGAAAAAAAAAAAATTACTGTTGTTTAGAGTTAAAATTTGTGTGAAAAAGAAAAAACAAACAACAACAAAAAAAGAACTTTATTTCTTTTGTTTGCATTTAATTTTACTCTATATATAAAAAAAAATCTCGCATTGTTCTTGGCTTTTAATTTTACCTTATAATATAAATCTATATATATATATATTTTATATATATTTTAATATATATATTTTAAACAAATATATATATATATATATATATATATATATATATATTAAATATATATATATATATATATTTTAAACAAATATATATATATATATATATATATTTTAAACAAATATATATATATATATTAAATATATATATATATATATTTTAAACAAATATATATATATATTTTAAACAAATATATATATATATATATATATATATATATATATATATATATATATCAATGTATATAGGAAGAGGTTTGTGTTTAGTATAAATTTTATACGCAAATATTAGGCAAGTATGAATCATATAGCATATTTGCATGAATATAATTACATGTAATAGTTAACTAAAGATGATCATCCCATAAGAAAAGCGAAAAAGTTCATAGGGAATTAATTAAAATGAATGATTAAACAAATATGCAAATTAGCTTGATCTTTTGTAGATAAATGCAATTCCACGACCCATATATAACAAAGTTGAAACCCCATAGAGTGAATGTGGTATTGTGGTAAATGTTGCCAGTCAAGAGTAATCTCCCAAAGTTCCAAATTACCATAGTTACAAACACCCTGCACCCTTCAACGAACTTCTTGAGAGCCTTGTGCCTAAGTTTGTTTTTGTTTGTGAAATTTTACTTTAATTGTTACAAAATTGATTATAACCTTTTTAAAACCGGAATAAACTATATAAACAAGATGAAGGTGCAGTATCTGTTCCGATGCTGCACTTAAGGTAATTTGTTCTTGGTCAATGGAGAGGAAACCCCCTATACCGAGTAAATTATTATTTTTGGACCCAACCAGACTGCCCCTTTTGCCTTCTTTTCGGGGAGCTGGTCCCCCCCCCCCCACACACACATTAAAACGACATTGCGTCACATTTTGCTTTCGTGGGAAGCAAATAAATACTAATAAGGAGAAAAAGGTTTTTAATATCAACACACACACACACACACACACACACACACACACACACACACACACACACACACACACACACACACACACACACAATTTATAGGAGTATAGATTAATATTAAAAAGAAAAACAAAATCCACTCCAAAATAGCGCTTTAGTCCCACTTCTATGGCGGGGTATTCGGATATTATGAAACTGGTAGTGACTAGCCCAGCTGGGCCCCAGCGTGGCTAGTCTTAAAATACGCATAAATATTATATTTTAATTCATACAGATTTCGTATTTATTATAGAGCCTATTCTCTTCTGATTATTATAATGTGTACTTGTTTATTATTGTTGTATTATTACTATATAGTAGTGTTGGGACGATTAATCAGAATCAGAAAAATCGGAAGATTTAGGGGTATCGGAATCGGTATCGGAATCAGAAAAATTGCTGCCTATTTTCCGATGCCAAAACGATTCTTTTAATTGTTATTTTTTATTTGATTATGTTTAAAGTAAAATCTTCCATTGCTGGTAATAATGATAAAATAATAAATATTTATTGATTTTAAAATGCCACTAAAACTAAAATCGATAGATCATCCTCCACAAGTGTATTTTGACTTTTAGGAAAATATCTGCACATTTAACATGTGTTTTTACGAAAATCGGGGGAAATAACAATCTTATAGTTAAATAATTAGAGATTTATAAAGACTCGGAATCAGTAATTGTATCGGAATCGGGAAAAATATTGGAATCGTCCCCTCACTACTATATAGTAATAGTTTCAAAAGTTAAAAAAAAAAAAAAATGACTTGGGTGCCATTAGCTAGAATCTAAACCAATATGTAGAGGTCAATCGCAAGTCTTATCCGTAAGAATCTGTATTATGTACAAAATAAAGTTGTAAAAGCTATAAATGTGTATTTACGCATGCTTAGAAATAACACAACAACGGAATTTTTTTTTCAATTTTTACCCCTTAGCAGCAATTTTTATCAGATAAAAACCAAATCGAACTTTTCTCTACAGGTTTAAATCCCATATATATAAAATTTAGAGTCTGTAGACCAAAAATTGACATAGGAATTTGATAGAAACCTTTCGTACACACGCAGACAAGGTCACACACGCGCACACACACACACACACACACACACACACACACACATTTGCGTCCTAAATGCTATCCAATTATGCACAATGTAGAAACTATGCATAAATAGAACTGAACTTAATTAAACGAAACCAATAATCTAATAAGAAAACATAAAAACGAATAATTCAATAATTCATTTAATCGCTCGCATATCCGTGACTGAGTATATTAAGGAGTTCGTTTTATTAATTTTTAAATAGAAAAAGTAGGCTTTTAATATTACTGTAAGTGCGACGAAAAACTGAACTTTATAGGTATATATCTAAAAGTTCAGTTTTTCGATAGATTTATGGGTATATACATAAACGTTCAGTTTTTAGACAGATCATATTTAGTATACTTAATAGCTAATAAATCTAAAGGTACAAATGTTCTTTATGCCAAATTTAGTTCAATTCAATCAAATTATTTTCATTTACAAGTGAGTCATCACTTATTCAGGCCCCAAGGCTAATCGAGAATAAAGGTTAATGAGTGTCAGGTGATCAGTGAGACAACAGCGTAGTGATCGTTAGTGGTAGAAATTGGGTAGAATTTGAATATTTAAGGGGGCGGCTCAACAAGTACCAGTTTACACTGGACTTGAAGACGACCATGTTGTAGACAGCTGGAAAGCAAGCCCAGGTGACAGAGTTCCACAGGCTGGCAGTTCTAGGAAAAAAAGTTTTGTTCATGGGATTTGCGTTTAGATTTAGGCACAAATAGAGAGTGGGGGGATAGTGGTTGTAGATGGACGAGTGCTTGTTGAGAAAGATTTTCCAAAAGGACTATAGATTGAAGCTCAGTCGAGCGCTTGCCATAAAAACAAAGATAGAATATATAGACTTGCAACGTCTCTTCTGTGGGATAAAGGTCGCAGGGAGAACAAAAGGGACATCACCTACTAGATTTCGAAGCCAGTTTCGAACCTTGTCAAAGCAGAGTTTATGAATAGTATATTTGCTAGAATATCATTCCTTTCTCGCACCCAAAAGGAGAAGATAGTCGATGGGAGGATGGTACTATAAACAAAGAAGGGATACTCCACTACCCTCGCTAAAATAGGACGAGGTAATGCCTGGGAGGATGGCATCATAATGTTAGACACAACATAGAGAAAACCGGGCTTCCCTAAAAGGGAAACTCTGGATGAGGATAAAAAATAAAAATTGCCACCGTCTAGAAGGATTTCCTCTTTACTTACTGAGGACAGAAAAGATGAAGTGTCGCATCAGCACAGATACTTCACTTTGTTCCTAGCAAAAAGTAGCAGCAGCAGCAGCAGTCGTAGTAGTATTTAAGTTATATATATTTTCTATTCTGTAGAAATTATACAAAGCAAAAAAGTAGGCACAAGGCGACTTAAAAACTTGAGAAAAGGGGATGAGTATATGGTTATCCTTGTCACTGTATCTTTGGTTGGTCTATGCTAATCTTAGCTAGAATTCTGCACCAGGGATCATCCTCCCTAAGATTCCCGAATTAAATCATGTTTTTTAATATGAAAAAAATATATTGTATGTAAAAATAAAATTCTGTAAAAAGTCGTTGTAGTAGTTCTTATGGCCCAAAAGGTGATGCACTTTTTACTTCTCTGCAACCTCTTCCCACAGAAGAAATGTCGCCAGCCTGTCTCAACTCTATCGCTATTTTCGTGGTAAGTGCTCGTCTGAACTCCAATCTATGCCCCCCACCGCTTGCCAAACTTACACAAAAAACACGCAACCAGCTAAAAGCACTATATATGATTTTCCCCACTCTCTATCTGTAAATGTAAACGCAGATTCCACGAACAAAGCTTTCCCAGAACTGTACACCTTTGGAACACTGTTCCGCTGGCATACTTCCCGGCTGAATACAACATAGTAGCCTTCAAATCTAATGTAAACAAGTTCTTGTTAGGTCGTAGTCATAAATAATCAAATTCTACCCAATTTAAATTATTAAGGATTACTTCAGTTTCAGTAACCCTTATCCTTGAATGGCCTTCTGGCCTTGATAAGTAATGATTCCTAAAAAAAAAAAAAACCCAAAAAACTTCTTCCCAATAATAGTATGTTATTAAGAATATTAGTAACAACGTCCACTATGACACACCGGCACTCAAGAATGCTTCAGTTTTTGAGCATGTACGCAACAGGATTTTAATTCTTACCCGTGCGGAATAAATGAACGCATTCTCCAGGGTAGTTTAGAAAGATGTATTTATTTTCATTTTTATTTCTATGAAAATTAACCATAAAATTCGACTTGGATACAATTATTCATCTGCAAAATGGAACAACACTGCATTCTTTCATATTATTTGGATTCAACGGACTACTGTTCTCATCTTGACTGTCATTTTCACAACGTTTCGGTTGATGTAACCTCCGACCTTCTTCAGGTGTATCTCGTAAAACCCGGGCATGTTCCTGCTGAACTCGGGAATTCTGACGGAATTTCGAACCCTTAATTTACATCACGATGGTAGCATGCTCTCATTCCGTCAGCCATGACTGGATAGAGGTTCATTCTTCAGACTACTGACTTCATTCTGGGGGTAATTTTCACAACATTTCGATCAATGTAACCTTCTTTTTCAGGTCGAACTCGGGAATGCTTCTGCCGAACTCTGAAATCTGAACGGAATTTCGAACGGAAACCTTTATTTATTTCACGTGCGTGGTATGTTCTCGCTTCGTCGGCCATGACTGGATAGAGGTCCTAAGTAATTCGCGATTGTATTTTTGGATCGCCCACACTGAGAATTGAACCTTCAACCTTCAGGAGAATATCACTTTTACAATTGATTAGTTCCCAGTACTCTAACCACTGCGCCACGCCGAAATGATAAATAATACGAATAACCAATCCTCATCTCAATAATTCAGAAACGTAATACTGCATCTCTTGTTTCAGTTTGTAACATTTCTTTGTACGTTAACTATGAACGGACGGGTTATTTTTACTAAAATAGTTTGGTTTCTACTTCTGCTTTCTGTATAGCGGAAGTCATACCAAGTCTTGTCGGTGTTATACAGAAGAAAAGTCTCTTCTGATTAATAGTTCCGTAATTCCAGTTTAAAAAATGCTTTGAAATGCTTCTTTTTTCGGAATGGGTTTATTTTTTAAATAAAATATGTTATAATCCAAATATATTTTATTAGACTTAATTTTGAAAAATAAAATTTTTTAATTTTAAATTTCAAAGTAAAAACTATTCTTATGCATATAGTTACATGTTAGCACAGACCCGATGTTATACAAGAAAGTTTCGCAAATGAACAAAGGAAAGAAATTCGACTCGGCCTTTTTTAGTTGAAATAAAAGACATTTATTCATAGTACTTTCCAAACTAGGCCTGCATCTTGATTTTACAAATGTCTTCGTTCGCCGTATGGTTAACAAAACGTTGCCGTGTCGAACACGTGCCTTTTCTCTTTCCGCGTTGACACCTCTGCTCAAGTCCAGTCGCCGCCATGTGGATTTTTCGAATCTCTCGCCGGCACGTGCTCCGTTTCGCTCTCATGGCCCATTATTTTTTTTTTTTAAATTTCTGCTTTTCTTTCCGCTGCTAGGTCTGCAGCTCTCCTCACGGCGCACAGTCGTTCGACCATTTTTTTTTGTTCTAAGTTCAGATTGCAACTTGTTTTAAAAGTTCCTCTCGCACTCACACGTGCTTTCAAGTCGTTCTCACCACTCAGGTGGTTACTTTTTTTATCCCCGCTTTTCTTTCCTTTCTCTTCCTCCCTGATACGTCACCTCGCACACTGGCTTGGTTATTTGCATATGTGTCATGTTACTGCTGTTACACACGCGTTAGCGGCTCTGTTACATTCTTTATATAAACTTTTCAAATATATTTTTTATTATATAAAATTATTCGAAAAAAAATCACTAAACTAAGAAATATATTTTTATTATAGCATATTTTATCTATATATCTATAAAAGTGAAATTGGGTGTGTGTGTGTATGTAGATTTCCCTACCAAACTACTCTGTTAATTTTCAGTTTACAGACTCGAGATTTGACATAAGGGGTATTGAGATTTGGGGAAATCTTTTTAATCGGTTTTCAACTAGAAATTTTGCTGGCAAGGGGTCAAAGTTCAACGATTTGACCTTTGAAAACTCTACCAAACTCCTTCGCCAATTTTGGGTCTAAACTCTTGAAATTTTAGATGTAGGTTACCTGGACATGAATCAAATATTTTAATATGTATATACATATGCACATAAATTATGAACAGTACATAGGGTCAGAGCAAAGCCGGGCTGAATTGCTAGTGAAAAATAAAACCATTCCGAAAAGAAACATTTTAAATTAAAGTTTATTTTTAATGTTCAGTTTTTAAATGAAACTAGAATTCACGTAAGTATTAATCTGAAAGTACTTTTGCTCGGCATATACCAGCAAGACTTGGAAAGACTTCCGCTAAACAGAAAGTGGAATTCGATAAGAATTTTTTTTTTTTTTTTTTTTTAGTAAAAATTACTAACGGACGCATAAATAACATCCGGTTATTGGACGCTTCACACTGATCTAAAACGAAGAAACGCCTGGTCGTATTCTTTTATAAATTTCTGTTGCGAATTCTGCGTAATTTATAATCCGTCAAGTAAACCCCGATAAAAGTCAACTAATTTCTTCACTTTCTAAACAGGGAAATGAAGTTATATAAAAGTACATTCTATCAGTTTTCATCGTGGCATTTTGGTATTTAGAATGCTGTTTCATTTATCTATTTATTTATTTGTTTGTTTATTATTATTGGAATATATGACGTCAGAGATGACGTAATACACCTCGTGACCTTTGAGGAAGCTTACGTAAAATAATATTAAAATGCGGTTAAAAGAATGTTAACTCTGACACGCTGCTGCAAAACAATTAAGTGTGATTCTAAATAAACGCCAAAGTAATATACGATGAGACAGAGCAACTTGCTTATTTAGAATATCAATTAAAACACAAGTAATGCAGGTATACATGTAATTCTTTGAACTGCAACTAGTACAACATTTGAATGTTATTTCTTACCAGTTTTAAAGATGATAGCAGTAAGATGTCGTCTATATTTTTCTATACATTGAGTTAATACGCGGTGTGTATTCCTGAAAACAAAAAACAAAAAACAAAAAAAAATAAAAATAAAAAATAAATAACGCACACTAAAAACCAAACTTTAAGCCTCACCCTCTGAAATAAGTCCATCCCTATTATCCTTGTAGCATCCATCGCTTTAGGGCGCGAAATTTAAATAAGCAAGTTGCTCTGTCCCACCCTGTATTAAATGTAATAGCAATAAAAAACATACAGTAGTTACATATTAACATGTTGTACATCTGATATAAAGACAGGTAACACATAAGCCCAACTTTGGGACATAACGGAAGTATGACTATTACAAGACAAAATAGTTAAACCCGAGTTTTCATAACTTGTGAAAATGTAAGCGCCACATGTGGGCTTCACTTAACCTAATGAACCAAAACGGCTACAGCTACTAGTGTATTGGCAGTCTTATTGTCACTTATATAACACTAGTGGGGATACCCGGCATTCTCTGGGTGTGTTGAATAAGGAAGCCCGAAAAAAAAAGTGGTAATAGTAGAATCAAAACTACAATGATGAGGAGAGATGTTTTAAAAAAAAGTGTTAGTAGGCAGGCAGGCAGGCAGGCAGGCAGGCAGACTCGAACCCGTAACGCGAAGGAGGAAAAGAAGGTGAAAAAAAAAAGAAAAAAGAAGAAAGAAAACGTAACGTCAGTGCCGCTGCGTTCATGGCAAAATCGGAAGTCGCGAACGTTGAAATTAAGGCTAGTCAATCGTGGAGAAGACGATGACTGGCAAAAATGTCGGCGGAAAAACCGACTCCTCCTTGTAGAAAACTGGCGAGTTGAGGGTGAAAGAATATTTTTGACCAATTTTTCGATATTTGTTGTCCGAAGGATCGGGTTAAAAACGATACCAGTTTCGTCACGTTCCGACGCGTCTGTCATAAGTTTTTGCGAAACATACAAATACACACATACACACATTTTGCCCTTATTTATATAGATGTATGTTGAAATAACAATAATGATACTCATAATACAAAATAATGAAACAGCAACAACAACAACAACTACTACTACTATTACTACTAAAACTACTAATACTAATAATTATAATAGAGAGTAGATTAAGGATAAAACAAGAGGAATAAAAAGTGAACCTTGGCTTTACTTTCGGCAGTCACTTAACTCTCGCTTCCCTTATTTTGTCATTTAGTCCTCACATTCCATAATCAATTTTTCTGACAAAAAAAAGGAAAAATTTTTATTTTCTGGATCAGAATCTATTCCATATAACACTTATCGTTGGCTAGTTTTTGACCTTGAAGTAGTATATTTCTTTATGTAACTCCTGAGATTAAGTAGCTACATGCTTTGTCTGGAGAGATTTCCATAAAAAATAATGGAGATAGATAGATAGATAGATAAACTTTACCTACTCTTCAAACTCTACCTGCCTCGTCATTGTAAGCTTATGCGTGATAGGAACAAAATATACATATATACAAGAAAAACGTTTAGCACCTTGGGTCATACACTGATCATGAGCTATTTTTTTTAATGAGGGAAAGTGAGTTTACCAGGTCAGTTATAAATAAGAAAGATCAAATTCAAATTACAACTATATCCCTCTTCTTCCACTCGTTTTTTTTTACAGCAATAGGAAATAAATTGTATTAATATAATCGCTTAAAAAAGTAGAATCTCATTTTTAAGGGAAAGTGTGATTTAGCGGATGGTATTATAAACTTACTGCACTTATATCCCAACGTAATACTCCGACCCCCCCGGCTATCAGCAAAATTCCACCTCTCTATTAAAGAGATCCCTAGATGCTGGAAAATTTTCTACTCAGGTTGCTTTCATCCTCGAATCGCTTGCCTTTAGAATTCTATCCCTGCTTCCTATTCTCCAATCGTACAAACATGAAGAAATTAAAATATAATGTAAACAAAAGTCTTGCTGCTCAACTCCCCACACAAGTTGTCCGTCTCAATCTGATTCATATCACAGCATCCCCTCACGCTTCAGTGGCAATATGCTTCGATTGAGGCGAATAAAATTTACCTCCCTCCAAAACCCATCTTCATATTTATTTTTACAATAACGATAATAGCATAACACCCGTGGTAATAAACTATACTAAACCCAACATTATTCGAAACGAAATAGCCCCATTGTACGTCAATATAGAATCCATTGTACGTCAATATAGAATGTGTTAGTGTGACGCAAACAATTGTCATGAACAAACACACAGGATACGTAGATTTAACTTAACAAGTTAAAGTAGTAATTTTGATGCTTCAAAATAAAACAGGAAATATTTGAGAGGGATACATTAAATATGAAGTATGAATATAAGATATATATATATAGGTCAAATCTTTTGAACTTTGACCCCCTTGGCAACCAAACTTTCGTCCGAAAACCGATTAAAAAGCTTGCCCCATGTCTGAATACATTTATGAAAAATTTCAAATGTTTAGACCAAAAATTGGCTGAGTAATTTGCTAGAGACCACAGAGGTTACATTTTTTTTTAAAAATTTGTACCTCAATTTTGACCCCTTAACATTTATTGTTTTGGGCTCAAATCAAATAAAAAAGTTTGATCCATGTCAAAAAAATTCAAGTGTTTAAACCCAAAATTGGCGGAGGAGTTTGGTAGAGTTTTCAAAGGTCAAATCGTTGAACTTTGACCCATTAACAGCCAAATTTCTGTCCGAAAACCAATTAAAAAGATTTTCCCAAATCTCAATACCTCTTATATCAAATCTCGAGTCTGTAGACTGAAAATTGTCAAAGTAGTTTGGTAGAGAAATATACACTCACTGATACACCCACACAGACAGATAATTTCACACTTATAGACATATAGATATATAAGTCGAGGTTTTCCTCGCTCGATATTGTTATATACCAGTGGCAAGTGAAGGTTCAGGACGACTAGAAACAAATGCCGAGATAAGCGGAAAGCACATACAGCACTCAGAATTCCCAAATTGTCATCCATCTGGTACTAACCAGACTCAACGTTGCTTAACTTCGGTGATCTGACGAGAACCGATGTGTCAACGTGATTATGCCGTGTATATATATATATATATATATATATATATATATATGACTACTTCATTTAATCACATAACTTAATATACGAAAGTATAAATTTATGCGTAAACTTTAAGTATTTACTTCAGCAGTGCTCAATACGTAAGTAGAGCTAGGTAGTAAGTTATAATATATATATATATATATATATATATATATATATATATATATATATATATATATATATATATATATATATATATATATATAAGTGATGGTTGTGTAGTTTCAACGAGAGAAAAAAATGTATATTTAAAAGAGTGTAGCCATCAACAATTAAAAAATATTTTAAAATAAAAATATGATGAAAACCTTAAAAAAAAAAACACAATTGTTGATGGCTACACTCTTTTAAATATATATATATATATATATATATATATATATATATATATATATATATATCAAGAGCGAATAAAAACTGAAAGTGTCACATAAAGAAGAGACCTGTATTTTGTATACAAAATATATGTGCATGTATATATCTATATATTTTACATACAAAATACAGGTCTCCTTTTTATGTGCGACTTTCAGTTTTTATTCCATCTTGATATATATATATATATATATATATATATATATATATATATATATATATATATATATTAACTACAAAATACAGGTCTTCTCTTTATGTGCGACTTTCAGTTTTTATTCGATCTTGACAAAGCCCACTAAATAGTAAAACATTGAGTTTTAGGTCTTTTTTCACATTTCCATTTCGAATTCATATCCTCAAAATTCATATTAAGCTTTTTATCGTGACAAAGGACAAATAAACACTATTTTTATAGCAGAGATCATGGGTAAAATATGTGCTAGGTGTGACTACATACATCAACAGAACAGTAAAATAGCAAAGAACAAAGAATAACACCAAAAAATATAAAAACCGTAAATAAAAGATTTTAACATCTTGCTTGGCTGGGCTTCCTTTACTAACCAACAGGTAAGACCAGATCGGTATTTTTCCGAATGTTGGCCATTCTTACTTTAATAGAAAAATGCAACAAATCAACTACAGGTAAATAAATATCACAAGTATATCTCAAAGATAACAGAGAAAATGGACAACAAAGAAGATCAAATAGCAAATTGTTTCCAACCGTTTTGGATTTCTCTTTGACATTGGAATCAAACAATGCCGACTCAGGTTTGGTTGAGAATCGCGCAACCCTTGCTTCACAATTACACACGCAGCCAGTCTTGTATAGAGTTATTACGAAAACAATCTCGACATGAATTTTCTCCTTTACACGTAATCTACTTATATTTAAAAGACACATTGTCTATGTGTGTTCGTTTCCTATGGACTCGAAAACGGCTGGATCGATTTTTTTTTTGTTGACATTTCACACTAATATGCTTTATTTGTCTGGGAGTGTTCTTAGATAGGTTTTTGTATCAAAATGCCCTTCCTCCCGTAAGTATCGAAAATCGATAATCGAAAAAAGAAATCGCTTAAAAGACGGAACCGTCCGATTTTGATCAAAGCTAACTCTTTTATACAGTAACATCACAAGTGCATTTGAGAAGTCGGTCTACCTGCTAGCAGAACATACTCCCGAAGTTTTGCTATCGATTTTCCAAGCGTTCTGCACACCCTTATTGTTAGTAAGTACGTAGTTAGCGGTGTGACATAATCACGTTGACACACACCGATTCCCATTAGATTACTGAAGTTAAGCAACGTTGAGCCTGGCCAGTACTGAAATGGGACATTTATTCTGACGACACTACCATTTATGGCAGTACATCAAAGACCGTAAACGAGCAAGTTTTCTCTGATTCTCTCTCCTTTGATCTTGAGCATGTGGTACAATTGGGAAAGAGGTGGCTGGTTACTTTTAATGCATCTATCAATAATATCCTCCACTCTTTATCTATGCCTAAACCTAAACGTAGATTCCATGAACAAAGTTTCTTTCTTAGAACTGCACACCTGTAGAACTCTCTTCCATTTGCCTGCTTTCCGGCTGACTGTAATATCGTCGTCTTCAAGTCTAACGTAAACAAGTTCTTGATGAGCCGTTCCCCTTAAGTAATCCAATTTAACAAATTTCCACTAATAACAATTACTACAACATTGCCCCATTGATCACTGTACGCTTATTAACCGTTATCCTCGAGTGGCCTCTGTGCATTGATAAGTGGTGACTCTTTTGTAAAAAAACAAACAAACTAATAAATGAGAGACTATTTGGAAATATATGTGCTCTCCGCTTATATCGGATTTTACGTGCCATTGAAATCAAGCAGTGCCAACTCAGGAGATGTGTGGTTGTAGATTGCGCAACCCTTGTTTCACAATTACCCGCGCAGTCACCCTTGCAAGATGTATCCATTGTCTCTCAAGACTGAGCGGACGCCATGAGGTAGAGATAATGATATAAGCACATAGATAATAGCGCTAATATCTTTTTTTTTTTTTATCAAAGTATTCTTCGAAATGTGAAGAGGACGGTTGGAGAAAGATTTCGACCGGCACTTTTTTTTTTTTTTTCTCCCAGCACTCGACGGTGACTTGTTGATTTGATGAGAAGAATGCAGCACAATGGATTTTTTTTCTTTTTTTTTTTTAAAGAAAAACAAGTCCGGACGTGTTTGTTATCAACGCTGAGTCGTTTAAGATGAACTGTGGGTTAAAAAGAAGAAAAAAAAAAAAGCTTTTCTTTGCTGATAGGGGCTGGAAGGGGCACGAATAACGATGCGATCGCGTGTACACCAACTAGTGATGTGGGTAACTATCTCATGATCAAAACTTGGGCCGAGATCAAAGTGTAGTATCTATTCCGGCAGATACTGCAAGCAAAGACCATATGTGGGAGCGACCCCACAGATAAGACCTTGGTCAATGTAGGAGCACCCCTTCATACCAATTGTCACTATCCAGCTCCCCTAGTCCCCAGGGAGTTGGTCCCCATTTCCCCTTCACTCCTCACATTAAAAATCGGCCTTGTGCCTAATTTGTTCGGTGGGGGGAGCAAATAAATACCTGAAAGTGTAGTATCTGTTCTTCAGATGCTGCACTTCAATTTCTTGTTCTCTCTCAGTGGAGGAGAAATCCTTCACGACTGAGACAATTTTTATTTTTGTTCCTTTTCTCCACATTAAAAAACGACCCTGGTGTCTAACTCTGTCCCGTGGGGAGGCATTGTAAATAGGAACTAGCTCATGATCAAATCTAACACCGTGGTCAGGGTTGTGGGAAGCCATTACAGACCCCAGGACAATGACAATATCCCATAAGACAGCCCTCAGCAGTATTATATATATATATATATATATATATATATATATATATATATATATATATATATATATATATATATATATATATATATATATATATATATCAACGTTGTTTTCCAGCTACTATGCTTAGAGTAGTTTACACAACTCGAACCTTTTTCTCTTCTTTTCGTAAAGATGTTTTGCCAACCATTCAAAAGAATTCTGTTGTTTATAAATTTGTTTGTCAGTGTGGAGCTGACTACGTTGGCAAAACATCCCAAAGATTAGAAATGAGAATATCCCAACATATCCCTCGGGATATTCGACTACACCAGGTGTCGAGAACATCCGGGCACTCCCAAGCTCATGAGTCCGCCATTGGTAATCACCTGATGAGTATAAATAGGTGTTCTGATCAATATTCCGATGGGTGGTTTTCTGTTTTATACAGTGCGAGGTCGAACTATCATCTCAATATCATTGAGGCGTTAGTCATTAATAACTCTCGACCTAGCCTGTGTAGACAAAAGATTTTGAAACATAAGTTGGAGATATTTATTGATTTAAAACCACCTGAACAGTGAGATTTTTTTTTCTCACTGTTCTTCCAACTGAAACCAAATTCCCTTCTTTCCTCATTCGTTTCTTAGTTTTTAATTTATCATTCTGACGTTTCCTCTTAGAGGGTCAGACGATAAGGCCTTAAGGAAATTTTAATAATTTCACCTGCCCGTTTTTTTTTTGTTTTTTTGGTATTTAAATTAAATTATGTTTCCTCTGATATATATATATATATATATATATATATATATATATATATATATATATATATATATATATATATATATGTATATATATAATTTCTGGGGGGTACAGAATTTTATAACGGCTAAATACAGACCAAAAAGCATAATGAATTAAAAAAATAAAATGAAAATAAAGGTTAGCTAATCAGGTTTCGTTCCTCACTTATCAAAGCTAAATCGAGTAAAATACGATTAAAACAAACAAAAAAAAGTCATGAATATGGCGGGGGTAGGAAAACCCCCCAGAAATAAACGGGGGAAAAATTACATAGAGACTAAATTAAGTCCTAGAAGATTTTCTTTTTGCTTGCAAAGAGAAGGTCCCAAAGACTTAATAATAATAATAATAATAATAATAATAATAATAATAATAATAATAATAATAATAATAATATATATATATATATATATATATATATATATATATATATATATATATATATATATATATATATATTAGGATATCAAGTGCGTTTGAATAGATTCACTGGTTTATATAATAATCAAGTGACTGATTTTGCGCTACGAAACAAATACTGTTAAGAATTATAAATGTCAACTGAGTTAAAGAAATAAATTATAAGATGGTCAACATCATGAACTTTGGAATATAGACTTTTGTCATTTATTCACTATATATATATATATATATATATATATATATACATACATGTTTTACTTACGCATTCATGAATCAACTAGTATGTTTCAGTCTGCTGACGAAGTCTCCAGTTATTTATAACCAGTTGATTGAAACATACTCATGAATGTGTAGCGATACCGAAATGTTTATGTAAAAATAAAAGTTGTGGCAGAATTTTTAATTTTGATTTCGCATGATGTATTTTCAAATAAGTTTTCGTTATAATACCTTTACTTTATATATCAATTCCGTCTGCGTTTGTTTACAATATCAAGTCAGCTGATATTTGGGCTTCATGATAAATGCCATCGAAAAGTCACTTCTGATTAATGTATAGCTTTAAAGTATGCAAACGAATCAATGATTTATCGCAATTTTAAGTGCTACCGCTTCTTTTATCGTAAATTGAACTCATTAATAAAAAAGATTATAATAAAATGGTAAGGTGCACTCGGGCTTGAACAGTGGATCATTCGATCTGTAGTCGAATGCTCTACCACTAAGCTATATCTCCAGATTATAACTGTTTCTTTTTTAAAGAAGAAATGATTTGGTGGAATTTTATTATCCACCTTGTCGGTGTAACGTAAACTATTCCCCTGTAAAAATTATTCGTTTTTATCTATAAGAGGGAAAAGCTATTTTGAAGATCGGACTTTTTCGATTTTCGATACTTATCTGATTAATTTCTGTCAAAAAACATATCTAAGGACACATCCAGACATATAGATTAGCTTTGTGTGAAAGATAAGCTCAGCCGTTTCGGAATCTAGGAGGAAGGAACTCTCTTACACACACACACACACACGCAACACACACACACACACACACACACACACACACACACACACACACACACACACACACACAAAGTGACTTTTGTATAATAGTTTGCTTTTTTAATATCAATGTCCGCGCGAGAAAAACTCTATATCTATTTATCCATTTAAGCCTATATACTGAACGATTTTTTTTTTTATCTATCTGACATTTGGTGTATAGAGCATTCAGGTATGTGGAAAAAATTTTAAATCTGCTTTCACCCGGAAAAAGTGCTGCTAAGGGGCCAAAATTGAAAAATTAGCACGTGGGAGGCCACATGACTTATCTGTTTTCGGCTGTTTCACGACTGCGCATACGCAGTCATGAAATGTGACAGCTTCTTTACATTGGTTTGAAAACATACTTTTAAAGTCATGCCAAGCTGATGTAATGGCTATTATGGGTGTATAATGTGCTCGTCTCACTATCTTAAGATTTTGGTCTGGATCTCAGTTCGTGTCTTCTTTTTTTTTTGGTTATAAGGAGTGAACTGTTTAGAAAAAAACACAATACTCGCATGCACATGTCTCAGCTTCTTTCCGTTTTTTACCTTCATTTTTTTTAAAGCAATTGAACATTACGTGTTTCTGTTTATGATAAACTAGCAGTTCCGCCCGGTTTTGCTCGGGTCCTATGTACTGTTCATAAGGTTATGTGCATATGTATATACTAAAAAGTGTGAATATGTAAAGTAATGCCTTTCTGTATAATAGTCTTCCTTAACTACCATAGAGAAAAGACAAACAGACATTTTCACTTATATATATATATATATATATATATATATATATATATATATATATATATATATATATATATATATATATATATATATATATACTATCAAAAGTACCCGTCGTTGACTGGGTTCAAAAACAGCCTACAGAAAATGGACTATGATTTTTGAAAGTATGATAGGTTATGAAAAGGAAGGGTTGTAAATTTGGGTTGAATTTGGGGGTATCAAAATCAAAGCAAAATATGATGAAAGTAAAGATAAAATAAATAAACCCCATAATTTATTATACCATACCTGTTCACACTGAAACAATTATCACAATATTCTGTGGATCTATATTAAAAAACCTTGTTAAACTTTGTAATATATTTCCATTCTATGGAGGTCAGGTGCGAACGAACACCCAATAATTTTATTATACCATATTTGTTCAAACTGAAACATAATTATCAAAGTATACTTATGCAGATAGATATTATAGTCCTTATTAAAGTTTGTGTCTATTTCCATTCTATGGAGGCCAGGCGCGAACGCAGACCCCACAACTTTAATGAACCACCGTTCTGCCAGATCAAACATACCCATTCCTGTGTCTCGATACATTTTCTATCATTATATGTAATCAGTTTTTTAAAATAATCAACCATATAGGAGCCTATTCGTGACCACACACACACACACACACACACACACACACACACACACACACACACACATTCAGCTTTATATATATATATATATATATATATATATATATATATATATATATATATAGATAGATAGATAGATAGATAGATTGTATGCAATATATAGTAATGATTTAAAAAGTATAAAAAAAAGACCCATCCACCACTACCGGGAATCGAAATCAAAACGTTCAGCTCACGATTTATTTTGTTTCTGTCGTCAATGACTGGGCTATGAAAACATGTCTACTGCAAGTCTAAAAATTAAAACATGAACCAATAGCTACTGCGTTATGCATTCGTAATGCCGGCGTTCGACCTTTACCTGGCAATTTTTTTTAATTTTCACACTTTTGCACCGATTTTTCCGGGCTAAAACCCAAATAAAAGGTTTTGCATGGATTCAAATACCTTATATATGAAGTTTCATGTCTGTAGACCAAAAACTCTAGGAGAAGTTTGGTAGGCAAAATTTGTTAAAGAAAAATATATACGTATGCATAAATATATATGGAAAGAATTTTGTGTTTGCTATAAAGGTTTTACGCAAATATTATGCAAGTATAAATCATATAGAATATCTGCATGAATATAATTACACGTAATAGTTAACTAAAGATGATCATCCCATAAGAAAATCGAATAAACTAATAGGGAATTAATTAAAATGAATGTTTAAAAGAATATGCAAATTAGCTAGATCTTTTGCTAGTGAATGCAATTCCACAACCCATAAAAAAAAAAAAAAAAAAAAAAAAAAAAAAAAAAATTGTATTTTCTTTTTAATTGTATAGAAAAGAGATTGCCTTTTTTTCTGTTGTATCTGTTCCGGCAGATACTGCAAGCAAAGACCATATGTGGGGGTAACCCTACATATCAGACCTTGGTCAATGTAGGGGCAGCCCTTCATACCAACAGTTACTATTTAGCTCCCATTTCCCACCTCTCGGGAGCTGGCCCCCCTTTTCCCTCCCCCTCCCTATCTCTCCACATTAAAAAACGGCCTTGTGCGTAATTTGCTCAGTGGGGAAGCAAATAAATACCCTGTTGTTCTTGGCCTTCGGGCCAAGATCAAAGTGTAGTATCTGTTCCGGCAGATACTGCAAGCAAAGACCCTATGTGGGGGCGACCCCACAGATAAGACCTTGGTCAATGTAGGGGCAACCCTTCATACCAATTGTCACTATCCAGCTCCCCTAGACCCCGGGGAGTTGGTCCCCATTTCCCCTTCACTCCTCACATTAAAAATCGGCCTTGTGCCTAATTTGCTCAGTGGGGGAGCAAATAAATACCTCAAAGTGTAGTATCTGTTCTGCAGATGCTGCACTTAAGGTAATTTGTCCCAGTTAATGGAGGGGAAACCCTCTATACTGGGACAATTATTATTTTTGGACCCAACCAGAGTTCCCCTTTTCCCTTTTTGGGGGGTAGCTGGTTTAACCCCACTTTAAAAACGACCTCGTGTTACATTTTGCTTTGGTGGGAAAGCAAATAAATACTAATAGAAAAGAGGGGTTTAATATGAATATCAATACACACAAAAGAAAAACGAATTTATAGGAGTATAGGTAGATAAGAATTCTGCATGAATTAAAACATATAATGTTCATGCGTATTCTACGACCGGACAATGCGGGAAGGTCTGCTAGTATATCTAAAAAAGTGAGAATGTGTGTGTATGTGTTTGTGTGTGAGGACAATTCTCAACTTAGATATTCAACAATCTTTTTATTTACAGACTTGAAATTTGGTATATAGGATATTCAGACGCGTGTAAAACTTTTTAAATGGTTCTCATCCGGAAAAAAAGAGGCTGCTAAATGGTCACAATTAAAAAATTGGTATGTGAGAGGTCATCAGATATATATGTGTTTCTCAAGTGTTTCACGAGGTTTGGAAACATTTTTTTAAAGAACTCAGCAAGCTGGTCTAGTGGTTATCGTACTTAACTCACTGTCTTAAGGTTTTTGTTTCGATCTCAGCTAAAGCATGTTTTTTTTTTTTTTTACTTAAAAGAAGTGAATTGTTAAAAAAACAATAATACTCGCATGCACACGTTTCAGTTTCTTTCCGTTTTGTACTTCATTTTTTAAAATGAATTTAAATACCAGACAACGCAGGATACATCTTCTAGTATATACATAAAGCCTTATGGCTCGTCCGGGTGTCCTTGCTTGCTTCAGTCTTGTCTCTGTGTATGCACGTGCATGTATATACGTGTGTGCGGGCTGGGGGGGATATCTATCCATCCATCTATCTATCTATCTCCACACACACACACACACACACACACACACACACACACACACACACACACACACACACACACACACACACACATATATTTATTTTGTCACACGCAACTTCCGTTGGGGACGCCGATAGCGTATGCGTGATAATGATAATAAAAAAAATAAAAATAAATCCTGGCTATGGCTCGTTGGGTCCCTGGGTTCCAGTTAACAGCAAAACACGGGGAAGTGGTTTTCTCCAGTTTTAGATCCGTTTATGAAAAGATAAATAGAACAAACATGCTAGAGACAACGCAAAACGACCCATAGGCAAATGTAAAAACTAGGCACCGCCAAAACTGGGGGGGGGGGGGGGAGTTAAGTACTTTTTGACGAACCGTCTTTTTAAAAATCTACCAAAAATCAGATAATTATCCGATCAATACGAAATTTTCAGCGATTATTAAGAGAAGAATGAACTTTATAACAGTGTACTTATTTTTCATAAACGATATTTTTATATATATATATATATATATATATATTTTTTTTTTTTTGCTTACAAAACCCCCCTTGTTTTGAGGGGGTACAAATATGCTTAAAATAATCATCTGAAACTGAACACAACATATTGTGTTGTTGTAAGGGACAGAATTATAGATTAAAAAAAAAAATTGTTTGCATACCTTATTTTGACGTCTGAATATCCGAACTTCGATTGTGTTTAATTATCCCGCTTTTGAGTTTTGAAAAATGAAATTCGGTGAATATGTTAAGTAAAATATTTAATTTAAGTTAAGCAAAAAAAAAAAAAAAAAAAAAAAAAATTATTAATACGAAAAAAGCTATTTTAAAATCTTTGATAAATAAATTAACAATTTTTTTTAGCGAGCCGAATAATGCATGACCATTATTAAACAGGGCATGCTTTGAAGAATCGATACAAAAAAAAAAAAAATTTGATAAATATTGTGCCCTTTGTGTTAAAAATAGCATCATTTTTTCGATCCCGTTTGAAAACGTTTGCCGCCTTTCGACTACGGTGGACCAAACGCGCTGAAATATTTTATTTTTATTCTGCTTTAAATTGCCCCCCCCCATTTTGGGGCTCCTGGCCCCCACACACATACACATTAAAAACCAAACTCATACAAATGGTCACCCATCTGGTACTGGCCAGCCTCAGCGTTAATAATACATTGAAATTTTCGTCACTGAAAAATAAGTTTTTTTTGGCCTGTTTGGTCTTCCATAGTTTGCTTTTTATCAACTACAAACGTAAACATTGTCGATCTAGACTCTAGATCGACGCGAAGTAACTGATTGCCTATATGAATAAGTGGAATTATTTGAAATCCAGGTACTTATATTATAATGTTTTTGCATAATCTCATAGAAAATCATCCTAAATCTTAGTTAGACAACAAATAAATAAATTAATTATTTCAAAAACCTTTTTTTTTTTTTTTTTAAATATTTATGTACGTTTTTTGTGCAAGACAAAAAATGCCAATTGTTAACTTTTTGGGAAAATTGAACATTTAAAATTGAATTAAAAATAGAAAAAGTTTTACATTATTCTGTTTTCTATATGATAAAATTCAGGGTTTTATCTTTCTGGAAAAAAAAGTTACTCAGAAATAATGGATTTTAATAAATGTAATTTCGTTTTAAAAAACAACAACAACTTGATTTTTCGGCCATTTTTGGCGGTGCATAGAAACATATTTATTTAACAGCAAATAATACGGGGAAATATTACACAAAACAATAACAAAAGGAAAAAAAAGAATAGGATGTGATGCAAATGAGTGCGTGTGTGTGTGTGGGGGGGGTGTCTAGCTTATTATACCGAAACGAAAAGAGGAAGAAAACAGTTTCATTTAATCTCGGAAAACACAGCAAAAAAAGAAAGTTTAACTCGCACGATTGATACATAATATACAGGGAATAATCCAGATAAAAGGTTGAAAAAAAAAGAGTTTATGAGTCTTGGTTGAAGGGTCGGCGTGGCTCAGTCTTCGTGTGCTTAGGCCGCGACAGTAAAATGTTTAAAATCCAAGTGTGTGACAGGCAGTATATATTCTTTGGTTTCGTTCTTTACAGAGGAGGAATTCCTTTCTTTTCCTTATTCTTCTGTTCAACTGATCCCTGTTTTTTTTCTTCTTTTCTCTTTCTTCTTAGCATAAGGTCTGCTAACTGATCATAATGACAGCCGCTGATCAACTGACTTTGCTTTGATGAAACAAAAAACTGGTCAGCGAAGTGGCCTCTTGCAAGCAGTAATGGGTTCTTTTTTGTTTCATTTAAATTATCAATTTATTGTTGACCCTTTAATGTTGCTTACTTCGAAATTTTTATTTAAATTATCAATTTATTGTTGACCCTTTAATACTGCTCTACTTCGAAATTTTTTATTTAAATTATCAATTTATTGTTGACCCTTTAATACTGCTTTACTTCGAAAACTTTTTATTTAAATTATCAATTTATTGTTGACCATTTAATACTGCTTTACTTCGAAATTTTTTTATCTAAATTATCAATTTATTGTTGACCCTTTAATGTTGCTTACTTCGAAACCTTTTTATTTAAATTATCAATTTATTGTTGACCCTTTAATACTGCTTTACTTCGAAAACTTTTTATTTAAATTATCAATTTATTGTGGACCCTTTAATGTTGCTTTACTCCGAAATTTTTTTATTTAAATTATCAATTTATTGTTGACCCTTTAATGTTGCTTACTTCGAAATTTTTATTTAAATTATCAATTTATTGTTGACCCTTTAATACTGCTTTACTTCGAAATTTTTTATTTAAATTATCAATTTATTGTTGACCCTTTAATACTGCTTTACTTCGAACACTTTTTATTTAAATTATCAATTTATTGTTGACACTTTAATGTTGCTTTACTTCGAAAATTTTTTATTTAAATTATCAATTTATTGTTGACCCTTTAATGTTGCTTACTTCGAAAACTTTTTATTTAAATTATCAATTTATTGTTGAACCTTTCATACTGCTTTATTTCGAAATTTTTTATTTAAATTATCAATTTATTGTTGACCCTTTAATACTGCTTTACTTCGAAAACTTTTTATTTAAATTATCAATTTATTGTGGACCCTTTAATGTTGCTTTACTCCGAAATTTTTTTATTTAAATTATCAATTTATTGTTGACCCTTTAATGTTGCTTACTTCGAAATTTTTATTTAAATTATCAATTTATTGTTGACCCTTTAATACTGCTTTACTTCGAAATTTTTTATTTAAATTATCAATTTATTGTTGACCCTTTAATACTGCTTTACTTCGAACACTTTTTATTTAAATTATCAATTTATTGTTGACACTTTAATGTTGCTTTACTTCGAAAATTTTTTATTTAAATTATCAATTTATTGTTGACCCTTTAATGTTGCTTACTTCGAAAACTTTTTATTTAAATTATCAATTTATTGTTGAACCTTTAATACTGCTTTACTTCGAAAACTTTTTATGTAAATTATCAATTTATCGTTGACCCTTCAATGTTGCTTTACTTCGAAAATTTTTTATTTAAATTATCAATTTATTGTTGAACCTTTAATGTTGCTTTACTTCGAAATCTTTTTAATTTAAATTATTAATTTATTGTTGAACCTTTAATGTTGCTTTACTTCGAACACTTTTTATTTAAATTATCAATTTATTGTTGACACTTTAATGTTGCTTTACTTCGAAAACTTTTTATTTAAATTATCAATTTATTGTTGAACCTTTAATGTTGCTTTACTTCAAAAATTTTTATTTAAATTATCAATTTATTGTTGAACCTTTAATACTGCTTTACTTCGAAAACTTTTTATTTAAATTATCAATTTATTGTTGACTCTTTCATGTTTCTTACTTCGAAAATTTTTATTTAAATTATCAATTTATTGTTGACCCTGTAATACTGCTTTACTTCGAAATTTTTTTATTTAAATTATCAATTTATTGTTGACCCTTTAATATTGCTTTACTTCGAAATTTTTTATTTAAATTATCAATTTATTGTTGACCCTTTAATACTGCTTTACTTCGAAAATTTTTTATTTAAATTATCAATTTGTTGTTGAACCTTTAATAATGCTTTACTTCGAAATTTGTTTATTTAAATTATCAATTTATTGTTGACCCTTTAATACTGCTTTACTTCGAAAACATTTTATTTAAATTATACATTTATTGTTGAACCTTTAATACTGCTTTACTTCGAAAATTTTTTATTTAAATTATCAATT
The DNA here is from genome assembly GCF_053919585.1 of Euprymna scolopes. Classification (NCBI taxonomy): domain Eukaryota; kingdom Metazoa; phylum Mollusca; class Cephalopoda; order Sepiida; family Sepiolidae; genus Euprymna; species Euprymna scolopes. Next base: position 111,995,838 of record NC_136495.1, read on the forward strand.
TATTGTTGAACCTTTAATACTGCTTTACTTCGAAAACTTTTTATTTAAATTATCAATTTATTGTTGAACCTTCAATACTGCTTTACTTCTAAAACTTTTTATTTAAATTATCAATTTATTGTTGACCCTTTAATAATTGCTTTACTTCGAAAATTTTTATGTAAATTATCAATTTATTGTTGACCCTTTAATGTTGCTTTATTTCAAAACTTTTTATTTAAATTATCAATTTATTGTTGACCCTTTAATACTGCTTTACTTCGAAATTTTTTTATTTAAATTATCAATTTATTGTTGAACCTTTTATATTGCTTTATCTCGAAACCTTTTTATTTAAATTATCAATTTATTGTTGACCCTTTAATACTGCTTTACTTCGAAATTTTTTATTTAAATTATCAATTTATTGTTGACCCTTTAATGTTGCTTTACTTCGAAAATTTTTTATTTAAATTATCAATTTTTTGTTGAACCTTTAATACTGCTTTACTTCGAAACTTTTTATTTAAATTATCAATTTATTGTTGACCCTTTAATGTTGCTTTACTTCGAAAATTGTTTATTTAAATTATCAATTTATTGTTGAACCTTTAATATTGCTTTACTTCGAAAATTTTTTATTTAAATTATCAATTTATTGTTGAACCTTTAATACTGCTTTACTTCGAAAACTTTTTATTTAAATTATCAATTTATTGTTGACTCTTTAATGTTTCTTACTTCGAAAATTTTTTATTTAAATCATCAATTTATTGTTGACCCTGTAATACTGCTTTACTTCGAAAATTTTTTATTTAAATTATCAATTTATTGTTGACCCTTTAATGTTGCTTTACTTCGAAAACTTTTTATTTAAATTATCAATTTATTGTTGACCCTTTAATATTGCTTTACTTCGAAAATTTTTTATTTAAATTATCAATTTATTGTTGACCCTTTAATGTTGCTTTACTTCGAAAATTTTTTATTTAAATTATCAATTTATTGTTGAACCTTTTATATTTCTTTATCTCGAAACCTTTTTATTTAAATTATCAATTTATTGTTGACCCTTTAATGTTGCTTTACTTCGAAAATTTTTTATTTAAATTATCAATTTATTGTTGAACCTTTAATATTGCTTTACTTCGAAAATTTTTTATTTAAATTATCAATTTATTGTTGACCCTTTAATACTGCTTTACTTCGAAATTTTTTTATTTAAATTATCAATTTATTGTTGAACCTTTAATACTGCTTTACTTCGAAAACTTTTTATTTAAATTATCAATTTATTGTTGACCCTTTAATGTTGCTTTACTTCGAAAATTTTTTATTTAAATTATCAATTTATTGTTGAACCTTTAATGTTGCTTTACTTCGAAAACTTTTTATTTAAATTATCAATTTATTGTTGACCCTTTAATGTTGCTTTACTTCGATAATTTTTTATTTAAATTATCAATTTATTGTTGAACCTTTAATACTGCTTTACTTCGAAAACTTTTTATCTAAATTATCAATTTATTGTTGACCCTTTAATGTTGCTTTACTTCGAAAATATTTTATTTAAATTATCAATTTATTGTTGAACCTTTTATACTGCTTTACTTCGAAAATTTTTTATTTAAATTATCAATTTATTGTTGACCCTGTAATGTTGCTTTACTTCGAAATTTTTTTATTTAAATTATCAATTTATTGTTGACCCTTTAATATTGCTTTACTTCGAAATTTTTTATTTAAATTATCAATTTATTGTTGACCCTTTAATACTGCTTTACTTCGAAAATTTTTTATTTAAATTATCAATTTGTTGTTGAACCTTTAATAATGCTTTACTTCGAAATTTGTTTATTTAAATTATCAATTTATTGTTGACCCTTTAATACTGCTTTACTTCGAAAACATTTTATTTAAATTATACATTTATTGTTGAACCTTTAATACTGCTTTACTTCGAAAATTTTTTATTTAAATTATCAATTTATTGTTGAACCTTTAATACTGCTTTACTTCGAAAACTTTTTATTTAAATTATCAATTTATTGTTGAACCTTCAATACTGCTTTACTTCTAAAACTTTTTATTTAAATTATCAATTTATTGTTGACCCTTTAATAATTGCTTTACTTCGAAAATTTTTATGTAAATTATCAATTTATTGTTGACCCTTTAATGTTGCTTTATTTCAAAACTTTTTATTTAAATTATCAATTTATTGTTGACCCTTTAATACTGCTTTACTTCGAAATTTTTTTATTTAAATTATCAATTTATTGTTGAACCTTTTATATTGCTTTATCTCGAAACCTTTTTATTTAAATTATCAATTTATTGTTGACCCTTTAATACTGCTTTACTTCGAAATTTTTTATTTAAATTATCAATTTATTGTTGACCCTTTAATGTTGCTTTACTTCGAAAATTTTTTATTTAAATTATCAATTTTTTGTTGAACCTTTAATACTGCTTTACTTCGAAACTTTTTATTTAAATTATCAATTTATTGTTGACCCTTTAATGTTGCTTTACTTCGAAAATTGTTTATTTAAATTATCAATTTATTGTTGAACCTTTAATATTGCTTTACTTCGAAAATTTTTTATTTAAATTATCAATTTATTGTTGAACCTTTAATACTGCTTTACTTCGAAAACTTTTTATTTAAATTATCAATTTATTGTTGACTCTTTAATGTTTCTTACTTCGAAAATTTTTTTATTTAAATCATCAATTTATTGTTGACCCTTTAATACTGCTTTACTTCGAAAATTTTTTATTTAAATTATCAATTTATTGTTGACCCTTTAATGTTGCTTTACTTCGAAAACTTTTTATTTAAATTATCAATTTATTGTTGACCCTTTAATATTGCTTTACTTCGAAAATTTTTTATTTAAATTATCAATTTATTGTTGACCCTTTAATGTTGCTTTACTTCGAAAATTTTTTATTTAAATTATCAATTTATTGTTGAACCTTTTATATTTCTTTATCTCGAAACCTTTTTATTTAAATTATCAATTTATTGTTGACCCTTTAATGTTGCTTTACTTCGAAAATTTTTTATTTAAATTATCAATTTATTGTTGAACCTTTAATATTGCTTTACTTCGAAAATTTTTTATTTAAATTATCAATTTATTGTTGACCCTTTAATACTGCTTTACTTCGAAATTTTTTTATTTAAATTATCAATTTATTGTTGAACCTTTAATACTGCTTTACTTCGAAAACTTTTTATTTAAATTATCAATTTATTGTTGACCCTTTAATGTTGCTTTACTTCGAAAATTTTTTATTTAAATTATCAATTTATTGTTGAACCTTTAATGTTGCTTTACTTCGAAAACTTTTTATTTAAATTATCAATTTATTGTTGACCCTTTAATGTTGCTTTACTTCGATAATTTTTTATTTAAATTATCAATTTATTGTTGAACCTTTAATACTGCTTTACTTCGAAAACTTTTTATCTAAATTATCAATTTATTGTTGACCCTTTAATGTTGCTTTACTTCGAAAATATTTTATTTAAATTATCAATTTATTGTTGAACCTTTTATACTGCTTTACTTCGAAAATTTTTTATTTAAATTATCAATTTATTGTTGACCCTGTAATGTTGCTTTACTTCGAAAATTTTTTATTTAAATTATCAATTTATTGTTGACCCTTTAATGTTGCTTTACTTCGAAAATTTTTTATTTAAATTATCAATTTATTGTTGACCCTTTAATACTGCTTTACTTCGAAAATTTTTTATTTAAATTATCAATTTATTTTTGAACCTTTAATACTGCTTTACTTCGAAAACTTTTTATTTAAATTATCAATTTATTGTTGACCCTTTAATGTTGCTTTACTTCGAAAATTTTTATGTAAATTATCAATTTATTGTTGACCCTTTAATGTTGCTTTATTTCAAAACTTTTTGTTTAAATTATCAATTTATTGTTGACCCTTTAATACTGCTTTACTTCGAAATTTTTTTATTTAAATTATCAATTTATTGTTGAACCTTTTATATTGCTTTATCTCGAAACCTTCTTATTTAAATTATCAATTTATTGTTGACCCTTTAATACTGCTTTAGTTCGAAATTTTTTATTTAAATTATCAATTTATTGTTGACCCTTTAATACTGCTTTACTTCGAAAATTTTTTATTAAAATTATCAATTTGTTGTTGAACCTTTAATAATGCTTTACTTCGAAAATTTTTTATTTAAATTATCAATTTATTGTTGACCCTTTAATGTTTCTTACTTCGAAAATATTTTATTTAAATTATACATTTATTGTTGAACCTTTAATACTGCTTTACTTCGAAATTTTTTTATTTAAATTATCAATTTATTGTTGACCCTTTAATACTGCTTTACTTCGAAAACTTTGTATTTAAATTATCAATTTATTGTTGAACCTTTAATGTTGCTTTACTTCGAAATTTTTTTATTTAAATTATCAATTTATTGTTGAACCTTTAATACTGCTTTACTTCGAAAACTTTTTATTTAAATTATCAATTTATTGTTGACCCTTTAATACTGCTTTACTTCGAGTTTTTTTTATTTAAATTATCAATTTATTGTTGACCCTTTAATACTGCTTCGAAATTTTTTTAATTTAAATTATTAATTTATTGTTGACCCTTTAATACTGCTTTACTTCGAAATTTTTTTTATTTAAATTATCAATTTATTGTTGAACCTTTAATACTGCTTTACTTCGAAAACTTTTTATTTAAATTATCAATTTATTGTTGACCCTTTAATACTGCTTTACTTCGAAATTTTTTTATCTAAATTATCAATTTATTGTTGAACCTTTAATACTGCTTTACTTCGAAATTTTTTTTTATTTAAATTATTAATTTATTGTTGACCCTTTAATACTGCTTTACTTCGAAATTTTTTTTATTTAAATTATCAATTTGTTCGAAAAAAATTATTTTATAAAATCCAATGTTGCTTTAATTATAAAATTATTTCATTTAATTTTAATTTTAATTTGATTAAATTACAAACTTTACTTTAAACTTTGTATTTTAATTTAATTTAATTACAAAATTATTTCATTTAATTTTAATTTAATTTAATTACAAACTTTAATTTTAACTTTAAAGTTTGATTTAATTTAATTACAAAATTGTTTTATTAAAATCAAATTTTCTGATGCAGACTGTTCAATAAATGTTTTTACAATTATATATTGACACATAATATTTGAAAACCAAAACATTTATTGTATAAAAACAATAAATGTTTTGGTTTTCAAAATATTTTTGTGTTATTTATTTGGTGTGTTATTTGATACACACACACACACACACACACACACACACACACAAAAAAAAAATGGAGTTATCGCCCCCTAACATTGCCGCCGTATATATACTGCAGAAGTACCATATATCTGAATAATAATTGTAAAACTTTGTGGATTGTCTGGGCGTTCTTGCTTGCTTGAATATTGTAATAAATAATTTTAACAAGAATTCTTCATAAGTTTTGGTTTCGTGTTCGATTCTCGCTAATGGCAAGCAAGTCATATTCTTTTTTAAGTTTGAAATCACTACTACATATTGCGTACAATATAATACATAATGATCTATAAAGAATTGATCCCCAAGATCGCCATGGAAATGGAATATGCGCCTACATTAAAGATGACTTTCCGTGTGGTAGAGATATCTTCAGAGAAGACCCTAATTTACCTTATATGTGCTTCCAGGTTGCACTTGCTTATATATAATTATTTATATTTGCCCTCTATGCCCCCACAACAGCGGGGTTACTGTCTTTAAGAGTATATCTGAGAAAATTGACCTCATCCTGTCTGCTCATCCTTCGGCTAACATTCACATTTGCGGTGACTTCAATGTCCATAATGTGGAATGGCTGACCCCCTCAAATAAGACAGATGATGAGGGGAGGTTCTGTCATGATTTTGCCATTGCCTATGACCTCACTCAGATTGTTCACGAACCCACCCGTGTGCCCGATACTACCGGTCAGTATGCAAGCCTTCTAGACCTTTTTCTCACAATTTCCCCTGAGCTATGTTCATGTTCCGTTCTATCTCCTCCGACCACTCCGTCATATCAGTTAAGATAAAAATGAAATGCAATAAGTCTTCAGATGTACCTCTCCACCGTACTGTATATCGATACTCTATGGCTGACTGGGATAGCTTCTATACATTCATATCTGATCTACCTCTGCATTCCATGTTTAAAAAGGATGTGTCCTCCATAGTATTCAACATGACCGAATTGTTAATTATAGGCATAGACCGATTCATACCATCCAAAAAATTCCAATAAAAACCTAACAGCAAGTCATGGTTCTCCCCAGAATGTGCTGCCGCAATTGCGCACAGAAATCACTTTTTCCATAGCTACCAACGTAATAGATGTAATGAGACTAAAACTGCTTTCAGGACTGCCAGCAACCACTGTAAAAGAGTAATAAAAAAATGCAAGAGAGCTATATGCTCAGTCCGTCAAATTCAAAGTAGCTGAGTAGCAGCTTGGTTCCCACCAGTTTTGGCAAATAGCAAATAGGATCATGAACAGAAGCATGCGTTCTATCCCAACCATTATCAATGGACCTAAGGTCATCTCATCAGCATCAGACAAGGCCAAACTATTTGCCAAGAACTTTGCAGCTAACTCTACCCTCTGCGACGAAGGTTATCAACTCCCCATATTTCATCCTACAACAGACAACACACTATCCAACATACAAATATCATTGCGTGAGGTCGCCAAACTAATCAAGAACCTTGATTCCAGTAAAGCAACTCGCCCAGACGGCATTCCAATTATAGTGTTGAAAAAGCTTCGACCAGAAATTGCCCCCATACTTACAAAACTGTTTAAGCGTTGCCCTAAGGAGAAGTGCTTTCCAACACTCTGGCAAACCTTGTCAGTATGCCCTGTATTTAAGAACTCAGGTGATAAATCATCTCCCTCTCAGTACAGACCAATAATTCTATTGTCATGAGTAAGTTACTGGAATCCATATTAAATAAAGAAGTAGTCAACCACCTCAGCAGAAATAACCTCCTTACTGACATGGAATATGGTTTCCGTTCTGCTAGATCTACCGCAGATGTGCTAACGGTTATATCCCATAGGATTAGTGAATCTCTCGACAAAGGCTTCCTTTCTAGGGCAATTGCTCTTGACATATCAAAGGCCTTCGATAAGGTATGGCATAAGGGCCTACTTCACAAGATTTCCAGCTATGGTATAACTGGAAATGTTTTCTCAATAATTGAATCATTTCTCTCTGATAGGCTCATAAGAGTAGTGGTTGATGTTCAGTAATCAGAGGCCCACAATATTAATGCTGGAGTCCCCCAGGGGTCCATCCTGGGCCCAACTCTCTTCCTGATCTACATCAATGATCTCCCAAAACACATACTAAAATCTTTCGTTGACATCTATGCTGATGACACGAACATCTATGGCAACACATCAAAGGCCGTAAATGATAAAGCTCTCTCTGATTCCCTCTCCTCTAATCTTGAGCATGTAGTACAGTGGGGGAAGAGGTGGCTGGTTACTTTTAATGCATCTAAAACCAATCTCCTATCTTAACATCATCAACGCTCTGTTCCTCATTTAGCATCAATTGAAATGGATGGCTCTTGTCTTGGGGAGGCTTCATGTTTTGATAAGCTCCTGGGTTTGACCTTTACTCCTGATCTGAAGTGGAACACGTATATCAAGTCTGTTGCCCAGATCACTGGGAAAATGGTGGGATCCTTCTACCGCTCCAGAAGATATCTCACTACTGATGCAATTTTCTATCTGTATAAAAGCCAAGTACGTCCAAGAATGGAGTACTGCTGCCACATCTGGGCCGGAGCTTCTAAAAACAGCCTATCCTGCCTTGACAAAGTACAAAATAGACTTCCTGGCTTAGTGGGGAATGCCCTTTTCTCTTCCCTGCAACCTCTCTCCCATAGAAGAGACGTTGCGAGCCTTTCTTTGTTTTATCATTATTTTCATGGCAAGTGCTCGTCCGAGCTCCAATCTCTGGTCCCCTCTCGCCAATCTTTCACAATAAACACCTGTCTAGCTAAAACCACTGCCAGTAATTTCCCCCACTGTTTATCTGTGCCTAAATCCAAACATAGATTCCATGAACAAAGCTTCTTTCTTAGAAGTGCACGCCTGTGGAATTCTCTTCCGTATGCTTGTTTTCCACCTGACTACAACCTGGATGTCTACAAGTCCAACATAAACAAATTCCTAATTAATCGCCCCCTTAAGTAAGACACTTTATCAAATCTCCAATACCAACTATTACTACGATATTATCCCATTGATTATTGTACACACAATAACACTTATCCCCGAGTGACTTCCGGGCCTTGATAAGTGGTGATCACCCATGTAAAAAAAAAAAAAATTATATTTAAACGTATTTTACGACCGGGCATAGCCGGGCGGCCCTACTAAAACATTCCGTGCACCACATTTTATACTTTCTAATGTGTGTGGAGTGTAACTTTTTAAATTCACAATTTTACATTGGATCCACTGTGATCGTTTACGCTCAAATATCATCCGGGAAAGACTTCAAACAACCTCTTGGGAAAATGTACTAAATATCAGCGGATGAATATTAGGGTAGTGTTATGTACGATTTATTACTTGCTGTCCCCCCCCCCGGTAGGCATTTAAATTATTGTACGGTCATGGAAATGCACCCCCCACTAAAAAAAAAAAAGAAAGTAAGATCCTGTATTCAGTCCAGGGAGTTAGGCCGACGGACGGGTGAGCATTTTCTCATTGCTTATCTGATTAGAATTGCCACTCGAGAAGATCTCTTGTGTTATCTTCAGCAGAATACGAAAAGCATACGAGTGGAGACACGTCCAGTGCTTTCTTCACCCGAAAATACTCCTCCACAACATACACGTTTGGACTTGCAGAGAGAAGGCTCGCTGATAAGAACAGATATTTAATAAAAGTCACAGCTGTCATTTGTGCGATATATATATATATATATATATATATATATATATATATATATGTGTGTGTGTGTGTGTGTGTGTGTGTGTGTGTGTGTGTGTGTGTGTGCGTGTGTATATATATCTATATATATGTGTATGTGAATATTTATATCTATATATATATGTGTGTATGCGTATTCATATCTATATATATATATATATATGTGTGTATGTGTATGCGTATATATATATATCTATATTTATGTGTCTGTGAGTATTTATATCTATATATATGTGTGTATGCGTATTTATACCTATATATATGTGTGTGTGTGTGTATTTATATATACATGTGTGTGTATATATATCTATATATATGTGCGTGTATTATATTTATATATATATGTATGTGTGTGTATTTATATATATATGTATGTATGTGTGTGTATTTATATATATGTATGTGTGTGTATTTATATATACGAGTATATTATCTATATATATATGTATGTGTGTGAATTTATATCTATAAACATATACGTGTATATATATTTATATCTTTATATATATGTATGTGTGTGTATTTATATCTATATATATATGTATCTGTGTATTTATATCTATATATATGTATGTGTGTGTATTCATATATATATATGTGTGTGTGTGTGCGTGTGTATATATATCTATATATATGTGTATGTGAGTATTTATATCTATATATATGTGTGTATGCGTATTCATATCTATATATATATGTGTGTATGTGTATGCGTATATATATATCTATATATATGTGTCTGTGAGTATTTATATCTATATATATGTGTGTATGCGTATTTATACCTATATATATGTGTGTGTGTATTTATATATACATGTGTGTGTATATATATCTATATATATGTGCGTGTATTATATTTATATATATATGTATGTGTGTGTATTTATATATATATGTATGTATGTGTGTGTATTTATATATATGTATGTGTGTGTATTTATATATACGAGTATATTATCTATATATATATGTATGTGTGTGAATTTATATCTATAAACATATACGTGTATATATATTTATATCTTTATATATATGTATGTGTGTGTATTTATATCTATATATATGTATCTGTGTATTTATATCTATATATATGTAAGTGTGTGTATTCATATATATATATATGTGTGTGTATATTTATATCTATAAATATGTGTGTGTGTATTTACATCTATATATATGTATGTGTGTGTGTATTTATATATATATGTGTGTATTTATATCTATATATATGTGTGCATGTATTTATATCTATATATATGCGTGTGTGTATTTATATCTATATATATATGTGTGTGTGTATATATATGTGTATATGTGTGTGAATTTATATATATATGTGTGTATATATGTGTATGTGTATTTTTATCTATATATGTGCATGTGTATATATGTGTGTGCATTTATATAGATGTATATGTATGCATGTGTGTATTTATATCTATATACATGCGTGTGTATTTATATCTATATATATGCATGTATTTATATTTATATATGTGTATATATATGTGTGTGTATATATGTAAGTGGTGTGTATTTATATGTACGTATACGTACGTGTATATATGTGTGTGTATTTATATATATGTGTGTGTTTATATATGTGTATTTATATCTGTATAAATATGTGTGTGCATATATAGTTGTATATGTAAGTGCGTAAGTGTGTGTATAAGTGTATATATGTAATGTAAATGTATACATTCATATACATACTTATATGCGTGTGCTAGTAATATGCATTTATCTATCTCTCTCTCTTTCTCTCTCTCTCTCTCTCACTCTCTCTCTCTCTCTCTCTCTCTCTCTCTCTCTATATATATATATATATATATATATATATATATATATATATATATGTATGAAAAAGTAAAAATTAAGTTTACAAGCCAAAAGCTCCTGTAGCATAAAAGCGAATATAAATATTAATATTTATATAGTAATCCCAATCAAATAAAAGCAGGATACTCAACAAGAAATACTATGATTTTATTAATCCGCGGAGTTTCAAAGAATGCGTTCTTCTCATCAGAAAGAAAGAAAGATATTAGCAAATCAGTATTATATCCAAGCTATGAATTTACTGGTATGGCATAAAATGAAACTAATCATATATGCAAAATAAATAAATAAATAAATAAATAAAAATAAAAAAAATGCCAGTACCTGCAAATTCATAGCCTCGCTATAAAAATTATTTACTAAAATCTTTTCTCAGAAAAAAAAGGAAATTCTTTAAAACTCCACGGATTAAGGAAATCTTTATATGTCTTTTTTGAGTATTCTGTTGCACAATAAATTCTTGTAACTTATCATTTTGTCCTTATATATATATATATATATATATATATATATATATATATATATTTACTAGCCTGGGTACCCGGCGTTGCTCGGATATTTGGAGGTGTGTGTCAAGAAAAATAAAATACATAAATGAATAAAAAGTGGTAGTAGGCAGGCAGGCTCGAACCCGTACCGCAAGGGAAGAAAAGAACGTGAAAAAAACAAAACAAAAACAAAAAGTGACGTCTTTGCCGTTGCGTCCATCACCAAACCGGAAGTGGCGAATTCGAAAACATCGTCAAAAAATGCGATCCTCTTGTAAAAAAGTGCTCAGTTGAGGGTGAAGGAATTAATATTTTTAGTCATGTTTTTTGTTATTTGTTGTCCGAAGGGTGGAGCCTCAAAACGATACCGATCTTGTGAAAATCTGTCGCCTCTGTCAAAAGTTTTAGGCAGACATACATACATACATACATACATACATACACTTAAACAGACAGGTGAGATTTATATTATAGACTAGTCTGGTTGCTCGGTGTTGCCCGGGTATTTGTAGGTGTGTGTTGCCCCCCCCCCCCCCAAAAAAAAAAAATTGTAGTAGGCACTCAGGCTCGAACTCGTACTGCGAAGGAGGAAAAGAATGTGATAAAAAAAAAAATAAATAAAACGTGACGTCCCGTTGTATCTATCGCCACACCGGAAGTGGCGAAGGTTTAAATTATGTTTAGTCAATCGAAAAGAGGAGATGACTTTCGAAAATATCGGCGAAAAAAGCGACCCCGTCTTGTAGAAAAGTTCCCAGTTGAGGATGAAGGAATTAATGTTTTTAGCCAATTTTTTGTTATTTCTCGTCCGAAGGGCCGAGCTTCAAAACGATACCGATGTCATGAAAATCTGTCGCCTCTGTCGAAAGTTTTGGGCATACATACATACATACATACATACATGCATACATATGTGATGGCAGCAAATTCGCTTTCGAAGATTGCCATCACTCGATATAAAAGTGTATCTAATTTATATCGAGCAATGCCTGTGCATGAGGATTGTTATAGTGGGGAAGACTTTGCACCGAGACAATCCCACTCTCTAAACAACTGCCACATTGACCCAAAAAGAAGAGCAAGTTAACATCATTGGATGCAGCAGTCATCGCAGGTTTTATATAACAGTTTTCCTTCTCCTAGAGAGGTTGCCTTCACTACGGCTTACAGAGCCCTCTCCACCCACCATGCCATTTGATTCATGACTGGAACTTAGGTTGCTGGGCACCAGAGCATATTCCACACGCCGGTGGGTCATATATGCCGCAGCTTACAGGGCCTAAGCTCCTCCAGAGGTTTCTGTCAGGGTTACCTCACCCTTAGCCTTTGGTTAAATAACCTTGGCCCACAAGGAGATCCAGTTATACGGCGCAGGACACTCGCCGTTCATCAGAGCCCCGTCTGCGTGGCAGTGATCACGACTGTGACGTGGGGTTGATTTGTCTGGGAGAAGTACAGAAAGACGCTAAGACAGCTGTGGGCTTTTAGCACACGTCCACACCAGACCTTGACCACCAACATACATACATACATACATACATACATACATACATACATACATACATACATACATACATACATACATACATTAAAACGGACAGGTGAGATTTATATTGTAGATTAGCCTGGGTGCCTGACGTTGCCCGGATGTTTGGAGGTGTGTTAAGCAAAAAAAAAAAAAAAAAAAAGTTGTAGTAGGCAGGCAGGCTCGAACCCGTACCGCGAAGGAGGAAAAGAACGTGACAAAAAAATAACATCTTTGCCGTTGTGTCTATCGCCAAACCGGAAGTGGCAAAGGTTTAAATTAAAGCTAGTCAATCGAAAAGAGGGGATGTGCTTCGAAAATATCGGCGAAAAAAGCGACTCCGCCTTGTAGAAAGGTTCCCAGTTGAGAGTGAAGGAATTTATGTTTTTAGCCAATTTTTCAGTATTTGTCGCGCTTCAAAACGATACCGATCACGTGAAAACTCGTCGTGTGTGTCGAAAGTTTTAGGCAGACATACAAACATACATATATACATACAAAGACAGCTTATAGATCTTAAAAACCGCTAAGATAGCGGAAAAAAAATCAAAATAACAGGCTCTCGATATTGTTAATATCGCTAAAAAAACACCAAAGACAAATACTTCTCAAGATCAAATTCAAGACCGAATTTGATTTTGAGAAGTACGTTCGGCCTGATCACAGAGTCCTTCTGAAAAGAAACACCGCAGAAACATGTATGCACATACGTAGCCAATTATGTTTATATAAATTTATTCATCGAGCATTTTTTGATAAACAGACTTTCAGTTGATATACATCTAGGAAACTAAAAATGTACAGCACACACACACACACACACACACACACACACACACACACACACACACACATACACGCACACGCACGCACGCGCGTGCACACACACACACACACATATATAGAATGAAAAAGGAAAAGTAGATAGTAAAAAAGAAAGGAAATATTTAATATTTGCTTTAAACAAAGAAAATCATAACGTTAAAGGAAGTCGCTCCTGAAAAAATAAACGACCCCCCGCCAAAATATCGAAATAATGGTACAGAAAGATATAGAAAAAAAAAACAAATAACGAAAGAATAGAGACGTGATAAAAAGAAATAAAGAACGAAAAGAGATACAATAAGCAAGAACCAAAGAATGAAACAAAAGAAAAAGAAAAACGAAACACTAAGAAAAAGAGGAAGAAAGAGAGAAAATAAATAGTAAAAAAAAGAAAGAAAGAAAAAAAAAGAAAAACTCTTTCGGGATAAGATAACAAAGAACCAATAAAAGAAAATGGTGAATACGATTTACGACAGAGAAGGGCTGATTAAAAAGTTAAGAAGAAAAAAAAAAAAAAAAAAAAGGAAAAAAGATGGCGAACCAAGATGAAACGAAGAATTCCTGAATGCTCTCCGAACACTTCCTGCCGCCGGCTAGTATCGCATTCTTTAACGTCATCTCCCTTGGCGATCTTTATTTCTTACTCACACTTGGGCCAAATAGCCAAATTAGAAGGAAAAAAAAACCCCAAAAAATATAGAAGAAAGAAAACAGAAGAATGAAGAAGAAGAAAAGCAAAGAAGATGAAAAAGAAGAAGACGAAGAAGAAGAAGAATTCTGATTTTCTCTTTAACTTCAACAAAACGATTAAAAGAGGAAGTCTTTGTTTTTTTTTTGTTTGGACTCTGCCAACCACCAGTCCCCCCCCCACACAAAGTATGAACTATTTTTAGAAAATACGAAATATCGGAGTTTCGATGGCCACCGGGATTCCTGTTTTTCTTTCTCTGACCAGACATAGAACTGCCGAAAAGACTTGTTTAAACAATAATTACCAAGTGATTTCAAGTGCTATGTTGAAGAACCCGTGAGGTGAAATTCCAACGAATCTTCTTGTTTAGTCAACTAGACTAAACACAACTTAGACATATACGAGGTACTTTCAATAAGTTTCCAGACTTTTTTCGTATAGGCACTTTTATTGATAGTACACACATGAAACTCTAGTCCTCTTCGAAGTAATCCCCTCTCGTTGTACCGTTCCAGCAATTTCTGGAAGACGCCATGAAAGTTCTCTTCTGTGAACGTGTCAATGATCCACAGCTTATTTCATCTCCTCAATTGTCTCATAACGACAGCCTCTAAAGTTTTCCTTGAGCTTGGGGAATAACCAGTGTCTATAATATACTAGTAGGCAAATTGAATATTGAAATGCTCGTATCTTTGGTTCTATGGGACGAAACTACATGAAAATTTGCAGGCTTTTTGAAGATTATAATTCCATTCTATAGTTAAAATGACAACTTGTAAAAAAGAACCTATAATTTCAAACCAATAAAATATGCACAAATTTGCCTATATTTGCATATATAGTGTCCTGGCAGGCCAGCTTAAGTTTTGCTGCTTAGGGATGAATTTTGTTTAGATGTTTTTTTTTTTTTTTTGCTTGGTTTTCTTGCCAGGTCACTACTAGATATACCACCAATATTCTGAGTAGAAACGAGGACCTGAGCGTTGGTGGTGAAAGGATAGAAGCTTGGTTTGAAAGGTTTAAAAAATAACAAGCGACTTCCTCCCAATTGTATCACACATTCCAAATCGGAAAACAGGGGAACAGAAAGATCTTGTTCATCAGCATACTTCTGTAACAGCGGGCAGATTCACGTATGACAGCAGCATCATCGACAGCCAACGTGTACAAATGACCGAGCCGTGTGCGAGATGACATCCCATCGAGGAAGAAGCAAAGAAAACGATTATATAAAAAAAGACAAACGTGGCCCGAGAACGGCAGGGAAAGATGTGCCCTAAACACGCCACGTGTTCGACACGACAGAGTCTTTTTAAGCCCATTGGAGTATGAGAAGACTTTGAACATGAGACAAGGCGCTATTTTGGAAGTACATGTAAATAAATGTCTGTCGTTTCACTTAGAAAAACAGCGAGCTGAATTTTTCAATTGTCTTTGTTTCATTACAACTGTTTGCATAAACGTGTGGATCACAAGTGTTGATATGTAACGATTACGTTATACTTCGACGTACTGCCATCGATAGTTGTACCTTTGCGTAAATGTCAACGGATGATCTCAGAATACGATTGGGAAGATCAGAAAGAGAGTCAGGTCCAGAATGGATCTTTGAGGCATGTTGTCATTGATACGATGAGATCCGGCCTGTCGACATTTTTTTTTTTTTACATAGGAGTCATCAAGGGCCGGAGGCCATTTAAGGATAAGAGTTAATCAGTCATTTTTATTATAGCGTAGTAAACGTAAGTAGTGGGAATTTTGTAAATTGGATTACTTAGGGGGACGGTTCATCAAGAACTTGTTTACGTTGGACTTGAAGACAATCAGATTGTAGTCAGCTGGAAAGCAGGCAAATGGAAGAGAATTCCACATGCGTGCAGTTCTAAGAAAGAAGCTTTGTTCATCGTATCTACGTTTAGGTTTAAGTACAGATAAAGAATGTGGAAATTTTTGATAGTGGTTTTAGCTAGACGAGTGTTTTTCGGGAATATCTAGCGAGGGGGGGGGCATATATTGAAGTTCAGATAAGCACTTGCCATGAAAATAACGATAAAGCAGAGACAGGCTCGCATCAGAGAGAAAGGATTCGATGGTTGAGAGGAGATTTCCCGATATTCCATAGCTACCAAGAGTGTTCCTCCTCCCCAGAAGCCTTTCTATTATTTTCTACGGTAGCTATAAATCTGCCTTATTATAGGACAGACTATAAAATTGTTTTCTTTTCCTTAGTTTAGATACAACGTACGCCATGAGATACCTTTGCATGTCCGTCTCTAAGATCGTGCGTCTAAGACAGGGTGAGGCCACATCACAAAAATAAATAAAGAAAAAAGGTTGGCTGATATATAAAATACATTAGACTATTTTCCACGCTAAGTTCAAAAGAATTGAAATAAATAATTGATTAAAATAAGAAAAGAAAGGAAGTGCCGGCAGTCGGGGAATTGAGGCGCTTAAAATGGCCGGATATTCAAATGAGTTTGCGACTCTTCAGTTTTTGTTTCTTTTTTTCCCAGGAAGGACCAATCGTTTTCTTTTGTTTGGATTTCCTTTCTCGAAGCTTTTTTAGATTCGAGTCGTGATTACAATTTACAACATTGTGTATGCCTGTTAAATATTCAGACGAATCGCAAATGACGGCGAATTTGAAAGTCTTACTGTATATTGAACGCGACTACGTTTAGTAACGACAGGTGGCTACGACTTCCGGTTAGTAAAGATTTCGGGTTCGGGTTTATTGTAAGAACAACTCAGCGAATAATCGTGACATCAGAAAATAGGGATTCTAAAAAAAAAAAAAAAAAAAAAAAAAAAATGAAATAAATCTGAAAGCAATCCTTTGCAAATATCAAGTAGTTAAAACTGCATGATGCCCTCTGTATCGAGCAGACAAGCAGGGCGTTGTTCGTCGATGTGGCCATGTCCCAGTTTCATGCGTAGGCGATTGAGTTGAATTGATTCGTGACAGGGCAGTTTGCCAACCATACCGTACCTAAACAATTGTATAAAGAACTCTAATGCTTTTAGGGAGATAAACGCTACAGACTTGCACAGCTCTTGGGTAAGTTCTTCCTCTGATATTCTGGAGAGTTACCGTACAGGGGGTAGATGGAGCTCCTCAGCTGTGGTGGAGGAGATACATCTAGGACAGGGGCGACTATGTTGAAAAGTCAAACCGTTAGCACTGTAATGTAATCTTCTTGTGATGGTGTCGCAAACAGAGCACCTACTTTCGATTTGCCATGAGCCATCACGGAAGATGAGTATATATGCTGATGACACCATGCTCTATAACAGACACGGCAGGAAAACAAATGAACACATATCTAAAGAAATGGCAGAAACACTAGAGACTGACCTCCAATCTGTAGTGGAATGGGGACAAAAAATGGATGGTCACATTCAATGCTGCCAAGACTAAACGTGTTTCCTTCAATAACTACAAGAAACCCTCTTTACCACTATTAGCAATGGCCAAAGACTCTTTATCTGAAAGCACATCTTTTAAACTCCTCGGCCTAACGCTCACAGGAAACATGAGTTGGAACAATTACATTGAGAGCATTGCGAGGACCGCTGCAAATAAGGTAGGTTCTCTCTACCGTGCTAGAAATCTACTGACCCCTGAAAGTATCCTGTACCTCTATAAGGTCACCAATCGCCCATGTATGGAGTATTGTTGTCATATTTGGGCCGGTGCATCTGCTACTAGTATCTCACTCCTAAACAAGGTTCAAAAGAGAGTCGCAAACCTAATAGGTCCTGAACTATCATCCAAGCTTCAGCCTCTGTCCCATCGACGCAATGTAGCATCTCTCTGCCTGTTCTACAAGTACTTTAGCGGTGTATGTCCCGACGAGCTGCAAGCACTTGTACCCCCTCTACATAAATACCCCCGACAAACCCGACAAGCAGTACAATCCCACCCCTTCGGAGTAGAGATCCCTAGATGTAAGAGAGCCTTCTACTCCAGTAGTTTCTTCCCCAGAATCGCTAGACTTTGGAACTCCTTGCCAGGTTCCTGCTTCTCCAACTGTACTGACATGCAGAAGTTCAAGTGTAACGTGAACCGATATCTTGCTGCCCAACTCCCTGCCTAGTATCCCTGTAACCTGTGTCCCTAATAGTAGCCCTCTACATCAAAGTGGCAATGTGCCTTGTTTGGGGTAAAAATGTAAAAATAATAAAGTAGTAAGGCATAAAAAATTGCCATGAGAATTCTCATACCAGTGCACAATCTGATCTAAATTGATGGTTAAACATAAAATTAAATACACTTTGTAACTACCTAATTTGTTCTCAATGCTCTCTAGCAACTCTCCTAACCGTGCTAATAACAGATAATATACGACAACGAATATCAATAAGTGTTATTTGTGGGATATATCTATATAATAAAGTAATCTTGATTTTCCCATGCATCTACAGTTCCAGTATGGAAATAAACAAATATTTCGCAAACAAATATTTCACATCCAGCACATAGAGAATTTCTTGTAC
This sequence comes from Euprymna scolopes, assembly GCF_053919585.1. Classification (NCBI taxonomy): domain Eukaryota; kingdom Metazoa; phylum Mollusca; class Cephalopoda; order Sepiida; family Sepiolidae; genus Euprymna; species Euprymna scolopes. The sequence continues at coordinate 112,014,727 of NC_136495.1, forward strand.
CAAGTTATGCGAAACTACTAGTTTATTTAATAAAATTAATTTATAAAATGGCAGGCTATCGCTTGATTAATGTTGCACATATTTTCTTAACTTTCTGTTTTTGTCTTCATACTTCCTGGCAACGCCTAGTAATAATGCTATTATATAAAGCGCAGTTGTCTGCGTGTATGTCCAACTAAAATTAAAAAACAAACAAACTACAAAATAAACACCCACAAAGTTGGTATTTTCTTGGTCGGCTATGTCCTGAGTAAATAACATCTAAAATAAAATACAAAACATGGTTATTTTTTTTGGCATCACCTTGGCCAGATTTCGTTAGATGAAGAGTGCTCAATATTCGAGGTAGAGCAAGTCGTGTAAAAGGCCACGTTTCCCATGAAAACCAACATTAATATGTTTTATACTGTTTTATACAAAAAAAAAAAAAAAAAAATTACCGGCCTTTGCCCGCGATAGAAAGTGATATAATCAATCAAAAAGTGCTCAATATATGCAGAATAGCATGTGTCTTCAATCGCAACTTAATTTCTTCTATTTGTTTTATATGCACCACGAGCCATGCCTGTTAGTCTATTATATGAAGGAGAGGTACATGGTTTACATTATGATTATTTTCAATACATTAAAATACGAGAGAGCAATCAATTGGACAGAGGCGAAGGTCAGGGATGTGGACGGGGAGGGGGAAGATAGAGATACTGATTAATGGAGGTAGAGAGATAGAAAATTACAATATAAATACGTTGCACACACTTTTAATCTCCTCTTCTTAATGGCGCCGGGCAACGCTGGGTATTCCTGCTAGTAAACGATAGAAGGCAACGAACAGAGTAGTGTGATCTGTGGTATATATTTATTTAATACTAGCGAGGGAGGGGGTCCCGGCTTTTCCCGGTCCTAAAATACGTTTAAATATGATATTTTAATTTGTCCAGATTTCGTATATATTATTATAGAGTTATGATTTCAAAAGTAAAAAAAAAAAGTATTTGGGTGCCATCAGCTAGAGTCGAAACCGAAAGCAAGACTGTAGTATTCAAAGCTGGTGACGTTACCACTGTACCAACGGGACACGCATATGCATACATCAAAAATTAAAAATAAACTAGTGCCGCTCTACGACTTTTAGTTTCGGTAGAGATAAACTTTAAAAATATGGAGACAGACAGACAGACAGACAGATAGATAGATAGATAGGTAGCCTTTTATATATTACACTCGCAGGGGCGTCCGGTCTTCTCCAGTCGAAAAGCACGCTTAAATATAATTTAATTCATGCAGATTTCGTATTTATTATTACAGAGAGAATTCTCTATTGAATATTATATTGTACCTAATATATAGTACTGCTTTCAAAAGTTAAAAAAAAAAAATGACTTCGGTGCCATCAGCTAGAATCGAAACCAAAACATTTAGTGCTCTAGCCGGCTTCTGTATCGCTTGAGCTCTCGACAGATAGATAAGGTAAAGAAGATTTACAAAAACATATCTAAGTTCATGGTTATTAAAAAAATAATACGATTTTTTAAATTATGTTTTATTTAGTGATTCTGGATGTATTTTTTTTTTTCAATTTTATTTGCATTTTTAAGATTATAAAGAATAAATTCTAACGCTGATGTTTACACGGTCATGCATACAAGGAAAACATTATAATATTACATTTGACATTTTTGTGAGAATTCTTATCATTAAAATTACATTAAATATTTTTTGTAGTTATATTATTTTTTGGTGAAAATATTAAATAAACAATATTTAATTCAATGATAATATCGATAGTATAGTTCGAGAAATTAATTTTTCTTCAAGTTATATTTTGTTGAATTTTTAAGTGAAAGGAGTAGTCAAAATGTTTATACATTTTGGGGATCGGCTACTCATTTTGCACGTACCTAACGTATGCTGGACACGTTAATTTAGAAGTCGATTCTTTTGTTAATAAATAAATAAAAATATATAAATGAAAGATTAATAGATTGTTTGCATAAAAAATCATTTAATTCAATAAATGTTCCGATTATTAATGTTTCCTATTGTGGTACTGTATTACTGTATCTATGTATCTGTTTTGATTTTCTACAAACGTTCGCAAAAAGTTCCGTAAAATTCGTGATTGTCTCCTTTGTCCCCATCGAACTCTTCCAAAAATGAAAAGGAAAGAAAACTAAAACGCAGAAGGGTGATGCTTTAAAAAAAATTTTTTTTTAAATATTAATCTATAATATAAATCTCACCTGTCTGTTTAAATGTATGTATGTATGTATGTATGTATGTATGTATGTATGTATGTCTAAAACTTTCGACAGAGGCAACAGATTTTCACGAGATCGGTATCGTTTTGAAGTTCTGCCCTTCTGACAACAAATATCGAAAAATTGGCTAAAAGCATTAATTCCTTCACCCTCAATTGGGCACTTTTCTACTGTTATGGTCGTTTTTTTTTCGCCGATATTTTCGAAAATCATCCCCTCTTTCCGATTGACTAGCCTTAATTTAAACCTTTGTCACTCCTGGTTTGGCGATGGATGCAATGGCAAAGACACGCTTTTTTTCACGTTCTTTTCCTCCTTCGCGTTACGGGTTTGAGCCTGCCTACTACCACTTTTTGTTTTGCTCAACACACACCTCTAAACACCCGTCGGGCATCCAGGCTAGTCTAATATATAAAAGGTTATATGTCTGCCTGTCAGTCTCCATATTTTCAAACTCTATCTCCTCTGAAACTAAAAGTCGCAGAGCGGCGCTAGGGGCCTAAAATGATGGGATTTCTTACAGACCGTTCTTATATGGATGTTTAGTTGGTTAAAATAGTTTTAAGGGGTCAAAAATGAGCCAAAATTAAAAAAAAAAATCGTTATACATTTTATACATTCATCTTCGTTTATTTTTAATCAGTTCATATGTGTGTCACATTGGTACAGTGGTAACGTTATCAGCTTTAAATGCTAGTTTTAGTTTCGATTCTAGTTGATGGCACCCAAATACATTTCCTTTTGCTTTTAAAATCACGGCTCTATAATCATATATACGAAATCTGGACAAATTAAAATATCATATTTAAGCGTATTTTACGACCGGGCAAAGCCGGGTGCCCCTCTTCCACTAGTCTTACCATAATAAGATAAATCAACAGAATGTAGTGTCGCACCCACGTTCCTTCATAAATAAGAATTCACACACATACATAAAAGTATTCGGTGATTTAAATGTCACAGAGTCTAATAATGGTAATATATGCACAGTCGCAAGCATAATACAAAGACGCACGTATCTTATTATAATTGAAATTTCATGTGTATGTATGTGTGTTTTGTGTGTGTATGTGTGTGTGTATGTGTGTGTGTGTTGTGTGTAACCAAATCTATTTCATTACATATGTCAGAATTCTCTGTTCACTTCTTATTCACGACAGCTTCATTAAAAATATATTATCGTAGATTAACACCTTCATCTAAATCACCCCATAACAAATGAGATTTTACCTTTTTAGGCGATAGCGTGTGAACATCTCGTAAAACTTGTCAGAAACACACACACACACACACGCACGCACACACACACACACACACACACACACACACACACACACACACACACACACACACACACACACACACAGAGAGAAAAGAACAAACGCACAATTAAAATTAGTTTAGAATTTTAAGTGTGGAATCAGTACCGCATAGAAATGTAACGTAAAATCATTCCCGGTATTTCCGGACTATTACAAAGTTTTAATGTAGCTTTTGTTTTCATGGGTGATGCATTTTTGTGCAATTTCATTCTGGAATTCTACATTTTGATGCGATTTATAGTGGTGTTACGACATTCCCAATTTGATATAAAGTTAATGGCAGAGAGATTAATTAACTCGTTAAGAATGGCCTGAAATAGAAGATAATTTTATGTCGAATGAAACTGATCTCCCGCTCTAAATTCTAAGTTATTATTTTATTTTTTATTTTTTTTTGTTATGTTTTTTAAGTGTACACGCGTAAATTACCTAAAAATGTAGAATCGTATTGTTTTGGACTGAGTGTGTGGTAATCTATCGACGGTTATTAATCTACAAATTTACATACATACATACATACATACATACATACATATATATATATATATATATATATATATATATATAAGATAAATAAAATAAAATAAAATAATAATCATCAAGAAATAATTTAATCTATTCACTATATATCAATATCCAATTCTGTATATTGCTTATCAATACGTATAATGCACGCATCACCAGATTTGATTTCACTAATCGGTTTTATTAGAGGATTCAATTCCCTTCAGGAAAAAAAAAATATATAATACACCCATTGTACTTTATTCTCATATTCAATCAAATTCTAAACCTGAAATGGTCTTAAATCCATGTAATAATAGAACGATAATCTATAAACATTACTTGCCACTAATACGAAACTGAAACTAATCGTTACATATTTACAAGGTTGTTACGGCCATAATATAAATATAGATACCAAATTTAAAAAATTCTTTTTACAAAAAATCAATCATTGGGAAATAAAGGAACGCAACAAATGGGATATATTAATTTTTTTTTTTTTAAATGGCTTAGGGCTCCCCGTAGAAACTTCACATAACTCTGTTCTTAAATAAGGATACGAAAATTAGGCGATACATTAATATTTAAATGGGCTTTTCCGTAACCACAACCAAGGTAAATGTTTCTCGCATGCTTTTCTCGCTAGGGATTCCCCCCTTTTTTCTTTCTATTCAAAAAATGCTACAAAAGTGTGTTTATTCATGAAATCTGAAGAAATGCTAGTTTCTGAAAATTTTCAAATGATATAATGCTTGAAATTGTCGAACTGGACATTGAAACAATTGTAACATAAAATGAAATATACTTTTTCTTGCCATCAACACCTTGTCTTGAAGTCTTGATTTTGCACACACAGTATATATATATAGTCATCCACACACAGTACTGTTTTGCTGTTTCATATATATATATGTGTGTGTATGTGTGTGTCTGTATGTATATGTGTGTATATGTATATATGTGTGTATATATGCATATATGTGTACATGTATATATATATATATATATATATATATATATATATATATATGCTTTTTAATAAGCAGTAATATGTTGCTACACATTCATGAGCATGTTTCGGTCAACTAACATGCTCATGACTTCGTAGAAACATATTACTGCTTATGTACAAACAAATAAAGAATATAATTTTCCCTAGTTCGATATTGAGAACACTTGTATTAACTTCGTTAAACTTCCTTAGTTACTTAACGTCTGGAAAAAAATAACTTCAGAATATATATATATATATATATATATATATATATATATATATATATATATATATATTAAGTTGACAGGAAAGTTCTCTCATAATTTTTAATTTTGATTACAAATGATGTATTTTTGAATCGTTTTCGTTATAATGCCTTTACTTTATATATTATTTTAAAGAGAGTTTTCTGCTATATCTAATCGTTTAAATTACAATCGTTTTGAAACAATAATGTCTTCTTTTCAGAAAGTTGAATACAATATTAAAAAAAAAGCAAATTCCCAGAATTTTCATATTTCAATTCAAGCTAGGCCGAAAATCTGCTGAAATAGTTCGCGATATCAACAAAGCGTTTGGTCCAGGAACCACTACTGAACGCACGGCACAATATCATGGCGGCGATGAGAGTCTTGAAGATTATGATGAGCGTAATGGTCGGCCATCGGATGTTGACAACGATCATTTAAGAGCTTTAGTTTAAGCCAATCCAGGTACAACTGTTCAAAAACTTGCTTCTGTATTAGACGTAACGTATACGACGATTTCCAACAACTTGAGAGAGATTGGAAAGACAAAAACACTTGATAAACGGATGCCTTACGAATTGAACGACAACAAAAAAGAAACGCTGTTATGAAGAGTCATATTCCCTTCTTTTACGCAACAATAACGACCCGTTTCTCTACTTGGTTGTGACTTGCGATGAAAAGTGTGTTCTTTACGACAACCAGCGACATTCCGCTTAGTGGTTAAACGTCAACGAAGTTCCACGACACTTCCCCAAGCCAGAGTTGCACCAAAAGAAGGTCACACTAATTGTTAGGTGGTCTGCGACCGGTCTAATCAATTATTTTTTTTAATGTAGGAGAAACCATTACGGCAGAGAAGTATTGTCAACAAATGGATGAAATACATCAGAAACTTCGACAACAACACCCAACATTAGTCAACAGAAGAGGCCCAATTCTCCTCCACAACAATGCCCGACCGCACGTTGCTAAAACGACCCTGCAGAAATTGAACAAATTGAGCTACGAAACTATGTCTTATCCGCCATACTCTTCAGACATCTCACCTACTGAATACCACTTTTTCAAGCATCTCGACAACTTACTTCGTGAGAAATTCTTCAAAAACCCAAGCGATATCAAAAGCGCCTTCAGCGACTTAATCTCCATCAAAACACAAGACTTTTACGTTAATACAGTTCTTTTGCATTTGTAAAAGTGTGCTAATTCTGATGGTACTTATTTCAATATTTTTTTTATTTGAATCGAGATGTTCATCTGAAATTAAAAGTTAAAAAAAAAAACGCGAGAACTTTCTTTTCAACTTGATATTAGTGGCCTGGCAAGGCCACTGGCGAGCCAAACGAAGCAGCAAAACTGGTTGCCTTGCAGGACAAAGGCAAATTTGGGCATATTTTATTGGTTGGAAAATAAAGGTTCTTTTCTACTAATTGTCATACAATTTTAAACATAGAATTGTATTATAATCTTCAAAAAGCCTGCAAATTTTAAAGCAGTTTCGTCTTATAGAACCAAAGATATGAGCATTTTAATATTCAATTTGCTATCAGTATATATATATATATATATATATATATATATATATATATATATATATATATATGTATATATGAAATTTATTACTGTTATTAGTAATAAATTACTGTTATTAGTAATAAATTTCCTATATACTGCTCTGACTACACATTGAGCACTCTAGTCCGGTTTTTTCACCACTGGTAAATATATATATATATATATATATATATATATATATATATATATATATATACAGGGCGACCCCCCCCCCAAAAAAAAACTGTCCCCAACTCTAATGATCCCCCGTGTCTTAGTGTTTTGTCCGAATGAAATGAAACTTTGGTCATAACTAGTTTATTATATTCAAAACATCACATCAAAAGACTAGGGTATTTGGCCTTTGTATCTCCGTTCTACATCATATGTTCTAGATGGCGTCCATTTAGCTTTCGTTTTTTTGGGTCACCTTGTAATTATATATATATATATATATATATATATATATATATATATATATATATATATATATATAAAAGAATTACAATTAAGTTGCAAATATAATCCAAAATAGTAAACTAATATAGTATATATAAGTCTGCTTTAATTTAGGGGAAGGAATATATATTATTTAAATATTAACTCTTTTAAACAAGTTTCGTATTTTGAATTCTAGGTTCAGTAGTTTAAAATGAAAACAATTTGTTAGTAAATATAATTTTGATGTCAATAGGCATCCAGGTTTCAGGAGGCTTGTAACATCGTTGGGATCTTTAATAATAATAATAATAATAATAATAATAATAATAATAATAATAATAATAATAATAATAATAAACCGTACAGATAAATGGTACAAACATAAACCCGCAATGGCACTAGAAAACGAGAATCACAAGATCCTATGGGACATGGACATACATACAGACAAACCCATACAAGCAAGAAGACCAGATGTCGTAATAATTAACAAGAAAGAAAAATCCTGCCAAATCGTAGACTTTGCTGTCTCAGCTGACCACAGGGTGAGTATGAAAGAAAAGGAGAAACGGAGCAAATACACAGAGCTAGCCAGAGAGTTAAAAGGGATTTGGATGATGAAGAAAATCAAAATAATACCGATAATAGTAGGAGCACTATGAACTATTCCGAAAATATTTGAAAAAAAAAATGGCAGAAATTGGAATCAGTGGAATAGCTGCAAAAATACAACTACTAACGGCTGAAATATTAAGGAAAACCCTTGAATGCGGAGAATAATACAAGAATACAATATAATGAAGAAGCGTTACAGGGAATAAAGAACACCGATGCTGTTCTACACCCCCATCAAACATCGCCTCCCATTATCTCATTACCGTTCCCCCAATAGAAAAGTGATACCAAAGAGCCGAGAAGGGTCAAGAAGGATAGAAAGACCGAGGAGAGAGCGCTGACCAGACCTCTGGTGGACAAGCGCGAAGAGAACTGGGACCTTGGGGAGGCTTAGTGCCACTCAAATTCCAGTATAAACCAATAGCCACTGCCAGCGAGGAATCAATGGTAAATGACTGTTGCGATGACGCAAATTTATTTGCAAATGCTATCGAAGGAGGTGGAAAGAGCTGGACGTCTGGGGAGACTTGTTGTCACTCAGCTCCCAGAGAACACCACAGGTTTCCAATCAGATCGGTTGTTGACTTGTGTGAAAGTTCCATGTAAGCCAATAATAATAATAATAATAATAATAATAATAATAATAATAATAATAATAAAACGTATGCATGACAAAAAATAGAGCTCACATAATAACTGAAGTCATCGGCTTAGATCATCATCATCATCATCATCATCATCATCATCATCATCATCATCATCATCATCATCATCATCACTCCTTTACTCGTGTTTACTTTATCATCGATATCGTTATTATCATCTCCTTCATTGTTTCATTGTTTCATCATCATCATCATCATCATCATCATCATCATCATCATCATCATCATGTCCTATTCTATTAAAAAATCTTTCTTCAAAATCTTTGGATTCGGCATTAAATAACCTGAAAAAGGTTGATATGCCGTAAAACAAAAGCAACCAACCAATCTTCTTCTTCTTCTTCTTCTTCTTCTTCTTCTTCTTCTTCTTCTTCTTCTTTATTATAATCATCGTTATTATCACCACCACAATTCTTTACTTCGTTTTTGCTTCATCTCCTTCTTTGCTTCATCAGCATCTTCTTTGGTCTCAATAAGCACACCACAGCATATTATTAAAAGAATCAAAACGAAAGAACAGGGATTCTGACAGAAAGGGTTGGGATTGTTCTAGTGACAAATTACTTGAATCACGTTAAAAGAAAACGGAAAAGGAGTATTGGGGTGGGGGTGCAAAATCTGATGCCAGATTTCAAGAATGTGTCGCCAATAAAAGACGCTTTAACAGAAGTTGAATAGAAACCTTGTCCGTCTCTTATTTAAACGGGAAACGGGTATAGGGTTTCGCGATAACCTTTTAATGGGATGGGAGGGTCTTACGTATGAATTATTGAAAACAGAGTTCGACTCAGGACTTTTGAGAAAATACTGAAGTGCGATTGTCTGCTTTGTATAAAATAGCCAATGGCACATGAAAAATAAAAGAAAACGTTTTTATCGCTTTCATTAATTTTTTTTTATGGGAGGCAAGCAAAAATTAAAACAGTTCTAGAGTTTGCCATCTCCCCTCCCACCCCCAAGCTAAAGAGAAGAACTTCCATGCACCTAAAACTTAGCAAATTCTTTCGTTCTCTTTATCATGGAACTGGTACGGCATTCACCTTGGTCGGGTTGAACCAGCTTCCTCCAAAGGAGGAAGTTTCGTGAGAATGTTAAATTCACAAGTGTCCCCCAGTTTCATGCATATCTCAGTCAAGGGAGATGACGTTTCTTTTTGCAGGAAGGTCTCGTCGTACAACACATGGTACTCTCAAATGGTCATATATATTGTACTGACCAGGCTAAACGTCGCTTGATAATCACATTGTGCTGTCCCTCCAAATAGTGTCTATCGTGTAATAATCAACGTGATTATGCTCATTATACAGATAAATTATTTAAAAAGTTTCCCAACATTTCCATAAACGAACCATTGAGTGAAAGAACATCGCTATTAATAAATTACCAGTTCTTACGGTCCCCGTTAGAATTAATCGCAGACTCACACGCACAGGATTTCGTTTGACAAAACTTTCAACGTACAGCCAGAAAGAAAATAAAATACGAGAGAGAGAGAGAGAGAGAGAGAGAGAGAGAGAGAGAGAGAGAGAGAGAGAGAGAGAGAGAGTCATTAAACTAACGTAGCAATTAAACGGCGTCCATTATATTGAAGGATATTGGACAGAAACACTTAGTTTTATTGAAAAACTTTTGACATTTTGGAAAAGTGTCAGTATCAAAGGAATTTATGACAAAATTAAGAAAAATCGTCGGAAAAGGTGATATCAGAATTGACACACTCACACACACACACGCATACACATATCTATTTCTGTAGAAATATATATTTTTTATAATATATACCAATCCTTATTTAAGAAGCTCAATGTAATTACAGAGCAATATAGTGAATAAATGACAAAAAACTATATTCCAACATTCATGATGTTGACCATCTTATAAGTTATTCCTTTAATTCTGATTTATATAATAATTAAGTGATTGATTTTGCACTACGAAACAGATACCGTAAAGAATTGTAAATGTGAACTGAAGTAAAGGAATGAACGATAAGATGGTCAACATCATGAATTTTTGAATATATTATTTTGTCATTTATTCACTATATATATATTAATATTGAGTTCGAGTTTGTCATTTATTCACTATATATATATATATATATATTAACATTTATTCACTATATATATATATTAACATTTATTCACTATATATATATATTAACATTTATTCACTATATATATATATTAACATTTATTCACTATATATATATATATATATATTAATATTTATTCACTATATATATATATTAACATTTATTCACTATATATATATATTAACATTTATTCACTATATATATATATATATATATTAATATTTATTCACTATATATATATATTAACATTTATTCACTATATATATATATATATATTAATATTTATTCACTATATATATATATTAACATTTATTCACTATATATATATATATATATTAATATTTATTCACTATATATATATATATTAACATTGTCATTTATTCACTATATATATATATATATTAATATTGAGTTCGAGTTTGTCATTTATTCACTATATATATATATATATTAACATTGAGTTCGAATCTGTCGACTGGTGTTAATCGTGATACCCTGCACTGAATACAGGGTACTGAGATTTGGGAAATCTTTTGTGATCCATTTTCGGCCAGAAATTTGGCTGTTAAGCAGTCAAAGTTCAACGATTTGACCTTTGAGAACTCTACCAAACTCCTCCGACAATTTTGGGTCTGTAGGGGACTAAAAATTAGAGGACACCAGGGACGAGTAATCTGCCCCTGCTCTAACGCTGGTTGGTTTTTCCCTTTGGTCACGGGCAGACGTGTTGCCTTTCCCTCTCAAGAAGAGGAGAACCTTCGTTCCACCACGAGGTGAGCTCTGAGAACTTTTTCCACCACGAGGTGAGTCTTATCGAACTGTCGCTATTGTATTGTGTTTTATTGTTGTTTACATGTTTGTCAGTGTATAATAAATGTGTAAACGTAATTGGGCAATTGTGTTTATTCATATATTTTTTGTTTAGTTAAAACTAACAAATTGGTGACTCCGAGAAAATATATATGTACACGTACATACATAATAATACGTTCTGTTAAGAAAAAAAGTAAAATAATATTTTTATGAACAATAAGAAAAAGTTAGGGTGTAAATTTTATTTCTAGAATTCTAATTATTATTCCCTAAATAAAAATTCATAGGGTAGCGTAATTAAGATAGCAACACGATTTTTCTTCTATTCTTTACATATTTTTGTCGATAGAATAAGGATAGAACTAGGGTTTTGTTTTAATCGTTCACAACAAATGCAACAAGTTTTTTTTCGAAACTAAATTATCCCTTATAGGAAAATTTCGTTCCTGAAACGGCTGTCGGTATTCCTGTCAAATTCGGCGCCTGATACAGGATTGGCTGATATGGGCGATCTGTCACTGTGCCCCCTTACCCTCCGTGTTGTATTATTACTATTCCTTTCTTTCCATGCCATGCTGCTAGACTGTTGCAGTTTCCAGTGCGGTAAAATAAATAAATATACATATTTTTTAAAATGGCGACAACTTGTAACGTTAATGCCTCGTTAGTTCGCGACGACCCTGCTTTGTTTTTGCTCAACTCGATTTATTTTTCAAACAAAAATCGATTGACAACCAGGCAGAGAAATTCTGTTACGTCGCATCCATTTTACCTCAGGATACAATTACTGAGGTAAGAGAGTTAATAATCTCTCCACCTATAGAAAAACCGTACGATGTACGACAGAGTCACGACTGCTGTGACTGTTTCCACACATAAGCGTATTTCGCAGTTGTTGGAACAAGAGACCCTGGGAGATAGCAAGCCGTCCCAATTTCTAAAACGGTTACAAAAATTACCTGAAGGTGCGATGGATACAAGCATCGTTAAGCATATTTTCCTCCAACGGATCCCGACGGAGTATAAGGTGGCTATCCTGCTCAGGACGAGTCCACGCCGGTGGAACAACTCGCCGTCATAGCAGATCACACTGCAGACATATTATCCACACAATCGTCTGCAGTATCCAGCGTGAAGACTTCTGGAAGAGACGAGCTTCTGGAAAAATTAATGGAGGGCCAAAAACGGTTGGAAACCCGTATGGACAGAATGGCGGAAGACATCGCCAGACTATCATTAAAACAGAAGCAGGGACATGGCAGCAGAGGAGGTCGCAGCCAGTTCCGGGAACGCAAGCAAGAAGCTATTTGTTGGAAGCACAAGAGATTTGCCGAAAATGCCACCTTGCAACTATAAGGGGCAGGGAAAAGCCTAAACCGACAGACGAGAGCGGCATCAACTGTCGGTGCATCCGGCTCTGGCCGCCTACTTTATGTAGAAGATAAAAATACAGGCATCTCGTTTTTGGTGGACAGTGGGACACAAGTTTCCTTTATCCCGGCAACATCAGTGGATAAAAGGTCTCCTCCCTGTAAATTTATATTGCGAGCTGTAAACAGTTCGATAATACGGACTTAAGGGGAGAGGTGCATGGACCTTAACTTGGGTTTACGCAGATCGTTTATCCACGTTTTCATAGTGGCTGACGTAAGCAGTGCTATACTGGGTACTGACTTTCTGCAAGCATTTGGCCTGGTAGTAGATATGTCAGGCCAGTGTCTCCGAGATCCAAGCACGCAACTTGCAGCATGTGGAGTGGTGGGGACTGCCACACCATTAGGTCCACAGGTAGCACATGCAGACTAGGACGAAGCCTTCCTGAGTCTGTTGAAGAAATATCCTTCAATATCGGTCCCCTCCTTTCACAAGGGAGTGTTACCACACACTGTAACTCATTACATTGAGACAAAAGGCCCGCCCGTCCATTGTAAAGTCAGACGTTTAACATCTGAAAAAAATAAAGGCTGCGAAAGCAGAATTTCAGCAGATGATGCAGCTTGGCATAGTTCGTCCTTCAAATAGCGAATGGGCCTCGCCTCTTCATCTTGTTAATAAGGGTCCAAATGCATGGCGGGCATGTGGGGACTACCGAGCTTTAAATGCCGCTACGAAAGCGGATAGGTACCCAGTACCACATACCCAAGATATAACAGCAGTGGCCCAGAATAATAAGGTCTTTACTAAATTAAACCTTATTCGGGCATACCACCAGATCCCTGTGGAGCCCGAACATATTCCCAAAACGGCAATTACCACACCGTTTGGAATGTTTGAATTTTTTCGTGTTCCATTTGGTTTACGCAACGCAGCTTAAACGTTCCAACGTTTTATAGACCAGGTTCTGCAAGACTTGCCATTTGTGTGTGCATACATAGATGACGTCCTCATTGCTAGCAGGAATAGGCAGGAACACATAGATCATGTGCACCAAGTATTCGATCGCCTGAACCAATATGGTGTTGTTTTAAATCCATCGAAATGTACTTTTGGTCAATCCGAGGTCATATTTTTGGGGCACCATATTTCAGAGAAGGGAATGTCCCCATCCCCAGAGACAGTCAAGTCCATCCGAGATTTCCCTATCCGCTACAATGAGACAGTTGCGGCAATTTTTAAGATTAGTTAACTTCTATCGTAGGTTTCTCCCTCATGTTGCCCAAGTACTTTTGCCATTGACAGGTATGCTGACAAATGTGAAGAACTGCAACATTACACTATCGGAGGAAGCATTCAACAAAGTAAAGGCCATGTTAGAAGACACCGCAAAGCTGTCCCACATTCAACCCGATAGTGAACTTTGCCTGGCAGTAGATGCATCTGCAACTGGAATTGGAGCGGTCCTGCAGCAAAAATGTAATGGGAACTGACGACCTATTTCTTTCTTCTCCAGGAAATTGACTGACGCAGAAACACGCTAAAGCACATTTTCCAGAGAGTTATTGGCCACGTTTTCCGCAATAAGACATTATCGGCAGCTCCTAGAGGGACAGCCATTCTACTTAGTGACTGACCACAAGCCTCTATTAGGCGCTCTGCAGTCCTCCTCAGACAAATACTCTCCCCGAGAGGTTCGCCAGTTGGACTATATCCTACAGTTTACGTCGGATGTCAGGCACGTGAAGGGAGCTGATAATATACCAGCAGATACACTGTCACGAGGAATAAACTCCTTCACATTGGGACCTTCCGTCGAAGCCAACACCTTAGCTATGGAGCAAGAAAAAGACGAGCACCTGCAGAAGCTTCTGCAGAATAATGGAACATCACTGCAGCTGGTGAAAATGGCACACCCCAACAGCCCTAGAAAAATAGTGTGTGATATCAGCACTAACAAACTGCGTGCATATGTTCCAGCATCCTTAAGGAAAGACATATTCAACGCGGTACACGGGTTATCACACCCAGGGGCCAATGCGTCGATACGTTTGATGACAGACAGGTATGTCTGGCCGAGGATGAAAGCAGACGTGCGAGAATGGACAAAGAAGTGCGTGCAGTGTCAAAAGGCCAAGGTCGGTCGACATACACGTGCGCCACTAGGCACATTTCCAGTACCTGATGAGAGGTTCAAGCACATACACCTCGACATCACCGGTCCATTTCTCACATATGAAGGCCAATGCTATCTCTTGACATGTGTCGACAGATTTTCAAGGTGGTTTGAAGCCTTACCAATGCCGGATATGACAGCATACACAACAGCCAGAACTTTCCTAGCTGGATGGGTAGCAAGATTCGGTGTCCCGGAAAATGTGACAACTGACAGAGGTAGACAGTTCGAGTCTGAACTGTTTCATAAACTCTCAGGACTTTTGGGCACCAGAAGTATACACACGACAGCATACCATCCACAAGCAAATGGAGCAGTCGAACGTCTACATCGCAGCCTAAAGGCCTCTTTACACGCAGTACTTACCAGCAATACAAAGTGGTTAGAACACCTTCCTCTAATTTTGCTGGGTTTGCGCACAGCAGTGAAGAAGGATATGAATTGCTCAGCAGCAGAAGCGCTGTATGGTACCACACTACGCCTGCCAGCACAATACTTTTGTGATACACCAAATAAAGTTTGGGACCCTGCATCATTTGTTGATAGACTGACAAAAACGATGGCCAAAATGGCATATTCTCCATCAGGAATAAACAAGTGCGCTAACACATATGTGCCAAAGGCACTAGAGACATGCACACATGTGTTTGTTCACGATACAGCTAGGTCGCATACCCTGCAACCACCGTACCGCGGACCTTTTAAAGTCAACAAGAAAAACAAGAAGTATTTCAGCGTCCTCATTAAGGACGAAGAACAAAATATCTCAATTGACAGGTTGAAACCCGCAACACTCGAGGATGCATATTAAGAAGTAGATCCCTCACAAAGGATGCCAGTCGAAGTGACATTGGGAAAACGCCCTTATAAAAAAACATGTTCGGGCAGACAGGTAAAATGGCCTGCCCATTTAAGAGACTTTGTCTCTATATAAAAAAACAACAAAAAAACCCCCCAATCCTCTCACAACATTCAATTAAAAGTACTCCGTATTTTTTTTTTTTGGGGGGGGAGTGTTGTAGGGGACTAAAAATTAGAGGGCACTGGGGAGGAGTAATCTGCTCCTGCTCTAACGCTGGTTGGTTTTTCCCTTTGGTCACGGGCAGACGTGTTGCCTTTCCCTCTCAAGAAGAGGAGAACCTTCGTTCCACCACGAGTGAGCTCCGAGAACTTTTTCCGCCAGTCGGTGAGTCTTATCGAACTGTCGCTATTGTATTGTGTTTTATTGCTGTTTAAATGTTTGTCAGTGTATAATAAATGTGTAAACGTAATTGGGCAATTGTGTTTATTCATATATTTTTTGTTTAGTTAAAACTAACAGGTCTAAACACTTGGAATTTTAGATATAGGTTCCTTGGACATGGATCTAACTTAATAACTTGATTGGAGCCCCAAACAATAAATGTTAAGGGGTCATAATATGGGTCAAAGTTAAAAAAAATTGGCTGCTTTTTTTTTTTTACTCAACATACACCTCCTATCACCCAGGCAACGCCGGGCTGAAATGATAGTCCATATATCTATAAACGTGAACCTGTCTGTGTGTGTGTCTGTGTTTGTGTCTGTGTGTGTGTCTGTGTATATTTCTCTACACAATAACTCTGTCAGTTTTAAGTCTACAGACTCGAAATTTGATATACAGGGTACTGAGATATGGGAAAATGTATGCGATCGGTTTTCGGCCAGAAATTTGCCTGTCAAGGGATCACAGTTCAACGATTCAACCTTTGAGAATTCTACCAAACTCCTCCGTCAATTTTCGGTCTAAACACTTGAAATTTTAGATATAGGTTCCTTGGACATGGATCTAACTTAATAACTTGATTGGAGCCCCAAACAATAAATGTTAATATGAGTCAAAGTTAAAAAAAAAAATTGGCCGGTTTTTTTTTTTTTTTTTTTTTGTTCAACATACACCTTCAAACACCCGGGCAACGCCGGGCTGAAATGCATATTTCCACGCGCGCGCGCACACACACACACACACACATACACACACACATATATATAAATGAGAATGATATATAATTAATATATCCATATATATATATATAAATTAAAATGATGTATAATTAATATATATATATATATATATATATATATATATATATATATATATATATAAATTAGAATGATATATAATTAATATATATATAAATTAGAATTATATATATATATATATATATATATATATATATATATATATATATATATATATATAATTCTAATTTTGGAAAAAAGGTAAAAAAAATGGAAAACCAGCTTGTACCTGTTTTCAAGTATTTTAATGGAATGTGTTCTTGTATCGTAGTCGTTACATAGCAAAATATTAAATAGCGTAAATATCCTCGATAAACCCGCTTTGAAACAAAATCACACCCCTTAACTGTTGCGGTTCACAAATACCGGAGAGCCTTCTACTAGTAGTTTATTCCGTCGGACGGCTAGACTTTGGTTGGTTGGTTGTTTTTTTTTTTTTACGGCATAACAACCTTTTTCAGGTTATTTAATGCCAAATCCAGTAATTTTGGAGAAAATTTTTAATAGAATTTTTTTTCAAGTCGGTTTCTATTTAACCCATAGTTGGGACCCTAACAGGTACTACCACTCCGGGTCAGAGTGAAGCTGGGAGCAATGGTAATTAAAGGGTGGCTCTACACTCCCCAAAGCCCGCAAGCTGGGGCCTCACCATCGGATATAGTTTAAGGTCATATCCAGGACCGCTAGACTTTGGAATTCCCTTCTTATTATCTGCTTCCTTGACTGTACTGACATGCAGAAGTTTTAATGCAATGTAAACCAACATCTTGATCCTTCCCCCTAAACATGATCCCAAATAGTAGCCTTTTACGTCCAAATGGCGATATGCATAGTTTGGGGGGAGGAACAAGATTATAACAAAGGAAAAGGGATTAAATCATTAACCAGGGATACTTGTTCCTATTTACTTGCCCCCCCCCCCATGACAGCAAAGTGCGACACAAGGTCGGTTTTTAAGTAAGTAAAATCCAGTTCGCTAAAAAAAGACAATTTGGATTGGAACAAGAATAAAAATTGATCAGTCCAGAAGGAGTTTTCCTTCACTGACTGAATACATAAAAAAAAAATGTAGTCTAGTATCAGAGCAGATATTACACATTGCTCCTAAGCTAAAGTTTAAGCATTGAACATACTAGGGTCGTTCCAAAAGTAATGCATCGTATTACCAACAGCAAAAAAGTTGAAGAGCTTTGAAGACGGAAGTGATAACATTAAAACGAGTGACCTTTTGTGCTTCAGAATTTATTTTTCTACATAGCGCCATTATTCTCAATGCACTTTTGCCAGCGATGAACGATATCTCGATCGTAAATGTTCGGAGAAAGCGTTGTCACCCAACCGATCGACGAACCCATCTCCTAACTGTGTTGATATCAGGTTCGTAAACTTTCAACAAACGCATGGGAATGCGAATCGGTTATTATTATTATTATTATTATTATTATTATTATTATTATTATTATTGTTATTATTATTATTTATTTTATTTATTTTTAATTTTTATTATTATTTTATTATTATGGTTATTATTATTTTATTATTATTATTATTAATATTATATATTATTATTATTATTTTTATTATTATTATTATTATTATTATTAATTTATTATTATTATCATCATTATTATTACTTTATTATTATTATTTTTATTATTATTATTATGGTTATTATTATTATTTTTATTATTATTTTTATTATTATTATTATTTTATTATTATTTATTATTATTATTATTATTATTATTATATTATTATTATTATTATTATTATTATTATTATTATTATGGTTATTATTATTATTTTTATTTTTACTATTATTATTATTATTTTATTATTATTATTTATTATTATTATTATTATTATGGTTATTATTATTATTTTTATTTTTACTATTATTATTATTTTATTATTATTATTTATTATTATTATTATTATTATTATTATTATTATTATTATTTTGCATGGAAAAATTCAATGACGCACCTCTGCTCCTGACGCTTTCACATCGTCAATATTTGAAACAGAGAGATGAAACTTTCAGGTTACGAATGCATAAGTTCAGTTATCATAACAAAGCAATTTGCAATCCCTCTAATCCCCATTCGAATGCCATAAAAAATAGGAGGCATTACTTTTGGAGCGCCCTCGTACATGCAATGGTTTAACTGTTGGTTTGTATTTTATTGAAATAAATCAATAATTGTGAGCTGCTTCTAAATAATACTAGCAGTGAGACCCGACGATGCTCAGGATTGAATGATGATCAATGAATGTTTCATACTCCCATATTTTTATTTTCGTCAAAATCGATGAAATCGACCATTTTTCAATCAAATCGATCGATTGGCTGTTCTAGTTAGAGACCCATCGCAGTGCACCGGAAGAAGCTTCACATGCCTCCCAGCAGTGATTTAATTGCACTGTAGAGAACCTACTGTTGATTTTATAAAATTATCTATAAATCTCACCTGTCTGTTTAAGTGTATGTATGTATGTATGTATGTATGTATTAATGTATGTATGTATGTATGCCTAAAACTTTCGACAGAGGCAACAGGGTTTTACGAAGTCGGTATCGTTTTGAAGCTCGACCCTTTGAACGACAAATATCGAAAAATTGGCTAAAAGCATTAATTCCTTCACCCATAACTGGGCATTTTTCTACAAGGAGGAGTTGCTTTTTTCGCCGATATTTTCGAAAGTCATCCCCTCTTTTCGATTGACTAGCCTTAATTTAAACCTTTGTCACTTCTGGTTTGGCGATGAACGCAACAGCAAAAACGTCACGTTTTTTTTATCACATTCTTTTCATCCTTCGCGGTACGGGTTCTAGCCTACCTGCCTATTACCACTTTTAAAAAAAAATTCTTTTGCTCAACACACACCTCGAAACACCCGGGTAACGACGGGCACCAAGGCTAGTTTATATATATATATATATATATATATATATATATATATATATATATATATATATATATATATGTAGCTTAAATTAAAGTTTAAAATACAAAAGTCAAGTGTTATAGTTCAATTGTGCTCTAAACAGAAATTAATTTCAAACGTGCCCCTTGTCATCTCAAAGAAAGTTTGACTCATGTCCAGGTAACCTACATCTAAAATTTCAAGTGTTTAGACCAAAATTAGCCGAGGAGTTTGGTAGAGTGTGTAAAGGTCAACTTTGACCTCCTAGCAGCCACAATTTCACCAAAAAACTGATTTAAAAGCTTCCTGCATGTTTGAATAATCTATGTGAAATTTCAAATGCTTAGACCCAAAATTGGCTGAATAGTTTGCTAGAGACCGAAAAGGTCAAATTTTTTAACTTTGCCCCTGGGCAACCAAAATTTCGGCCAAAATCTTGCCCTATGTTTGAATACACTTTTTGTAAAATTTCAAATGTTTAGACAAAAAATTGGTGGAGTAATTTAGTAGAGACAGCAGAGGTCAAAAGTTTTTGAACTTTGACCCCAATTTTGACTCCTTAACATTTATTGTTTTTAACTCAAATCAAATTAAAAAGTTTGATCCATGTCCAAGTAACCTACATCGAAAATTTCAAGTGTTTAGACCCAAAATTTGTGGAGGAGTTTGGTAGAGTTTTCAAAGGTCAAATCGTTGAACTTTGACCCCTTGACAGCAAAATTTCAGGTCGAAAACCGATTAAAAAGATTTTTCTAAATCTCAATACCCATTATGTCAAATCTCGAGTCTGTAAACTGAAAATTGACAGAGTAGTTTGGTAGGAAAATGTATACACACAGACACACGCAGACAGACAATTTCACTTTTATAGAAAAAAGATTGTGATCAAGATTTCAAAGCAATAATAAAAAAAAGTACGACAAGTTTGACATCGGCTAGAATCGAAACTGAAACCGAAACTGACATTTATAGTGCTTCATACTGAGACATACCGAATCAGCCATTGTTAGTTGAATAAGAAATCGCTGAAACTAAATAAGATTAACGTACAAATATATTTGCGCATGCATAGAAGAGCAGTTTTAGTCGACTTACGCTTACCAAATGCTAATTTCTTTCAATTTTAATCCCTTAGCAACTATTTTAACAAAAAAAAAAAAAAAACGGTCCACAAAAAATGTAATCATTTGAGCCGCCTCACCAAGCTCTACGACTTTCCGTTTCGGAGGAAATAGTTTAAAAAATGGAGACAGACAGACAGACAGACAGACAAAGTTAGTTTTATAAATGTGATTTTCGTCTTCAAATGTCCGGTCTCCATTGCGGATCCCTAGTCGCATGTTTGCCAGGCTTCATATAAGTACCACCGTGCCACTATATGATTTGGGAAATGGTTGCACCAGTTTTTATTCTTGAGCGGAAATTTGAATTGCAAAAAAAATTGAAAAAAAAAAAAAAAATGGAGGAAATTGATATTCAATTAGAAAGTAGATTTTCAATTGAAATTTTGGTCTATAAGTCTAAGCGCTACCAACTCGAAGCTAACGAATTTGAGAACAAAAATTTAGTAAACTCTTTTTCTCTCTTCCTCTCCCTCACGTGACAACTATGATATAGTTAAATTAAGTAAATTAAAAATAAGGAGACAGAAGGTTCGGGATAGTAAGAAAAGGATATGCTAGTTATTATTGGTGATAACTGACAATATAACTTATAAAGAAGAAAAAAAAATGTACAGAAGAGTTTAGCATTACACTAAGTGGGAAGAAATCATTTCCTCTACAAGAATATTGACTCATAAAGAAGAGTACAGTCGCAGAGACGACGAAACACATGGCTGTGGATGATTATATATTTCGAAAAAAATGCTTTTTATCAGAAGAGGCGAAAAGAGCTAGGTAACGGATAAACTTATCTGCGACGTCTAGAATAGGTTACATTAGTCTAAAAATGGAAACGCAAATAGAATAAAAAATAAATGATTAGGGATAAATTGAACTGCCAAATAAATCTATATATACCAATGTTTATTTTATTTTATCTTGATTTCTTATGGTACAATATATATATATATATATATATATATATATATATATATAGTCACAGTCACAGTCACAGTCACGAATAGGCTCCTATATGGTTGACTATTATAGAAAACTGATCATCTATAATGATAGAAGATGTATCGACACCCAGGAATGGGTATGCTTGATCTGGCATAATGATAATTCATTAAAATTGTGGGGGTCTGCGTTCGCGCCTGGTCTACAAAATATGGAAAAAAAAAACCCGTTTACAAGTGTTTTTGATATAGATGTACATAATAATACTTTGATAAGTATGTTTTAACTTAAATATGGATGGTATAATAAAATTGTGGGGTCTGTGTTCGCGCCTGGCCTCCATAGAATGGAAATGGGCACAAACTTTAATAAAAACTTTTCATATCTATCTGCGCAAGTATACTTTGGTAATTATGTTTCAGTTTGAAGAATATGGTATAATAAGATTATGGGGTGTTCGTTCGCGCCTGACCTCCATAGAATGGAAATATGTCACAAAGTTTAACAAGGTTTTTTTTTTTAATATAGATCCACAGAATATTGTGATAAGTGTTTCAGTGTGAACAAGTATGGTATAATAAATCATGGGGTTTATCTATTTTATTTTTACTTTCATCATATTTTGCTTTGGTTTTGATACCCCCAAATTCGAAGCTATCTCTTTACAACCTTTCCTTTTCATAACCTATCATACTTTCATAAATCAGAGTCCATTTTCTGTAGGCTGTTTTTGAACCCAGTCAACGACGGGCACTTTTGCTAGTGTGTATATATATATATATATATATATATATATATATATATATATATATATATATATATATATAGAATAAATGACAAAAATATATTCCAAAATTCATGATGTTGACTATCGTATAATTTATTCCTTTGATTCAGTTCTGGACAGTATCTGTTTCGTAGCGAAAAATCTATCACTTAATTATTATTTCAATCAATGAATCTATTGTGGCCTTAACACATCAGAAGAAATAGCAGCAATCAATCTGTCAAAAGGAATTGAAGTGTGATTTGACATGATTAAAATCCGAAAATTGGAAGAGAGACTGGAAATACCTTTTCATTTTTCCATTACGCCATATTGAATTTTTATCAAGCAAAGTCATTAAACCCAACTATTCGTACCAACAATTTTAATTAACTTACGAATCTTCTACCTATATATTTATATATATATATATATATATATATATATATATATATATATATATGTATTATAAGTTTTTATTTCGGTTTCGATTCAAGCTAAAGCACCCAAGTCATATGGATATATTTTTTTATTTTTGAAATCGCAACTTTAAACGATAGAACATTAATTCTATAATAATATATACGAAATCTGCAAGAACTAAATATATTTAAGTGTTCTTTACGACCGGGCTTTGCTGGGCGTTCGTGCTAGCTTAGATAAATACTTTTGAGTTAAAAAAAAGAGAAAAAAAAGCTACAATAATCTCAGAGCGTCTCCATTTACATTGAACATCTACAGAATACCAACATCAATATATTACATATGAATGAGTCCCCTGTGGAATTTTCACAGGTCCCGCTAGTTAAGAAACAGAATCATGGAATAAGCTCTG
>NC_136495.1:112043423-112045923 GCF_053919585.1 Euprymna scolopes
TGTAAGAAAGCCTTTTACTCTAATAGTTTCTTTCCTAGAACTGCAAGACTTTGGAACTCCCTTCCGGGATTCTGCTTTCCCAACTGTACTGATATGCAGAAGTTCAAGTGTAATGTGAACAAACATCTTGCTACTCATCTCCCTTAATAATATTCCTGCAACTTATGTCCCAGATAGTAGCCCCCTACTTCAAAGTGGTACTGTGCCTTGTTTGGGGTGAAAATTGATTAAAAAATTGTTTTTTTTTTTAAAGGCTGATTTCTTACTTATTCATCTTGTGCCGTTGAAGATTCAAAATACGGATTGGACTCCTTTACCCCACTGCTACCAAAGCAGTCACTTCGGATTTTACCATACAATTTGGATACGAAATTCAATACCCTTTTCATTTTGAACAAATGTATAATTTCCCTTGCTCTAATGTTTTAAAGACTTTAAAAACTTTTAATCATGATTTTCGATTTTTATTGTATTTAGCAAATTAGGTATAAACCATTTATAACATTTGCTAATATTTTCTTCTCTTGAGTAGCTCAAGTTGGTGTAATAGAAAATTCTAATAAAAAGAAAAAATGCATGTTTCTTATATTCTTAGTACAGCAATTCACTCCAAAAAGTTAAAAAAAAAAAAAAAAGGCGAAAATGAAAAAAAGAAAAAATGGTACTCTTGCAGAATTGGATCCTGATCCTCGCGATTACCGTCAATCATGACTTGGGCTCGACCAACAATCAGTGGATAAAGCTGAACGTAGCAAAAATATTGAAACGCTAAATGTTTTTTGTTTTTTTTCTGTATACAAAAATGTGAGTTAGTAATTAATATTTGAGTGATGGGCGGGGTTTACTATACACAGATTCGAAAAAGTTGTCCAAAAACAAATAAATGAAAGCAAATGTAAGGTAAGTTACGTTTCTACCTAACTGGATAATTGTTTAGTGTTTTTATGTAATGTAAAATGTTTAATCGGCTCGAAAAGCAGAAATGGTCGCAGACTCTGTTGAATACGTTAAGTTTGGGAAAGTAAGTTGAAAACTAAAAACTATACAATACAGTGTCAAAATCCCACCGAATATATGTTACCATGACATAGGCTGACATAATCGGTGGGTTTGTGACAGTATTTTGTATAGTTTCTTAGTTTTAATTCACTTTCTCAAACTTAACGTAATCAACAGTGTCCGCCACCATTTGTACCTTTCAAATACACCGATAAACACTGTTTTTCGAGTCGACTAAACGTTACATTAAATGAAAAGGGTTTGTATTACTAAACACAGATACAAAGAAGTTGTCAAAAAATAAATATATAACAAATAAATGTTATCAAAGGCAAGAAAAGTAAATGTTCTACCTAACTGGATAAGATTGTAGTGTTTTTATGTAATGTATAATGTTTAATAGGTTCAAAAACATGCAGTGTTTATCGGTATATTTGAAAAATACAAATGGCGGCAGACTGTATCGAACACGTTAAGTTTAGGGAGATTTTGGGAAATGAGTTTAAACTAAAAAACTATACAAAATACTGTCATGAACTCACTCAATATATGTTACTTTGACGTAGGCTGAAATATAATCAGTGGTTTTAAACTTTTGCTCGATACAGGTGGCTACTTTCATGAGTCCTTTTTAGGATATTATACAACTAAACAGCAAATATGCCCCCAAAATCCGGTATTATTTTATTTTAAGGCCCGTTTCACGTTCGTATATAACGAAATATTTTATTGTAGATGTCAGTGTACTAAAAACGAATCTGAAAACCGTTTCCGTCGCAAAAAGAAAGTTTTCATGATATGAAGAAATTACTTTTTCGAAAAGTGGGTGATCACTTTTCAATGTAAATTTAACTTAGAATGAGTACCTACTTTCTGGCCACCTAAGAGAGGGGCATTTTTCTGAGCGCCAAAACACCCGCCGCCCCTCCAACCAATTTAAACAGGCAATTTTAAAGGATTTTCCAAGGGTAGAAAGAAAGCCCCCCCCAAAAAAAAGGGGGTGGAGTAATTCGAGGGTGGAGTAATTCTTCATATTTACCTTCTTTTTTTTTTCCAATAACATAAGAAATTAAGAATTAGACAAATTTATTTTAGGTAGGCTTCGCAAGGAAAGCTTTTAAAAATAAAAAAAATTAAGATAAACAAATGGTGCTAGTGCACTTACCGATCCGCGCTATTTTTTAAATCGTATTTCAAAGTTTAATTAAAGTTTTATGATATGTTTTTTTTTATTCAATTGTAAGTTTAAAGTACAAATATATATATATATATATATATATATATATATAATTTAAAAAATAGGGAACTTTTTTTTACCCATCTATTAAATAGATAGTTAAATATTGTAATTCGAAAGTCGTCAACACGTGGTGCACGTGAAAGGCTCATTTCTACCGGAAATGAAATGGCGGACAGTCTCGCAATTACTAAAAATATTTTTATTTTATTTAATATATTTTTTATAATTTGAGATCTTAATTTATTTTAATAACATGCAAAC
>NC_136495.1:112050923-112068423 GCF_053919585.1 Euprymna scolopes
AATGAATTCAATTATTTACGAAAGTGCATTTTTACCCAAATGCGAGTTGGGAATAATTTTCCCTTTATATATATATATATATATATATATATATATATATATATATATATATATATATATATATATATATATATATATATATACTAGCATGGGTGCCCGGCGTTGCCCGGGTATTTGGAGGTGTGTGTTGAGCAAAAAAAAAAAAAAGTAGTAGTAGGAAGGCAGGCTCGAATCCCTACCGCGAAGGAGGAAAAGAACGGGGAAAACGTGACGTCTTTGCTGTTACGACCACCGGCAAACCGGAAGTGAGTTATCGATCTTTATCATAGAGCAGAGTATTATAGCATGCTTCTACAGTTTATTCTTTTTCTTCTTTCAATCCCTTGTAATAGATCTGACGAATGAACTGATACATTCAAGTAAAAATAAATAATAATAATAATAAAAATAAATAAAATGTTTCCCCATTATATTTTTCGAACTGTGTTGTTCACATTTCACCCCTCCCCCGCCACGTACCTCTTTTCACAGGAAGTTCTTTGCGACAACCCGCAGCGATTTTGCCAAGTGGCGGCTCTGGCCGGTCCATCGGAATGAACAGGCTGACCGAGTACGAAGCCATGCTGAGACTTTCGTAGACAAGGGCCGATGAACATGTCATATTGGATTAACCACTCATATTTGCCAGGAAGCAGAACCGCCAAGAAAGGAAAACAGCTTGTAAATTCTCACGCCTCCCGCCCTCTAACCCTCTTACTCGTCCGACCTGGATCGTAATTCTCATGAACGATTGCCCATTTTTTCTTTCTTTCTTCCACAAAAGGGGTTTCCGTTCATCCTCCACGCCCACCGTCGCCCTAACGATTTTTTTTAAAGGATTTATTATTGCTAGCGGAACCTCATATAAATTCAACGATACTCGTATTATTTGGATTATTCGGAATACTGTTTTATTTGTGGATGTCATTCTTTCAACGTTTCAGCCGAGGTAACCTTAAAACTTCTTCAGGTGTGTCTTATCTAATTCGGGAGTCCGTACGGAGTTTCGAACTGAAGAATTTATAAATATATACTCGCAGACCGACTGGCGTTGTCCGGTCATAAGATACGCATAAATACGATATTTTAATTCATGCCGATTACGTATTTATAATTATTATAGAGACACTTCTCTATCGATTATTATATTAAGCCTAATATGTAGTAGTGAGATCAAACACACACACACACACACACACACACACACACACACACACGCATATATATATATATATATATATATATATATATATATATAGTAATTTATAAAATATATATGGCGATTAAGCTACACTGAATATTCTGCGTTTCATCCAACTATAGGATTCGTCAGGCTTATGCGCATAAGCCTGACGAATCCTATAGTTGGATGAAACGCAGAATATTCAGTGTAGCTTAATCGCCATATATATTTTATAAATTACTAACTAGCTTTACCTACGTATTGAGCACTTTTGAAGTAAATACTTAAAGTTTACGCATAAATCTATACTTTCGTATAGTAAATTTATGTGAATAAATGAAATAGTTATATATATATATATATATATATATATATATATATATATATATATATATATATATATATATATTACTAAACAATATATATATATGCTAAACAATTCCATAAGGTACTTGAAATGAATGGATTCTCCATTTACATTCCTTTACTGGATAGAAGTCTAAAGTAATTCTTAATTGAATTCTTAGTACCGCCCGTACTGAGGATTGAACCTTCAACCATCAAAAGATTGTCACTTAGCAGGGAGACCCGAAATTACCCAAGAATTAAATGAGGATGAACGAATGTGTCATGCTCCCATATTATATTGTCATCGAAATCGGTGAAATCGCCCAATAAAAATTTGATTAATTGCCTTCTCTAGTTGGGGACCCACTGCAATGAAACGGGAGGAAGCTTCACATACCTCCCCGTAGTGACTTAGTCCACAATACATTGTAGTCTACATTGCACTGTAGAGAACATATTATTGATTTTATGAAATTATTTTTATATAATAACTTGGATCAAATTTTAAAAGTTAAGTATCATAGTTAAATTGTTATCTAAACAGAAACATTCATTTTGAACGCGTCCTTGTCATATCAAAGAACCTACTGTTGATTTTATATACCGAGCCTTTCTACTTGTGCGGTGATAATGGTTTGAATTTAAGTTAAAAATGCAAAAGTAATTATCATAGATCAGTTGTGTACTAAACAGAAACATTCATTTCGAACGCGCCCCTGTCATATCAAAGAACCTACTGTTGATTTTATATGCCGGGCCTTTCTGCTTGTGTGGTAATAAAACTTCTCAAATGCACTTGTGATGTTAGGCTGCATAAGACGTTAAATTTAGGCAAAAATCGGCTGTTCTTTCTTTTATTTATTTTTTTCGATTATTTATCATCGATACTTATCGAAGACATTCCGGTACAAAACCTATCTAAAAGCACTGCCAGGCATGTAAAACACATTTGCGTGAAAATAATAAAAAAATCGGCTCAGCCATTTCGAGTCCATAGGGAAGTTTCTTTCTTTTTTCTTTCTCTCTCTCTCTCTCTCTCTCTCTGTCACACGCAGCTAAAGTTCCTTTTATATAATAGTTAGCTGGATAAATATAGATTATCACTTAGCACGTTTATCCTTGCGCTATAAAGTTTCCAGTGTCTAACAAGATGCCCCTGAAGAAGGTCGGAGATTACATAGGCTGAAACGTTTGGAGAATAACGCTCAAGATAAGAACAGCAGTCCAAATAATCTAAATAATTCAAATTACAGTGTAACTCGGATATAAGAGACTACTTCTAAGAGCATCCGACGCTCTTATATCCGGGGTTCTAATATTCGGGGTTCTTATATCCGGGTTACACGGTACATTAACACAGGCTCTAATTTGGGACCAGAGAAAATCTATCTTATATCCGTTTTTCTTATATTCGGGTTTCTTACATCCGGGTTACACGGTATAAATCTTAATCCCAAAAAGAAAAAAAATACGGTGATATCTACATCAACCAGTATAAATTGCTGTTAATAAATATTTCTTTTGAAAAGAGTAAATCTCTACCAAAGTCAATACTATTAAGAAAAATCAAAGAGCCTTTCTTCGTTTGTAAAAATCAGTCGTGGTCAAGTAAATATTCTATATAAATAAAACACTGGATGTATATATATATGTGTGTGTGAAAATATTTAACCGATAAACTCTTAAACTATTAGTCACATAACACTGAAATTAACAGGAAATAGTGACCATGCATTAAGGATAGTTTATAACTATAACAAGGAAAAATCTTTGGATGGATAAATAACGCGTACAGAGATATGCCGGCAAGTTGAAATGCAAAATGTCCATTTTAACCATTTATTTCTATTACTAAGTGGTTTAAATTTAAAATCTTTCTTATCAATCTTATCTGTCGATAGCTCAAACTGTAAGGAACGCGACTAGAGGGCTAAATGTTTTGGTTTCAATTCTATCTGATGGCACCCAAGTCATTTTTTTTTTTTAAATTTTGAAATCAGTACTGGGCCGATTTTTATGAAATTTCACACAAATGTACCTTATGTGTCTGGAAGCGTTCTTAGATAGGTATTGTATCGGAATGTCTTCGATAAGTATCGATGATCGATAATCGAAATAATTCGATAAAAGAAGGAACAGGTGATTTTGACAAAAGTTAACACCTTACACAACTTAACATCACAAGTGCACGTGAAAAGTTACCACACAAGCCGAAAGGCCCGACATATAAAATCAACAGTGATTTGATTTTATCTTTAAATAGCTACTAAGGGGTCAAAATTGAAAAAAAAAATGGAACTTGGTAGGCGTAAGTCCACTTAAAGTGCACTTCTATGCCTGCGCAAATATACGTTTATGGGGTAAACAGCGTTATTTTTTTAATAACGTCTGTGTGTGTGTCTGGTCACAAATAGGCTCCTATATGGTTGACTATTTTAAATAACTGATTACATATAATGATAGAAGATGTATCGAGGATCAGGAATGGGTATGTTTGATCTGGCAGAACGGTGGTTCATAAAAATTGTGGGGTCTGCGTTCGTGCCTGGCTCCCAATTATGGAAATAAAAGATGAAAAAAAAAAAAAAACGTTTACAAGTGTTTTTGATATAGATGTACATAAGAATACTTTGATAAGTATGTTTCAACTAAAATAGGGATGGTATAATAAATTGTGGGGTCTGCGTTCGCGCCTGTACTCCATAGAAGACTTTTCATATCTATTTGCGTAAGTATACTTTGATAATTATGTTTCAGTTTGAAGAAATATGGTATAATAAACTTATTGGGTGTTCGTTCGCGCCTGACCTCCATAGAATATAAATATGTCACAAAGTTTAACAAGTGTTTTTAAAATGGGCGAGGGTCCACAATAACACCTTAACTTTAATCTTAATTCACATTAGCTTTTATTTATTTTTTTGAGTTGAATCATATTGTGTCGAATAAATTCACCTAATAAATTCACGTTCTTATTAAAGTGAAAGCAAAAAAAAAAAAAAAGTCGGAACTTTAGACAATTCTCGACACAAATTTTGCATAACTCTGTTTTTTTCCTTCTCCACTTGCACGTGGCACTCTTTCGAAAATAGATAAATAATAAAAAAATAAGAACGTTACTTGTTATCGTGTCAAAAGAAGAGAAAAATCCTGCTCACGTGATTACGTGTCTTTTTAAAAACATTTGAATCCGACGGCGTAATACTACACCGTTCAATACTGTAAAACTGAAACGAAGCTGTTCTGCTTGAAAAGGGTACCATTTTCTTCTTATTCATATTTATATCGATTCTTTGCTTTAAGAAACTAAAGTAATTATGTGTTCACTTTTTTAATATCCCATTTTGCTGTTTCGGATTATTTTACTAAAGAAAGTAAAGCTTCATTATTTTTCCAAAACGTTTTTGTTTCTTTGTTTTTCGATATTTCGTCGATATTATTTAGTAAGAGTGTTTAGCAGAAAGGACAGCAAACGACTACCCGAAAAAATAAATATACAAGAAATAAATGTTACCATAGTCAATAAAA
This sequence comes from Euprymna scolopes, assembly GCF_053919585.1. Classification (NCBI taxonomy): domain Eukaryota; kingdom Metazoa; phylum Mollusca; class Cephalopoda; order Sepiida; family Sepiolidae; genus Euprymna; species Euprymna scolopes. The sequence goes on from NC_136495.1 coordinate 112,056,022, forward strand.
GTTCAGTTCATGTTTTTTTGTTGTTTTGAAATAGTTTTTAATGCTCTTTACTTGAAATAATTTCAGCGAACCGAAATTAAAACGAAATTTGAGGCGATAACTACTTAAATGAATTTTTATATAAACTACACATGACAGAATATTCCTCAAGCACAAAATAACAGAAAACATTAAAATATGTTTATAAATATTCCTTACGTTGACAGAACTCTCTTAAATTGTTAACACAGAATGCTTAGGTGCACCTCCTTCAAATTGAAAACGGGGCTCTTCATTTCAAAGTCGCTGCCATTTTGATCTTTTTTTTTTTAAACCGGTTCGTGAATTAAATAAATCTTTTTTTAAAGAAATTAGTTAAAAATACAAACCAATGAACTTTTCTACCATAAAAGTAACTTTTATTGACTATGGTAACATTTATTTCTTGTATATTTATATATTTATATTATTATATATATAATATTTTCTCTTTGTAAGGAAATATCATTTTGTTGGTCACTCTTGGCTACGAATGGAAACAAAGTTGATATATAAAATAGTTTCGCGAAAATTATCTTTACTTTCATTATATTTTGCTTAGGGTAAAATTTTTGAGTATCAAAACCTATCTCTTTACAACCCCCTCCTTTTCATAACCTATCATACTTTCATCAATCACAGTCCATTTTCTGTAGGCTATTTTTGAACCCAGTCAACGACCGGTATTCTGCTAGTATATATATATATATATATATATATATATATATATAAATTTCAGAAATCACTAATATATATTGGGTACAATATAATAATCAGTAGAGTTTTGTCTTTATAATAATAAATACGAAATCTATATGTTTTAAAATATCGTATTTAAGCGTATTTTACGATCCGACCACGTCTGGAGACTTGCTAGTTTATATTTAAAATGAATTACGTCATTCGTGTAAATTACTTGATATGTTGACCTGCGTCAAACACTTGCCACCACACTAATACAGATTATAATGCACAAATTCTATGTGGGCAGCACCATGAGAACAATACACACCAGGATTAAATAGTACATGCAAACGCAGGCATCAAACTTTTTAAAAAAAATCTTAAAACCTGCATAAATAGCAAAAAACTCATTAAAGTGAACATTTTGGCCACAGAGCGAAAAGCCGGGAGGTGTAAGTTGACTTAAGGGGCACTTCTATGCCTGCGCAAATATACTTATTTTTTTAAACTTCTTAGATGCGTATGGACGTGATAATGAGGTTTGTATGTTTTGGTTTCAATAATAGCTGATGGCACCCAAGTTATATATATATATATATATATATATATATATATATATATATATATATATATATAAATTTTTGAAATCACTACTATATGTTGGGTACAATGTAATAATCAGTAGAATATTGGCTTTATAATAATAAATACGAAACCCATATGAAATAAAATATCGTATTTAAGCGTATTTTATGATCCGACCGCGCCTGGATACTTGCTAGTTTATATTTAAAATTTATTACGTCATTCGTGTAAATTACTTGAGATGTTGACCTGGGGTTAAGACTAAAGTATATTATAACTTTTTGTTTTGTTTTGTTGTTTTATCTTTTATTAATATAAAATTCATTTTTTCATTCCTATCTGTACATTTTTCGTTCCAGTTTACGGACCATGTTACCTTTTTTATCGGCCTAGCGGTATGGGAAGCACCCGGCTTTGCCCGGTTGTAAAATGCGCTTAAAAATGATATTTTAATTCATCCAGATTTCGTATATATATTATTATACCTATTTACTATGCCTCCCCACGGGACAGAGTTAGACACCAGGGTCGTTTTTTAACGTGGAGAAAAGGTACAAAAATAAAAATTGTCTCAGTCGTGAAGGATTTCTCCTCCACCGAAAGAGAACAAGAAATAGAAGTGCAGCAGCTGAAGAAAAGATACTACACTTTGATCTTGTCCCGAAGGCCAAGAAAACTTGATAATGTTATATATATTATTATAGCCGCGATTTCAAAAGTAAAAAAAAGAAAGTATTTGCATGCCATCAGCTAGAATCGAAACTGAAAACAAAGCTACAACACTCAAAGCTGATGATGTTACCACTGTACCAACGTGACACGTATAAGAACTGCTTAAACATAAACTAAGATGAATTTACAAAATGTACAACGATTTTTTCAATTTTGACCCCTTTTTAATCCCTTAAAAACTATTTTAACCGGCTAAAGCCCCATAAAAGAACGGTCCATAAAATCCAATCATTTGAGGCTTCTAACCCCTCTCTGCGATTTTTAGTTTCGGAGGAAATAGAGTTTGAAAATATGGAGACAGACATAGTAAGTTTTGTAAATTAAACTAGTGGAGTGGGGGGGGGGCAGCTTTACCCAGACGTAAAATAAGTTTAAATTTGATATTTTATTTTCTCCAGATTTCGTATATAGTATTATAGAGTTGTGATTTCAAAAGTAAAAAAAAAAAAAAAAATTGGGGGGAGGGTGTAATCAGCTAGAATCGAAAGTGTACATTCACAATTGGTGACGTTACCACTGTACCAACGTGACAGGTATGTGAACTGCTTACAAATTAAAAATTAAAACTAAACTAAGATGAATGTACAAAATGTTTAGCAATTTGTTTTCCATTTTGACTCCTTTAAAAACTATTTTAATCGGCTAAAGACCCATAAAAGAACGGTCCGTAAAAAAATCCAATCATTTGAGTCCCCTAGCGCTGCTCTGCGACTTCTAGTTTCGGAGGAGATAGTTTGAAAATATGGAGACAGGTAGATATATAGCCGTTTATATATTATACTAGTAGTTCAGCCCGGCTTTACTCGGGCCCTATGTACTGTTCATAACTTTATGTGCATATGTATATATTAAAAAATGTGCATATGTACTGTAATGCCTTTCTATATAATAGGCTTCGTTAACTACCATAGAGAAAAGTTGGTAGAGACTGAAGAGGTCAAATCTTTTATAACTTTTCCCCGATTTTGACCCTTTAACATTTATTGTTTTGGGCTCAAATAAAATTTAAAATGTTTGTTTAATCCTTCAGTACATGAGATAACGTTCAAGATCTCGTGATAGGCGTGGAGAGCGTTCTAGATCACGTGGATGACGCCACGGCTGTGACAAGGAGGAAATAAATGTTGTTGCTACAAAGAACAAGCGAGTTGGAGTTATTTCCTATTTTTTGTCTTGGTTTCCTTTGCGTCTAAAACAGAGAACATCGTGTATTTGTTCCCGGACAATGTTACACACGTCGAAATTTTTACGAGTTCCTTTTTCACACCATTACAATAATGATTATATATAATTATAATGATATTCGAAAACGAAGCTACATCAAAGGGAGGTCACTCTCATATTCTTGTCCAGGGTTGCAAGATTGGCCTTTCTAAAACCAAATTTTTCGAATTTGGCCTTTTTTTTTTTTTTTAAACAGTTTGGCCTTAAAAATTGTATTTTGTACTTTCCAAACGTACGGACTAACCAAGGAAGGAATAATCAGAATATTATATAGATTGGAATGTTTACTCCATATTATTGAAGAGACCATATAATCACGTGAACATGTTATGCGACGTCGAACATAGCCAGATGGGTAATAATTTGGGAATACTATATACAGTGATGATCATATTTATTGGCACGGTAAAATAAAAGTTAAATTTTGTCTAATAAATTCTAAAAAAGGGATTAAATTAAAGAAAATAACAAAGTATATTATGTATTTTTAACTGGCCTTTCCGATGCAGCAATTGGATTTTAGAAAAAATAAATAACAAAGGAACAACTTTGTTATTTTCTTTAATTTAATCCCTTTTTTAGAATTTATTAGACAAAATTTAACTTTTATTTTACCGTGCCAATAAATATGATCATCACTGTATATATGTCCTTTAATCACGTTCAGGAGTGTAATTTATCAGTAGATATATAACATTTACATACTTATCCAGTAACATTAACTACCCACACGGGGTCGCAAAAATACCTGGATTAGGACCCAGGCGTGGGGCAAACCCTCTCGGTGCTGATGGACCCGTAGATCTTTCCAGGTCATCCGTCTAGGAGAAGGAAAACTCTGAAGCTAAACCTAAGGGGAGACATCTTCAGTCTTGGATGACAACCTTCCTAGACTCAAATAAATTACTGGTCTGCAAACCTAAAATGCTTAAGGAGTAGATAGGCACTGCCTATCTCCCAACTTCCATACTCCTTCTTTGCCTATTAGCCAGGCGTAGAGGTCGAATCACAGGGATTCTACAGAAACACTCAGTGGTCGATCTTGTTTCCTGACTAGGGCAATGAACACCGTTTTCCCTCTCCCAACACATCCCATCCCTCTAAACTGGGCGCTTGGGAGTGCATGAATGCCATAATGCCAGTACAGGTAGATTGGGTTGACCATCGTCTGATGGGTTGAGAGTCCCGGATTGACAGTTCCTGGCTGCTGTTCCTGACTGGTAGTACAGGTGCCCTAACTCTTTAGTAGCGCTTAGAGCAGCTGCTCCATCAACAGTTGAATAATATCGGGATGTTTATAGTGCCATGTCGCGCATGGAAAGGGACCCTGCACTCATCCCAGATGGGCTTTCCTGAGGCCACAATCCTAGTAGATGGAGGGTCAGCTGATGGTCTACTTGTATTGCATGTCGAGTATTCTGCATAACCACTTGTTCAGCACTCTTATCTAAACTGAATCTCTAAAAAAAAAGAAAAGAAAATGATGACAGTACAATCTATAATTACGCTTAAACCAGGACAAAACTCAAACAAAACCAAATTGTTTCCTCCCTTGAGGCTTGCATTTATGAACATCCGTGGGCTTAGAACTAATTTAAATGGTGCTGAAGCATTTCTCCTAACAAACACTCCGGATATCTTAGCACTAAGTGAGACTAACCTACACTCCTCCATCCCCTCTAACTACTTTAATATGCCCGGATATCTCTCATTCTGCCGTAAGGACTCTGACAGACATATGCACGGGCTTGGAGTCTATATTCGAAACACCCTCCCCTTGACTAGAGAAACAAAACTAGAATCTGATGGTCAAGCCTTTATGTGCTTTAGACTTAACATGCAACATAACATTAGTTACTTTTATTTTCTCTACCACTCTCCCTCGACCCAGGACTGTACCATAATAAACAAAGTCTCTGACAGCATAGATACAGCACTTTCCCTCAACACTAGCGCACAAGTGCATGTATTTGGTGACTTCAACAACAACTTCCTTAGATTTTCTGCTTACACAGACGAAGCTGGTAACACACCACATAGCTTCTCTATATCCCATTCCCTATCACAGATGGTTAGGTATCCAACCCGTTTCCCTGATCAGCAAGAACAGCACGCATTACTTTTAGATCTGTTTCTAACCACAGTCCCCGATGATTGTGTTACGAATGCCCACAGTCCACTTGGAAATGCTGATCATGTAGTGATAATAGTTGAAATCGCCCTAAACTCTAGAGTCAAAACGGAAGAGCCATTGCTCAAAACAACGAGATATTATAAAAAGGCTGACTGGGAAGCCATCAGGGATCTCATCAGAGACACCCCATGGCGAAATATCTTTTCACTTCCCGATGAACAGTGCGCAAATGAGACCACTGAGTGGTTCAAAACAGCAATTGAAGCACATGTTCCTGCGCGGAAGTTTTATAGCAAGCCCCACTCTCCCCAATGGTTTACTTCTACTTGTGTAGCTGCCATCGCGCAAAGGCAGCATGCATACTGCAGATTTAAACCGCATAAGTCCAGTTCAAACAGACAAAAGTATATAGAAGACAGAAGTAACTGTTAGAAAGAAATAGCAACAGCTAAGAGAGAATTTACTGAAACCACCAAAAAAGCGCATCGAAGCACAGAAATTAGGAACTCATGACTTCTGGAAAATCTACAATAGTGTAGTAAATAATGGGCAATCAACAATTACCCCACTATCCAACAATCATGAGGTTGTTTGCTCAGCAACCGAAAAGGCTAACATGCTTGCCAGTCGGTTTGCCTCAAACTCCATACTGGACCTTCCAACCATCCCCTCCCTGACTTTCCTTTGCGGACGGACGTCACACTAGACGATCTGGAAATCACCCCTTCTCAGGTGCATGCCATCATAAAAAATCTTGACACTTCAAAAGCATGTGGACCTGATCTCATCCCGGCTGTGCTATTAAAAAAATGATCTGCCGAAGTAGCTCCAGTTCTCTTCAAACTTTACAACAAGTGCTTTAATGAATCTTGTTTTCCTGCCTGCTGGAAAACTGCTTCTGTGGTACCAGCAAATTACCACCCCATTAGCCTCCTCACACTTTTCCCCAAAATATTTGAGTTCATAATTACCCAATCTCTAGTCCATCACATTACAGATGCTAAACTTCTGACTGACATACAATATGGATTTAGACAAGCCCGTTCCATGGCAGACATCCTAACTGTAATCTCCGAGCGTATATACCATACACTTGACAAAGCCGTAACTCTAGATATATCTAAGGGTTTTGACAGGGTATGGCATGAAGGTCTTCTCAGGAAAATCTGATCATACGATATCACTGGAAGAATACTTAACATAAATCCTTCTTAGATAAGAGAAAAATCCAGGTTGTCATCGATGGTTGTACATCTAAGCAATATGATATAAATGCAGGAGCGCCCCAGGGGTTTATCCTTGGACCTCTATTATTCCTGATATTCATAAATGACCTCTCTGACAAAATTGTCTGTGACATGAGTATATATGCTGATGACACCATGCTCTATAACCAACACGACAGGAAAACAAATGAACACATACCTTGAGAAATGGCAGAAACACTAAAGGACGACCTCCGATCTGTAGTGGAATGGGGACAAAAATGGATGGTCTCATTCAATGCTGCCAAGACTAAACTTGTTTTCTTCAATAACTACAAGAAACCTTCTCTACCACCAATAACAATGGCCAAAGAATCTGCCAGGACTGCTATAAAAAAGGTAGGTTCTCTCTACCGTGCTAGAAAGCTACTAACGCCCGAAAGTATCCTGTACCTCTATAAGGTCACCATTCGCCCATGTATGGAGTATTGTTGTCATATTTGGGCTGGTACATCTGCTACTAATCTCTCACTCCTAGCGAGGGTTCAAAAAAGAGTCGCCAACCTAATAGGTTCTGAACTGTCATCTAAGCTTCAGCCTCTTTCCCATCGACGAAATGTAGCATCCCTCTGCCTGTTCTACAGGTATTTTAATGGTGAATGCTCTGACGAACTGCAAGCACTTGTACCCCCTCGACGTAAATATCCCCCGACAAACCTGACAAGCAGCAAAATCCCACCCCTTCACAGTTGAAATCCCTAGATGTAAGAGAGCCTTCTACTCCAGTAGTTTCTTTCCCAGAACCGCTGCACTTTGGAATTTCCTTCCAAGTTCCTGCTTCCCCAACTGCACTGACATGCAGAAGTTCAAGTGTAACGTAAATCGACATCTTGCTGCCTAACTCCCCACATTGTACCCCTGTAGCTTATGTCCCTGATAGTAGCCCCCTTCATCAAAGTGGCAATGTGCCTTGTTTGGAGTAAAATTGTAAAAGAAATATATATATATATATATATTCTTTTACAATATATATATATATATATATATATATATATATATATATATATATATATATATATATATATATATATATATGTTATTAGAATATAATCATTTTAAAAATAAGTTAACAAAACGTGTTCCATAATTAGATTTACACTAAAGAAAATCGAAAGATCGGTCGAAAATTATGCTTTTGAAGAAACGTTTTCGTTGTTTTTTTTCGAGAGACTTTTTGTATTCCTACACGTCAACAAATAGGAAATAAATACAGAAGAGATACAAGCATTTATATATTTTTCGTATTAATTTTTTACACACACACACACACACACACACATGGTGCTTATGCAGTTTAATTAAGACATTAAAAAAATAAAAATATCGAAAAAAGGTTAAATTGTACGTATTCGTTTTGGACTGAAGATCTCCGAAAAAAAGAATTGATTGAGAATGTTTTTTCTTTTTTTTTTTTTACAGCGGAAAAACACGTTCTTTTTATGCCAACGCTGATGGTAGCCATCTTTGAATTTTTTGAACACGGCACAGGAAGATAACTCAGTCTAAAATGCACACACTTCCTTTCCATCTTTAATACTAGCTTTTCTTCCTAAAAATCGAACCTTTTGCTCTGTATCATAACAAATTGTTTTTTTCGCTGTAAAAAAAAAAAAAAAGAAGAAAAAAAGAAAACAAGAAAAAAACATCCTTGATGAAATTAAGTGAAGTATTTTTTGGAGAACTTCATTCCATAACATATACGTACAATATAAACTTTTTTCGAAATTTTAATTTTTTAATGTCTTGATTAAACTGTACAAATAACATACATACATACATATACACCCCCCCCACATATATATATATATATATATATATATATATATAAATAACTTATTTTATATACCCTGAAGAAAATATGTGGCGTTTAATCTTACTTCGAAGAACAAACCAAAACAGTAAAATAATAAAAAAAAAAATTGGTGTTCCATATATCCGCCAAAATGTTTTTAAAAGATACGAACGCGTGGTTAGTTTCATAAAGAACCCTACACTTCAACCTGTGGGTGGAGGGTGTGTACTTTTTTGTTGAGTTCCCACCAAACACTTGTTTTGAAGGGTCTCTACTTTTCAGGGACCACAACTGCTATTTGAAGCGTTTCTTTCAGAGTAAATCAACGAATCCACCACTTTGAACCGGAAGTTCGCCATCATAGTGTGAAGAACCAGTGTCGGACGTTCACGCCGGAATAAACAGGCCGCGTAAGGGAAAGGAGACAATAACACAGAACCAGATGTTGGCCAGACAGAGTGGCTCTAAAAACCACCGGACATTGACCTTTCCTTTGACATTCGTCCCTGCCCTAAACGTCTTTCTCTTCTTACTGACGGACAAGTATTATTTAAAATCTTATATTGCTATTTGCCGCGATATGTATGTATGTATGTGTGTCTACGTATGTATGTGTGTGTGTGCATATATACGCACAGCATAATCACGTTGACACACCGGTTCCCGTCAGATCACCAAAGTTAAGCAACGTTACGCCTGGCTAGTACCAGATGGGTGAATATTTGAGAATTTTAGGCGCTGTATGTGCTCTCCGCTTATCTCGGCATTGTTTCTAGTCATCATGAACTTCCACTTGCCATTAGTATTTAACAATGCCAACTCAGAAGATGTGTGGTGAGATTGCATAATCGTGCCACAGAAATTCCACGCGCAGGCACCTTTAGAGTGGGACCCGTAGTGTGTCACGACTGAACGAAGCTACCATATATGTATGCCTATGTATGTATGTATGTATGTATGTGTATGTATGTATGGATCTTGTATGTGTATGTTTATGTATTTATGTGTTAGAAAGCGATTTAACTGTGAACTTCAAAGTAATTAATAGCGTTTCTAATTATGAAACACGTTTTGTTAACTTTTTTATTTATTTTTTTACATGGAGGTCACCACTTATCAAGGCCCGGAAGCCACTCAGGGATAAGGGTTATTGCATGTACAGTAATAAATGGGATAGTATCGTAGTAATCGTTAGTATTGGAGATTTGATAAAGTGTCTTACTTAAGGGGGCGGTTCATCAGGAATTTGTTTATATTGAACTTAAAGACATCCAAGTTGTAGTTAGATGGGAAACAGGCAGCCGGAAGAGAGTTCCACAGTCGTGGACTTCTAAGAAAGAAGCTTTTCTCATGGAATGTACGTTTTGATTTAGGCACAGATAAAGAGTGGGGAAAATTAATGACAGTAGTTTAAGCTAGACGGGTGTTTATCGTGAAAGATTGGCGAGGGGGGACCAGAGATTGAAGCTCAGATGAGCACTTGCCATGGAAATAACGATAAAACAAAGACAGGCTCGCAACGTCTCTTCTGTGGGAGAGAGGTTGCAGGGAAGAGAAAAGGGCATCCTCCAATAAGCCACGAAGTCTATTTTGTACTCTGTCAAGGCAGGATAGGCTGTTTTTAGCAGCTCCTGCCCAGATGTAGCAGCAGTACCTCATCCTTGGACGTACTTGGCTTTTATACAGATAGAGAATTGCATCAGTAGTGAGATATCTTCTGGAACGGTAGAAGGATCCCACCATCTTCTCAGCAACCTTGGCAACAGACTTAATGTACGTTAATGACAATAATTTGATAATTTGGATTATTTGGATTATTCAGGCTACTGTTAACTATTCACGTAGAATGCAGTAATAACCAGCAGGGTGACCCAACGTTGTCCAGAATTGAATGATGATCAACGAATGTTTCACACTTCCATATTTTTATTGTCATCGAAATCGATGAAATAACCCAGTTTTCAAATTGATTGCTCTAATTGGGAACCCATCGTGATGCACCTGGATGAAGCTTCACATGTCTCTCGCAGTGACTTACTTCACAATATAATGTAATCTACCTTGCACTGTAGAGAACCTATTGTGAATTGTATGAAATTATTTTTATATATAATGGCTTGCATTAAAACATAAAATGCAAAAGTCAAGTATCATACTTCAATTGTGTTCTAAACAGAAACTTTCATTCTGAACTCGCCTCTGTCATATCAAAGAATCTACCCTTGATTTTATCTGTCTGGCATTACTGGCTGTGCGAGGATACTGGCTTGATTTTAAGTTTAAAATGAAAAAGTCAAGTATCATTGTGAAATTGTACTTTAAACAGGAGCATTCATTTCGAATGCGCCCCGGTCATATCAAAGAACCTACTGTTGATTTTATATGTTGGGCCTTTCGGCTTGTGTGGTAATAAAACTTCTCAAATGTACTTCTGGTGTTAGGCTGTGTAAGATGCTAATCTTGGTCCAAATCGCCTGCTCTTTCTTTCATCGGATAATTTCAATTATCGATTATCGAAACTTATCGAAGATATTCCGATACAAAACCTATCTAGGAACACTGCCAGGCACATAAAGTACCGTCTTGTGAAATTTCATAAAAATCAACTCAGCCGTTTTCGAGTCTATAGGGAACGAACTCTCAGACACACATGAGAAAAATGAGTATCATTTTATTTGGGGGACTGGACGTATTATTTTATAGATATATATTCGATCCTTGTCAATTAAGTCTAGCTATACTGATGAGGAGTAAAACTCTGAAACATGCATGGAGAGATGACTTACTTTTATGCACGTAAGAATTATTAATTAATAATATATATATATATATATATATATATATATATATATATATATATATATATATATATATATATATATATATATATATATATAATGTTGTTTGTTTTGATTTTAGCGACATGTTTTGAATGAATTCAATTATTTACGAAAGTTACCTAAATGCGACTGGGAATAATTTTCCCTTCAACCAATTTGGTAACCCCACGTGGGGAGTGGTATATATATTATTTTTAAAATGTAATTATCCACTGACACGTATTGTAGAAGACGAAACACGTGTCAGTGGATGATTACGTTTTAATAATTATATATATATATATATATATATATATATATATATATATATATATATATATATATATATATATATATAATATAAAGCTGAATGCGTGTCTGTCAGTGTGTGTGTGTCTGGTCACGAATAGGCTCCTATATGGTTGACTATTTTAAAAAACTGATTGCATATAATGACAGAAGATGTATCGAGACACAGAAATGGGTATGTTTGATCTGGCAGAACGGTGGTTCATTAAAATTGTGGCGTCTGCGTTCGCGCCTGGTATGGAAATAAAAAATTTAAAAATTAAAAAAATTAAAAAAAGTTTACAAAAGTTTTTGATATAGATGTACATAAGAATACTTTGATAAGTATGTTTTAACTTAAATAGGGATGGTATAATAAACTGTGGGGTCTGCGTTCGCGCCTGGCCTCCATAGAATGGAAATAGGCACAAATTTTTAATAAAGACTTTTCATATCTATCTGCGTAAGTTTACTTTGATAATTATGTTTCAGTTTGAAAAAATATGGTATAATAAAATTATGGGGTGTTCGTTCGCACCTGACCTCCATAGAATGGAAATATATTACAAAGTTTAACAAGGTTTTTTAATATAGATCCACAGGATATTGTGATAAGTGTTTCAGTGTGAACAGGTATGGTATAATAAATTATGGGGTTTATTTATTTTATCTTTACTTTCATCATATTTTGCTTTTGTTTTGATACCCCCAAATTAAACCCAAATTTACAACCCTTCCTTTCCATAACCTATCATACTTTCATAAATCAGAGTTCATTTTCTGTAGGCTGTTTTTGAACCCAGTCACCGACGGGTACTTTTGCTAGTATATATATATATATATATATATATATATAATGAA
>NC_136495.1:112070923-112188423 GCF_053919585.1 Euprymna scolopes
TTATTTTCAGATTTTCCTTATAATTGAGCACTCTGCTGGATTTCTTAAAAAAAAAAAAACTATATATATATATATATATATATATAATTGTTTTAATTGTAGTGCGTTTTTTACAAGGAAATCTCCACTTATCAAGGCTAGAAGTGCATTCGAGGATAAGGGTTAATGAATTTTAGGTGGTAGCGTCGTAATTGTTAATTGCGTAGATCAGGTAGAATTTGAATAATTTAAGGGGGCGACTCAACAAAAACTTGTTTACATTGGACTTGAAGACTATCATATTGTAGTCGGCCGGGAAGCAGGTTAGTGGAACAGTGGACCACAGACAGGGAAGAAGCTCTTTTCATGGAATCTGCGTTTAGATTTAGGCACAGATAGAGAGTGGGGAAAATTGTTGATATTGGTTGTAGCTAATCGATTGTTTGTTTGTAAAAGTTTGGCAAAGGGGACCATATGTTGAAGCTGCCATGAAAATAACGACAGAGCAGAGACAGGCTCGCAACGTCTCTTATGAGAGAAAGAGGTTGCATGGAAGAGAAAAGGGCATCACTTGCTAAGTTTCAAAGCCGGTTTTGAACTATATCAAAGCAAGATAGGTCGACGAGCATCGCCTGCTCAGATGTGGCGTGGCAACAGTACTTAATTTTAGAACGTAATTGGTTCTTTTACAGATAGGAGCCAGACAGGAAGGAGAAGTTTGGTTTTAGATGCATTAAAATTAACCAGGTGCCTTTTCCCCTTTGCACCACGTGACCAGATCAGAAGAGAGGGAATCAGAAAGATCTTTGTCATTGCCGGCTTTTGAAGTGTTATCATTGATTGTGGTATCGTTTGCATAAATGTCTATGAATAGTATAAGAATGTGATTTGAGAGATCATTGTTGGAGATCAGGAAGAGAGTTGAGCCCAGGATGGAAACCTGAGTGACGCCTGCGTTAATACTATAAGCTTCTGATTTCTGACCATCGATGACTACTCTTATAAGCCTAACAGGAAGAAAGGATTTAATAATTGAGAGGACATTTCCAGCTATTCCATATCTGGCAATCTTGTGAAGTAGACTTTTATGTCATACCCTTTCCAAAGCCTTTTATATGTTAAGGACTATTGTTCTAGAAATGAAGCTCTGTTGAGAGCTTCACTAATCCTCTGTGATATTACAGTTAGTACATCAACTATAGATTTAGCAGTACAGAAACCATATTGCATGTTACTGAGTAGGTTATTTCTGCTGAGATAGTTGACCACTTCTCTATTTATCACAGATTACAGCAACTTACTCGTGACACAGGAGACTGGTTGGTCTGAACTGAGAAACAGATGACCCATCTCCAGAAGTTTAAAATAGTTTTCCATAGTGTTAGAGAGCATTTCTCCTTAAAACAACGTTTAAACAGCTTTGTAAGTATGGGAGTTAGTTCCGGTTGAAGCTTTTTGAGTAATATGATTGGAATGCCATCAGGATCAGTTGCTTTATTGGAATCAAGGGTTTTAATATACTTAGCAACACCACACACATTTATTTGTATGGTGCATAGTGTGTTTCCAGTCACAGTTGATTTATTAATTTATTTTTAATTTGATATATTTTTAATTATTTGATAAAGCCGACATAAATAAAGCTTACTTCCGTTTAAAAACGGAAGTAAGCTTTATTTATTAAAAGGATGAACAAAAGATTTATGAATGCATTTACAACTTAATGCGACAGTACGCAGCTTACCGTTGTTCACAGAGAGGCACATTTAAAGAACACGCACGCAAACACACACACACACACATTATATATATATATATATAAGAGAGAGAGAGAGAGAGAGAGAGAGAGAGAGATGTGTGTGTTTGCGTCTGTGTGTCTGTGTTATAATATCAGCGACAACTGCCCCCCCCCCCCCATTACCAGAAAAACTCGATGCGGCCTTTATTCTAAAAGTCTGCCGGTCAACATACCAAGGTCAATCGTTGGATGTTTTTATCGCAAATTTAAAATATAATTTTTGTATGTTATACTTTTACGTGTTTCAAAAGGGTCATATAGCTGAAGAGGTTAAAAACCAATTTTTCGTTTTGTTGAAAACTTAACTCATTTCGAGTTTATACACAATCTCAATACACAACTTCAATGGCATGTATTCTTAAAGGTTATCAATGAAACTTTCAAAATTATATTACCCCCCCACCGAAATGTTGCATAGTTTAAAAAGGAGGGGGGGGGAGCAAAATGAAACAAAATACTAGGCTCAATACCCTAAGTATATCAGGCGTATCCAAACACAACCTGGGCAACACTGGTTATCCCTGCTAGTAGAGTAATGATTTCAAAAGTTAAAAAAAATACATATTACTTGTGTGCTATCAGTTAGAATTAGTGCTCCAGCCTTATTAGATACCGTTCTAGCTAACGACCGATGGATAAGGAAGGTTTAAATAAGCGAATCCAAACTATGAATGTATATTTGCGTATACACAGAACCGACAGATTTAGTCGAACTTACCTCTGCCAGCTGATTTCCTTTCAATGTTGTCTCCTTAGCACATATTTTTACCGACTAAAAATCAGATAAAAAATGTTCAACAGGTCCAAATCCCCTACATATCAAGTTTAAGCCTGTAGTCCACGAATTTAGAAAAGAGTTTGGTAGAGACGTTCCGCACAAACACAGACACGGTCACTTATATATATATATATATATATATATATATTAAAGCACCCCCCCACCTTTTTGGCTTGAGCACTTTATAAATATATTTTCACTCGACGTGAATTTAAGCAATTAAGCGGAGCACACTATTAATTTGTTTGTAAACAAACGGATGGTTTGAGCACTGTTGCGACAGGCGGGTGTTGATTTAATACACATTCGAGGAGAAATATTTGCGGCACTGATTCGTGGTCAGGTGGTTAAAGCTGCCGACTGTCAATGCGACGGTTGTAGGTTAGATCCACGCCTGGGGAAAGGTGTATGTCTAGCCGCATTGATGAGTTGTGATACAACGGAACAGCACTGTATGTGGATGACTATATATATATATATATATATATATATATATATATATATATATATATATATAAATGTAACTCTTGGTTCGTTCGCAATTAATAGTCTAAAAAACCACTGGACGGATGGCTTCCACGTTTTGGTATAATATGTTTACTATATCCATGTGTGTTTTTATATATTTCTTTTTAATTATAACCTTATACTTAATTTTTCTATGATAAATAGGTGGTTTTCTTTATACCGATAGGCCATTTTTTTTTATTTAGGGACACTTATTTATTACCACTTCCTGTTACGTGACCAGTGTGACCAATTTAGCGGTTTTCCTGTTAGATCTGGCGATTTCGTTTGCAATCTAGCGGGGAATTCTAGAAAATCTGGAGATATTTCGCACCCACACATCCGCAATTAATTAAAGATTAAAAAATAAAGAAAAGCGCTTGAAAATACTTTAAAACATAAAATAAACTCATTCATGTAAGTAAAAGAAAGTAGCATTTATTTATTGCCTTTGGTAACAATTATTTATTGATTATTTGTTTTGTTTTTCACCTTTTTTTCGGCTAACCATTCTTTAATCGCGCTATAAAATCGATTTTTCCAATTACATTTTAGGCGAGGAGGGCATTCCAACCTCCGAAGTTTAGTTTAAAATACGATCTAAGCAATCCCGCTTAATTTAGAAGTATTTAGTCGAAAATTGTAAAAAGCTAGAAACAACAGCAAAAAAAAAAAAGAATTATACCAATACAGTAGAATTTAATTATCTACCAACCTAGATACTTTTCACATGCTAAAACAAAGTTTTTTTGTTTTTTTTATTTTTCTAATTTCAAAATATGTTGCACCATTATTGTGATGTTTAATTTGCAGTATATTTCAATTTAAGTTTTATTATAAAAAGTTTGAGTTTATGATTTGTTTCTTGCAAAAAAAAAAAAAAAAATACCCTCTCTGAAAAAAACAGGTAAAACTTGCTGATAAAATATGTAAGCCTTCTAGGAAGCTAACCGCTTCAATATAATTCCAGAAACATATAGTGAGAAAACACGGAACATTTTATATATTGAATATACTATATTTATAATTTTTTTATGCTAGGAAGTTAAAATATGGAGTTTTTTTTTTGGGGGGGGGGTGAATTAGCGATTTTTGAAAATTTCAGATGATAAAAGTTAAAAATCTAGCGATTTTCTGGACATTTCTTTCTCCTGATCCCGCGGTTTTTTTTTAAATCTTAGAAAAGCATATTTTGGTCTCACAGGCTTAATGTAAACATAATGTGTTTACAATATCGGTAAATTTTCAATGGGTTTAATCACATGATTATTGATAATGTAACCATGTGATTGAAATTTGATTTAAATTAACCACACGTGGTCGCTTATGAATGCCGACGCTCAAAGTGTATAAACATTTTGACCCTTCCCTTTACTTAAAAATTCACCAAAAATCAGGAAATTAACTAATTTTAATGAAAATTTCAGTATTTATCAAATAATGATCGCAGAATATAATGAACTAATTATTTTTTACTTAACTCTTAGTAAAAATGTTTTATTTTGTTTAAACAAAAAATACCTTCACTAAAGTTATGGTTTTCAGTAGTAAATAAAAAACGCAAGAATTTATTTTTGCTTTTTTTATATAAATAAAGCATCGTAATTTGTAACAATAAAAAATAATTTTTACAGGAACATTCCGAAAAAAGCCCCTAAAGTCCGCATTAATGAATTCGATATAACTCGAAGAAAAATAAATTTCTCACATGCTATCAGGAAATTAAAGATTCAATTAGATTCCTATTTCAGCCACCTAAATTATTTAGGGTGAAATGAGTTTAGGAATTTATAGCCAAACCTAAATATTTTTTTTTTCTTAAAAAAAAAAAATAGCATTAATACAGTAGTTATGTAAAATTTGCATAGAATGCTCTGCTTTACGGTTGTTGTAAAAATGGAACGGAAATTTAAATTTCGTTCCCTTTTAAATTCGGTACATTTTTACATTACGTCCAACTCATCGTTCACATTCGACACGTCAACTTTTATAGCTTTTCGGGTATGCTGGTAAGGTTAGGGATGTCTATTCCGAAAGCCGTTCTAACATGGGTAGATTGGTAGGTGTGTCAGAAATTTCGTGAAAAATAGTGAATAATTCCACCCCGTTTTTCCAAGCTTATCTCCTCGAAAAATCTAACTCAAGCCCTAATTTTTTTTTCAATTAAAAGAGCAAGGACCAAGGTTTCATTAAAAAAAAAAAAACAAACAAAAAAAAAGCAAACGTGTTTAAATAAAAAGGTTTTAAACTTCGGACTTTACAGGTAAATTTCTAAAAACACTACTTTTTTTGTTTTAAATTTGAATATATTATTTATTGACCTTTTCTCTTCAATTTGTGATACATAACACTTTGGTGAGTAAATTAATTATTTACTTTTTAATAGACATTTCAAAATGGGAGGCGTGAATTATTCGACCCCCTGTCTTTCCAAGCTTATAACTACACGAAAAATGTAATTCAAGCCCTAATTTCTTTCAATTAAAGGAGCAAACAAAACAAAAGAAAAAACAAACAATGTGGTTTAAACAAAAACTTCGAACTTTACAGGTAAATGTCTAAAAAACACTACTTTTTTTGTTTTAAATTTGAATATATTATTTATCGACCTTTTCTCTTCAATTTGTGATATATAAAACTTTGGTGTGTAAATTAATTATTTACTTTTTAATAGACACTTGAAAATGGGGGGGGCGTGAATTAAAAAAAAACGTTTGTCTAAAATATTATATTCAGTTTATTGAAAAGAGCATAAAATTTTACATTGATCCTGAAAATATCGTAAAAATAGAATCAATAGAAAAATTTTGATAGATTTTTAAAGTTTTAAAATTGAAAAATATTGAGTTCGTAAAATTCATTACTGTTTAAAAAAAATATTTCTATTACTTTTAAAACAACTTTAATAGTTATTTTGGAAGTATAATCCATAAAGAAAATAAACAACACACTTTTAAAAGAGAAATTACGAGTTTTTTTTATATTTTATTCGCAGTTTCGTGATAGGGGTGTCAAAGATTCCTACAAAAATTCTGATACATCTACTAGATTGGAGTGTTTATTCGTTGTAAACGTACCCGACAACCTATAAATGTCGACATTTCCAATGTGAAAGCTGGACTTATGTAAAAAATAACAAAAAGATATACCAAACTGACTTTTTCGTTTAAAAATGGAATTATTTCCCTTTCGTTATTAACTTTTTTTTTTTTTTTTTTTTAATATTTTGTGTTTTATATACATAAAGTACAATTGTTGAATGTTACTGTTTTGATTATATTCGTTGGGGGGGCACAATTAAAAAATTAAGAAAGATTAAAACGGAGCGAAATTTAAGTTTCCGCTCCATTTTTACAACAACCGTACAACAGCGCATACTCAGCAAGTTTTATCATAATTTATAAGCATGATGTTGAAACACTAAATCAAAATTTTATTTATTTTTCTGCATGATTAATGATGGAAGTATTTTTCTGTTTATTTTCTGAACATCTGTTAAAAAAAATAATTTGTACATTCTCATGAAAAAAAAAGAATCAAACTTTTCTCTACATTCACATAACTATTTACAGTGTTCATGTAAAGCATTCATCTGTTCTTTTCATAATAAAAATTCCGTTTTCAAAGAGAAACATTTACTGCCAAATTTCTTAAAAAAAAAAAAAGTGCAAGTTTTCCTGAAAAAAAAACTTTCACCTAACAATTTATGGTAAAAAATTAATCTTTTTTGGGGGGAAAAAATAACTTTTATTGATTAAAAAAATTGCAAAAAATAATAAAAGTAAATAAACGAACAAAATGCAATTTTTCTTGAGGAATGTATTCCATTTTAACAAACTGAGCCACAGCAACGCGTGGCCAGGTACAGCTAGTATATATATATATATATATATTTTTATATATATATATATATATATTTTTATATATATATATATATATATACATATATATATATATATATATATATATGTGTGTGTGTGTGCATATGCTAGCACTTTTTCATTCTAAATGTTAGATAATTATACGCAATGTAGAATACATGCATAAATGGTACTGAATGTAATAGTTAAATGAAATTAATCATCTGATAAGAAACCATAAAAAATGAATAATTAATGAACGTCCGTTTCTCAAAGGAATATGCAAATTAGTATACCTTCATACAGTCAATCGCATATCTATGACTGGGTATAATAAGAAGTTCGTTTTAATATAAAATATAAATAGAAAAAGTAGACCATAGGCTAAGATGGACGAACCTTGGACAAATCTGTGACGGAGTTCGGGAGCATTTCGAGAATCGATTTACGAAGCAGCTCCATCTCCCTATATAAGATTTTGGCGACTATTTGACCAACTCTCCCCATCTCGATGCGAGGTAGCGTGATAGAGCGGGGGGTCATTACTGCGCTGAAGTAGGTCGGCTGCAACAAATCGCTGGGACTTGATGGCCAACTTAACTACAGGGAAAAACGGATGGTTTTTCTCGCGATCCTGGCTGTAGCGAGAATGGTGGTGTGGACGTCGCGTCTGAACAAGAACTTAGAGGTTGAATCTTCTTCTGATCAGAGTCTGATCACGTTCTTCAAACTCAATTAAAGATCAAGATTAAATGTGATAGGAAAAGCTTACATCCGACGAAAGAAGATCGATTAAAGTAGTATGTAAGTACGCAGAGGAGTCAGTTTTGAGTATGCATTCCCTACTTGAGCATGGCGACCGCGGTTCCTGGTCATGTCGGACTCCAGACTCTTTAAGGTAAGCTTTTCTAGTTTCTTAGCTAGGTAAGTGAATGACCCTCCTTCCCTCCCATTATGGAACCTCCAAGACGTTCACTTCCCAGTTTTTTCTTTCGCTCCTGCCCTCCCCCAAATAGCATTCATCTTGGGATGACGTCACATACTCCAAAACTCCTCCCTCTTATTTTTTCTTTTCATATCTTGTTTTACGCCCCACTTAGAGATCGATCTACTTGTTTTCGGTTCCCATCAAGCCGGAAAACAGTGTGCGGCCTACCATTTAGAAAGGGTAGAGAGGGTCTTACTAACACCTGTTTGTATTTTTTGCTTTTTCCACACTCCACGCTAATGAAATTATTTTAATAAAAACAATTTATTTATTTATATTATTTGGATTCATGAAACAACTGTTCTCATCTTGAATGTAATTTTCACAACGTTTCGGTCGATGTAACCTCGGACCTTCGTCAGGTGTATCTTGTCGAAACGTTGTGAAAATCACACGCAAGGTGAGAACAGTAATCCGATGAATCCAAATAATACGAATAACCAATTCTCATCTAAAAAATTCAGAAACATTATTTATTTATGTTCATATTTATTTAAAAAATCAATTTGGGGGTCTTAAATAGATTGACTCCCAGTATTGAACGTAGTATTATTGTGACTGAAGACACTAGCTAGGAAAATGATAGACATATATAAAGTACGTTATGACCATACACCACTCTCCCCAACACCTTTGAATGGTTTAGTGCCTAATTTATTTTTGTATTTTTCAGAAATAAATAACTTTTTCGCAGTGTAGTATCTGTTCTTATGCTACACTTTAGTTAATTTATCTTTAGTTAATATAGGGGAAAATTTTCTATACTTCGACATTTTTTATTTTTACCTGCTTCTGGAGTGCTCCTTTTTGGGGAGCTGGTTTCTCCCCACCACACATTAAAAATGACCTTGTGTCACATTTTGCTCTTGCGCTGAAACAAATAAATGACAACAGAAAAAGTTTCTTTTTAAAATATCAATCTCAGGGCGACAAACAATAACCCCCCACAGATACACAGGCAATTATATAAAAGGAACTTTGTGTATCTGTGTGTGTGTGTGTGTTGTGTGTTGTGTGTGTGTGAGTTCGTTCCCTATGGACTCGAAAACGGCTGGGTCAATTTTTATGAAATTTAATGCGAAGGTACTTTATGTGTCTGACAGTGTTCTTAGATAGGTTTTATATCGGAATATCTTCGATAGGTATCGATGATCGATAATCGAAATAATCGGATAAAAGAAGGAACAGGCGATTTTTACCCAAGTTAGCATCTTACACAGTCTAACTTCAAAAATGCATTTCAGAAGTTTTATTTACCATATAAACCGAAAGGTCCGACATATAAAATCAACAGTAGCTTCTTTGATATAAC
Organism: Euprymna scolopes; assembly: GCF_053919585.1. NCBI lineage: Eukaryota > Metazoa > Mollusca > Cephalopoda > Sepiida > Sepiolidae > Euprymna > Euprymna scolopes. Next base: position 112,080,146 of record NC_136495.1, read on the forward strand.
AGGGCTCGTTCGAAAGAATTTTTTCTGTTTAGAACACAATTGAACCAATTGAATGATACTTGATATTTGCATTTTAAACTTAAATTCAAGCCATTATTTCCACAGAATCTGTAATGCTAGGCGTATAAAATCAATAGTATGTTCATTGATATAACTGGGCGCTTTCGAAATGAACGTTTCCGTTTAAAGCACAACTAAAATATGACGCTTGACTTTTGCATTTTAAACTTTAATTCAAGTCATTATATATAAAATAATTTTATAATATCAATATAGATTCTCTACAGGGCAATGTAAAATGCAAAAGTCAAGTATCATGGTTCAATAGTACTCTAAACAGAAATATTCATTTCAAATTCGCCCTGTCTTATCAAAGAACCTACTGTTGATTCTATACACTGAACCTTTCTGCTTGTTTGGTAATAAAACTCAAATGGACTTGTGATGTTAGGTTGTATAAAGCTGTTAACGTTTGTCAAAACCAGACTGCTCATCTTTAATCGTTTTTTTGTTTCGATTATCGATTTGCGATACTTATCAGAGGCATTCCGATACATTACTTATTTAAGAACACCTTTAGACACGTGAAATACATTTGTGTGAAATTTAAAATATTTCGATCAATCCGCTTCGGAGTCCATAAGGAACTCTCTCTCTCTCTCTCTCTCCCCCCCTCTCTCTCTCTCTCTCTCTCTCTCTCTCTCTCTCTCTCTCTCACACACATACACTCACATGGACAAAGCATCTTTAATATATGAGTCGAGATCGTAATTGCATGACATTTTATTAAAAGAAATCGCTGAAATCAAACTATGGACACTCTTATTTTATGAATATATAGTGAAATAATTGAAACCACGCCCATGTCGAGTGGACAATCAATTGTTTATTATGATGTAGACTTTCATTACAGCATGACGTGTTAATTGCATCATGTCTGTGATCGCCCACACTTAAAGGGGGAGAACGACAGAAAGAAATTTAGAGAAAACTTGATAATTTGTAATAATAATAATAGAAGAATTTTAATAGATTTTTTTCTTTTTAAACATAACTCAATCACGGACATCAAGAATATTGTAACAAGTATTTTCGTGGGATTATATAGGAAACTAGCAGATGTATCCGGCGTTGCCCGGTATTAAATATAACATTAAATTCCTTTAAAAAATGAAGTAAAAAAAGAAAAAAAAAAAAAGAAAAAAAAAAACAAAAAAAACAAAAACAAAAAACGAATAGAAACAGAGACTCGGTGGGGGAGCAAATAAATACCTCAAAGTGTAGTATCTGTTCTTCAGATGCTTCACTTCAATTTCTTGTTCTCTGTCAGTGAAGGAGAAATCTCCACGAGGCAATTTTTATTTTTGTTCCTTTTCTCCACATTAAAAAAAAAAAAAACGACCCTGGTGTCTAACTCTGTCCCGTGGGGAGACATTATAAATAGGAACGATGAATATTAAAATTGAAGTCGTAAACTTTATCCACAAGGTCACCACAAGGTCACCGATCTAACAAAAGTCTTTTTAAATTGACTAAAATGAGTTTCGCTTGTGGCTATTTTTACCTTATCCCATCAATCCGTCAATTTGATAGTTTTATTATTTCAAAGAAAGAAATATAAAAGACATAAATATAAAAATAAAACATTCTAATTAAAGAAAAACTATATTAGTGAATACGAGCGAAGAGAGGGGCGGCTTTGCCCGGTCGTAAAATACGCTTAAATATGATAATGTAATTTATCCAGAATTTGTTTATATTATTATTAGGGCTACGACAACAACATATTCTTTTCATTGTTTTGACTCTCGAGTATATATCCGACACAGTTAGACACAGTTAATCAACCGAGAACCGCCGCATCACTCTATATAAAAGCATATAAGATATCAACGGATACACATTCTAGAGTAAAATTAATGAGAACTATATGCTGTTGTCATAGGCCTAATTATTATGGAGTCGTGATTTCAAAAGTGAAGAAAAAGTATTTTGGTACAGTGGTAAGGTTACCAGCTTTGAATGCCACAGGTTTGCTTTCGGTTTCGATTCTAGCTGATGGTACCCAAATGCATTTTTTTTTTTTAGTTTTGAAATCACGACTACAATAATATATACGAAATCTGGACGAATGAAAATATCATATTTACGACCGGAAAAATCCGGGCGCCACCTGTTAGTCTAATATATAAAAGATTAACTGTCTGTCTGTCTGTCTGTCTCAATATTTTAAAACTCTATATGTTCCAAAATTAAAAGTCGCATCGTATTTTACGACCGGGCAAAGCCGGACTCCCTCCACTAGTCAAAGAAGAACTTTTATATTGCACCCACTTGTCAAGTAGTTTTTTTTTATTTACGAAAAACAAATGTGTTTTACCGTTAAGTAACAGACGAGGCCACGTTTATCTAAGAAACCATAATAAGGGGAGGTAATCAGTGATCATTCTGACAAGTTCCACGTTCATTTGGGTTATCTGCCCTTGTCCACCGATTCATCGAAATCAAAATCGATTCGTCGAATAAAATTTGATTTTCTTGAATAATAAAAAAAATCACTTGATCAAATTACGTGATTTTTGGAATATGACATTTTCATCCCGTGACTGGTACGTACATCATACAGACATTTCATTAATTTTAAATGCCGCATTAAATGCCAATCTGAATAAGAATCGACTTGATGTGTAAAGTAATTGTTTTATCAACTAAAGAGGAATGCTAAAAATGTCGAAATATTTGTTTCTAATGTTATTTCATTTTTTTTTTTAGCATTTTTAAGTTTCAATAACGAGATTTAAAAATGTTCAAGGACATTAAATTAAAGGTGTTAATTCCAAATCTACGGTTAGTTTGGCTCTTAGATTAACAGTTTAATTGTAATGACGTGAAATATGACTAGTTATATAACAATATATCTTTAAATAATATTAGACTTTATTATTATTGGCCCACAAGGAGCTTTCACACAGGTCATCAAACATCTCATTGAATACAGCCTATGGTGTTTCCTGGAAGTTGAATGACAACAAGTCTCGTCAGATTTCCAGTACTCTCTACTTCTTTCGATAACATTTGCAAATAAATTTGCATTATCGCAACAACTGCTTGCAATTGATCTCTCGTTGGCAGCGGCCATTGGTCTTCATTGGAATTTGAGTGGCGATCCCAGTTCTCTTCGCATTTATATAGCGGAGGTCTGGTCAATGCTCACTCCTCGGCCTTTCATTCCTTCTTGACTCTACTTGGCTATTCGGTCTCACTCTTTTGGAGGGGGACAGGGATGTGGTAATAGGAGGATGGGTGGGTTAGAGAACTTATAGGTGTATAGTTTAAAGTTCTTGGTTCATGTAGCGCTTTATGTTTTGTTTCTGCAATTTGTCTGACCTGTTCTTGTGGTATTATTATTGTTATTATTATTATTATTATTATTATTATTATTATTATTATTATTATTATTGGCTCACAATGAGCTTTCACGCAGGTCATCAAACATCTTTCCTTGAAAACAACCGGTAGTGTTCCCTGGAAGCTGAGTGACAACAAGTTTCCCCAGATTTGCAGTACTCTCCACCCGTTTCGATATTATTATTATTATTATTATTATTATTATTATTATATTTACTGATATATATATATATATATATATATATATATATATATATATATATATATATATATATAATTTAAATATTAATATAAATAGTGACTGGATTATGTTTACATTTTGTTATTGGGGAAATGTTATTTTCCACTAGAGAGCTATGTATTTAACAGCTGTCTTGTTTTTAAATTTCTGAAACAGGTATATGGTAAACAGCTGATGATCCTAGGCTTCTATTTAACAATGCAAGATAATTTTTTTTCCAGCGTTATGTATAACATTTTTTCCAGCGTTATATATAATATTTTAAATTGAAAATTAAGACGGCCATTAGAGGTTGCTGACGTTAAGATCACGTGACATGACTCAGCGGGTTTTAAATACAAGTTGACCCAAAATAAACGGCCGCGTGTATACTTTATGTAGAAGAGTTAGCGGCCGTATTTTTTTGGGCAGTTATAAATCGATTTAAAAATATGTAATGTTTAACATTAAAATGTCACTTTTTTTGGCCCTCCCCCCTGCAGAAAATCGATCAGTTGACGCACTTCTGATGGTCACTTTGAGCCAATTTTTCGATATTTGTCGTCCGGAAGGTGGGGCTTTCATATGAGACCAAATTTGTGAATTTTTGTTGTCTGTCGAAAGTTTTTAGCAGACACACAAACTTACAAACATACATATATTTTCGCTTTTATATACATAGATTATTATTTTATTTTATTTTTTCGTGAAATACTCAAAGCGTCTTTACACACACACACACACACACACACACACACACACATGCATATATGAGAGAGAGAGAGAGAGAGAGAGAGAGAGAGAGAGATGCTGACTAATAAGTTTTCAATAAGCTGTAAGTATTAAATTTAGAACAAGTCTAGCCTAAAGTTTCAGATGTTTGGAATTAAAAAAACAAACAAACAAACAAACAAACAAACAAATAAAACAACAAAACTAATGATTTTTTCCTGTTGGAAGGAAATCTTTTTACTTATTTATTTACTCATATATTTCTCTATTTTATTTATTTATTTTATTTTATTTTATTTTTTTGTATAGTGCGTTATCCTAGGTTGGTAAGCCTCGTGTACTCAAATCTTACCAAGCGGAGAAGAATATTCGCACAGCCACTCGTTGTAAACTTCGTATCTCATCAATTAATTAAAATCAACTGATCATTCCCGAAGTACTCCAGACATCCATTAGTTCATATTTATTGTTGCCCTAATAGATGTTTTATCTTTGACTGTATTTCCGGCCAATTCTTTTGCAGCTGAAAAACAGGTCCGAACCAAACGTCAAGAATTTGAACCGGGTCATCCGACTTGCTTAAAATGTTCGGCATGGTAGCCACGCGACCACAGGTTCCTAACCACAGGCCGTTAGACTTGCTGCGGTTAATAACGTGCTTGTAATTCTGTGTAAGGTACTTTGATCACTGCATCAATTTATCAAAGTCTCGACACGAAGATTGTGACATCATCAGCGTATGCGGAATCCCATCGTCTCGTCCTCTGCTAAGCAATGTGATTCCACGCAAGACCGAATTTGTCGCCTGTCCCTTAAGTGGCGAACAATCCAAGTAATTGCTAAAGATTCTGACTGTTTTCCATTAACAGATACTACACTTTGTTCTAGTCATAAGGCCAAGGAGACACATGGAATTCAAAGCGTACAATTATTTTATATGTTCCTGATATTAACTGTTATAACTGAACGGATGTGACGGTTTATGGATAATTTAGGCGAGTGTAGCTTCATTGAGCTTGACATTTCGACAAACTGTGACATCGTAGTCTTTTACATAAATTTCGAGGTCTATAGTAATGAGGGTAAAGTTCTTGACATTGTTAGGTGTTTTCTTTCTAACTGAAGCTTACGAGTAACCCTTGATGGAATATTTTCATTTTCTTTTCCCATCAATGCCGGTGTTCCTAAGGGTCCTATTCCAAGCCCAACAATGTTTCTTCTCTATATAAATGACTTTCCAGAGATTATTATTAAGAAAATTATCATTTATGCTGATGATACAACGCTCTATTCTGGTATTGCGTCTCGATCATCTTTCTTCTCGGATCAGTTGAACTATGCAGTTGATCTAGAAGTTGATCTAGGTTCAGTTTGGGGTAAGAAAGGACTTGCTTTGTTTAATCCTGTTGAGATTCAGCTATTGTTGTCCAATCGTAGGCGTATCCCTTTCTTTCTGAGATTCTTATGGATGGATCTGCTCTTAATCTGAAATCGACCCTAAAATTTCTTGGTCTTTTTTTTTTCTCATCAAATCTTTCCTGGAATTCATGCGTTAAATCCATTGCTCTTTCTGTAAAATCGGTTCTCTCGGTCGCTCTAATTACTTTCTCACGCCCAAGCCTATTCTCTATCTCTACAAATCTACTATCAAACCATGTATGGAGTATTGTTGTCATATTTGTGCTGGTCAATCTGTGCCTCATTTGAGAGTCCTTGATAAATCGCAGAAACTTATTTGTAATTTAATTGGCCATACCGTTTCTTCTTCACTGCTACCTCTCTCTCATAGACGTGATGTTGTTAGTCTCAATCTTTTCTACAAATACTGTTATGGCATGTGTTCCTTAGAATTTTCCGATTTATTGCTTGCTCCCTTTGTTCCAGCTCGGTTGATTTGTTGGTCTAGAGGTCTTCATCAATTTGTTGTTTTAATACCTCATTTAATACCTACAGCTTTGGTCTTTTCAAGACTAAGGTCAATAGGCATCTCTTGTATTTTCAACAATCGTCTTTCATTCTAGTTAGCTTCTTACATCACGTGACTTCATGCCTTGCCTTGAGCGATTTCAATAATAAAAAAAAAAAACTTTAGCTACACAGAAGAAGAAAGGTAAAACTATTCACAGTGGTTGTTGCTAGACGAGTTTTTGCTGTGAATGTTTTACAGAAGAGAAAAATAGATTGGGTTCTGGTTAGTAGCTCCACAAGGTCGTGGAACTATCTTCTTTCTCACTGTTTTCCTTCTACCTACACCCCTGGTCTTTTCAAGACTGAGGACAATAGGTAACTCTTGTCTTTGCAATAATTATCTTTCGTTATTGTTAGCTCTATACATCAAGGGTTTCATGTCTTGTCTCGAGCGATTTCCATAAAAAATATTCGGTAAAGAATTCAAGTAATCCCACACCATATCAAAATCGCAGACGATAATGGGGGTGATTTGTGATGCACTTTTGAGGGAGTAAGTGCTACACCTGGAACAGCCTCCGCTATTCCCGTTGATACGTAGATTCAACAACCTGTCGCTTGTCACGTCTATCGATTGACATACGCAAATAATAGCTAAGATAAAACAAAACAAAGCGTCGCTGTTTTAATACAAGGCCACAAACAGAAAAGAAGGGTGACGGTGGAGGGTAAGGAGGCGGTCAGTTGACGACCGAGAGACTCGACGAAATCTGTGGACACTGGCTTATCCAAACAGAACATATTGTCGTAATTCGGAACGCCAATCAAAATTGTTGTCAAATTTCCCTTCACCTATATTCTTATATTTTTTTTACTGTTGTTAATTCTTTTTATTTAGTCTGTGTCTATATATTTTAAATTTCCCTTTTGAACCCGGTGTGTTTTCTTCTCGTTTTCAAATTAACTAAAACAAAATGAAATGTAGACGCCAACGACGTAGTGAACATCACTTCCGGTGTGAGATTGACAGATTTGGCGAGACGGGGTGGTGGTGGTGGATTTTACTCACCCAGCTATTATCTCCGTAATTTTATATGGAGGAAAGGCGTAGTGAAATTTTCATTTGCTGTTAACACGTGATAGTATGTACCTATCTACTATGCCTCCCCACGGGACAGAGTTAGACACCAGGGTCGTTTTTTAACGTGGAGAAAAGGTACAAAAATAAAAATTGTCTCAGTCGTGAAGGATTTCTCCTCCACCGAAAGAGAACAAGAAATAGAAGTGCAGCATCTGAAGAACAGATGGTGTTTATTTGCTCCCCCACCGAGCAAATTAGGCACAAGGCCGATTTTTAATGTGAGGAGTGAAGGGGGGGGGGAAGGGAAAAAGGGGACCAGCTCCCGAGAGGTGGGAAATGGGAGCTGGTTAATGGTCAGGCATGTGGGGGTGCCCCCACATCTGGTCTTTGCTAGTCATAGCTAGTCATAGCTAGTCATAGCTTGCAGCATCTGCCGGAACAGATGGTGTTTATTTGCTCCCCCACTGAGCAAATTAGGCACAAGGCCGTTTTTCATGTGAGGTAAAAACCAGCTCCCCTAAAAGGGGTCACTCTGGTTACCAAAAATAATAATTGTCCCAGTATAGAGGGTTTCCCCTCCATTGACTGGTACAAATTATCTTAAGTGCAGTATCTGCCGGAACAGATGCTACACTTTGATCTTGGCCCGAAGGCCAAGAATGATGATAGTATGTATAATGCATACTATATTGCTATTCGTAACAGAATAGAGCTCTTCGGGTAACCGATAATGCGTACATAAACACATAAGCATTATAAAATTTTTCTTTTATTCGTTGAGAGTCGATGGCATAGAGGTAAAAGGTATGCACTGCTGACAATTCGATCGGCATTCATTCGTCTAGACATATATAAAAGCTGTCATACGACAAAACAGACTGCGGCACATGCATGGCAGTTACATGAGGCGAATGCTGATAGATGTCGCTTTTCAAGGGTTGATAACTCTTCCTTTTCTAAAAGTTAGTGCAAATTAAAATTATATATTTATATATTTTTATACAATCTTTCTGTACAAAAAACAAAACAAAACAAAACAATCAAAAACAAACAAAAAACTAATTATTCTGAAACCTCTATAAATGTTTCATGTTTTTTAAATTATATTTTGTTACATTTTTTTATACAACCTTACCGAAAACAAAAGAAAATAATTAAAAAAACAATCAATAAATATTTTTATCTTATTCATTATTTTATTTTCAGTTATGAATCACTCATTGAAAAAAATATTAATACATTAAAATTATATTTTCATACATTTTTTATTCAATAAAGGTTTCGATTTCCATATATTTTTGTGTTATTTATTTCGTTATTATATATTTTTGCGTTATCGTAAACACTTGTTTATATTTGAGGTTCATAAAATGGCCGCTAGATGGCAGTTCTCTTTCTAAGAACAGGGGCCGATAGCTCGTCTCTGATGTTAATATGTAACTGTCATACAGAAGTGCCTAGGCTGCCTACAGATTATATCACTCGTTCTATAATAAGGATCAATGTGTATCTATTTACATATATGTATACTCCTATATATATTTTTTTTATATATATTCATTTTTCTCTTAATTTAAAAAGAAAATACAACTTTGTTATATATGGGCCGTGGAAGTGCATTCATCTGCAAAAGATCTAGCTAATTTGCATATTCTTTTAAACATTCATTTTCATTAAATCCCTATTAGTTTTTTTCGGTTTTCGTATGGGATGATCATCTTTAGTTAACTATTACGCGTAATTATATTCATGCAGATATTCTACATGATTTATACGAGCGTAATATTTGGGTAAAAAGGTCTTTCTCTCTATATTTATCTAATCGTATATATATTTGCTAAAAAAATACTGTACCCCCTCATCACACAACCTTTGATGAAGTAAAAAAATGAAACCATTTCAAATGTTTAGAGAAAACAATCCACCGATTTATAACTAGATACCGAAAAAAATCTTTCACTTTATTTCCACAATGAAACGTTTCTCTTTCCTTCTTTCTTTCTTTCTTTCTTTCTTTCTATGCCGATTTATACGTTTTGTCTTTTTTGTACCTTTTCAGTCTGAGAAGTTGTCTTTCTTTCTTTCTTTTTTTAAACTTCATCGACCGAGACGTTATTTCGTATGAATATGAATATTAGTGTGAACACTAGCGAATCATATTTTCCTATCATTTTTGACGGAGGGTGTACTACTACTACTACTACTACTACTACTACTACTACTACTACTACTAGTACTACTGCTCCTGCTGCTGCTGACTCTACATGAATGGCTTATGCAAAACGTGAGAAGATGTATCCACGAAACAGACGTATTTTTGTTTCATTTTACTTCAGTCGTAGTTCTCAGAAATCAAGAGGCCCCTTTCCTAAGGATTAACACTTGCTCTCTATACGAGGTACGTAGATATTCCAATATTCCACTAAAGTTCTCCTTTATTTCTCAAACACTGAGTTTGTAAAGAAGCTGGCAACATCCTCAATCGACCGATTTAAATATGTTACAAAATATTTTTCTTATGCTCTTTTTGTCTTACTCGATTCCAGAACAAGTATTCATCTAGTCTGGTGTAGTACCCAGTTTCGTGTTGTTACTTGAGGTAACATCACTTGGAAAAGATACACCATTCCTCGTAAGACCCAGTGTGGATTAGCCATACTGAGAAGAGTTTATTTTGGCCGTGAATATTATTTTTTTTTTAATATTTAGTAAGGGTTTACTTGTAGGAAAAAAGTGTCCTCATGCCAGTTTGTCATGACAAACCTCTATACAGAGAGACCTTAGATATTCGAGGATAGTGTCTAGTAAGGCAGGTCGATTTGCAACTTTTTTCAGAAAATCAACATGGCGGCACTGGTGATGATAGTTGGGATTTGATGTGATAAGAACATATACCAAAAATTAGATTTCCATCTTGAACAGAAAATTGAGCATTTAATTTTAAAAATCGTGTAGAAAAATGCTGAAAAATCCTTCATTTTCATAGCATTTTTCACAACACTGACTTTGAAATTTCACTGTTTTTATAAAATATTCAACTAAAATTGATATATTTATATGAAATACATTGAAAGAAAAATAAATACATGAATTATAATTTTAATTATGAATCACAACTAGCAAAACATCTCAACTTTTACTGCATTGATTAAACAAAAATTGTAAAAAAAGCGAATTAGCAACTAAGTCTTTTAAATTTCACAATTCAAAAAGAGATGTGGAGATGTATTACACAATATAACAACTTGATACAAGTTACAGAACCATGTATTTTAATTTTTTATTAAATGCAATAATATAAACTCATAATAGAACTAAATTGTTCTGTATAATTTCAATTTAAGGAAAATGGAGGTCTAATTTGCTGGCACGATGACTTTGTAATAACATGTATATGTCTAGCGTCCTGCACATATACAACTTTTTGAGAAAAATCAATCAAATTTGACCAGTGTGTGGCTGCAAAATTGATAGCAGTAATCTTTTTCATTTTTTTTGAGTTGTTCACTATTTCTGAAAAAACAACAAAAAAAAACAATTATTTGAAAAACCTTTTTTTAAAATTATTTTTGCGATTTAATATGAATAAAACTAACTATTGTTTAGGTAAATTAAGAAAACTAATAAAATTTAATGGATAAATATTTATTTACCTAATGGACAAACTCGTTTGAATGCCCTCTTCTCTCATATCCAATTCATCTGAGTTTCTCATCGATATTATATTTTCCGGAAGTAGTGCAAAAGCACTATATTTTGAACAGTTTAAAACAGCAATTTGGATTTCAGTTAACTGTTTTGTTCTCTGAATCATATTAAAATATACTGTTGTTGGTTAAAACAAATATTGTCGGTTTTAATCTCAAACCAACTAACTGCATACACTTGGATGATAAGTTTGACCTAAATGTTTAATTTATCATAGTGTTTGAGGATAGACAACTCTAGTCCATAAACACATTAATCTTGTGGCTTATGTTAGTCATCTTCCTTGATTCAAGGGCCCAATTTTCTAAGTTAACTTCTCCACAAGAAATGCCAACAGCATACTCAAAAAGTAGCCTCTGGTCTTCACACTTAAATTATTTGTTTATTCTGCTGTCAGATAATGATGATCTGGAGGGACACTAATTTTTTAGAATTCTACTTGAGGCAAATCTTGATAATTATTGATACAGAGTTTCCTTAAAGGACCAGTAAATGTTGTTAGGCTTTTTGTTGTTCCATCAATTAATTTAAAAATTGCTGTAAATGGCAGTTCTTCTAGTGGAACCTGAAAATTGGAAAATTTGCATGTTTAATAATAGAGCCAGATTACATAATAAATACCAATATATTATTTTATTTTCCACAAAAAAGGAACATAATTGCAGGTGAATCTATAGAATTAATTTTACCTCCTTGTTAGGAGGACAAGTGCAGATTATGTGCCTTGTTTGACAATTTTCTGTCTTGCACTTTATTGCAAAGTCATCACATCTCAAGACAGAAAGTTTACAGCTACAAGAAGATATATCAAACAGTCTATCTAGCTGTTCCTTCATTCTTTTCACTTTGATTGCTGCAAGAGATTTCCTGTCAATCTATTTGGCCCTCTTATAGCAAAATATATCGACCTTCTGTCCTATATAATGTTATCTTAACAAGGGCAATTGTTGATTGACTGCTTGCCGAATACTAATTATTTCTTTTGCAATTAACTTAGAAATCTCACTATTTTTTTAGTGGGGATAACTGTTTTCGAGGAAATAACTGAACTAGATGACTTGTCGTGAAGTTGGGGTTGCTGTTTCATCCAAATGACAAGGTGACTAGCAAATTTTGTGAACCACGAGTTAAAACTGAACGTCGTGCTTTACTGACATTCTAATCTGAAAAGTAAAATAAATAAATGGATTATAACTTAAGGAAAGTGTTTTAGGCTATCTTCCAGTTTCATGCGTAAGAAATAAGTGTTAGTTATAAGAAATAATGAAAAACTTTGTAGAGTTGAATTAGATGTATTGAAGAGAGATGACCAAACCAAATCAGAGGCATAGTAGTGTTTAGTTTAGACAGTTTTAGCATATTTAAGCTCCTCCTTCGATAACATGAATTTATTCATAAAGAGATTCATTCTTGCTGTAGCTGTGCCATTTTAAACGAGTGTTTAGTGTTTAGAGTTTGAAAAACCAGTGCTTGTGCATCTATGTTACCATGCTATTTTTAATAGTATTTTCAAGTTAAATTTAATTTTTATGAAATTTTTGTTTATTAAATTTTTAGGTGAAAGTACAGAATAGTTACAATGCAACCTCCTTCCCATATTAAGAATGGCTTTCTAAATAACAAAGATATTTTAACACAATGACATAGATGTACAAATAACCTTTAAAGGAGTTTCCTTATTTACTCGTATTAATCTTTGTGGGTTATCTGATTTTAAAACTATAATTTTAGAAGAAAAGCACTGCTTGAAAACAATTACTCCCTAAAAATAAAAGAAATTAAAATTTGACATTAATTTTCTGCAAAGTATGTTTTATTAAGTAGAAAAACTTGAAAATTTACGTGGTTATATTTCGTAAAGAATGTGAAGAATAAAATTGTATGGACTATTTTTTTTTAAATATAAAACTGGAGTATTACCATATTTTAATAAAAATTTCAAATAGAATTTGATGTGAAATATTAGGTTGGTGCAAAAATAATGTTTTGACGTTCATTTGAACGTCAAAATTGCCATTATTCTTGCACCAACCTAATAGAAAAACAAATTAAAAAAGATAAAACAAATATGTTTAAATTCACTGCAGACACCTGAAATATAATAAATTATATTTTTTCGTTTTTCCTTTCGAAATAATTAAGCCCAAATCGTAATGTTTTCAAATTAAACGTTAATTTTCAATATCAATAACGAGCGTGTTTTGTGACGGTGAAATCTAAAATGTTTCCACCTCGAAAAAGTTCCTGAAATGAAAAAACGAACTTTGGTCGTTATTATTTAAAAAAAAAAACAGCATAATTTTGCCTTTACAGTTAATATTTATTTTATTAATTCATTATCCTCACTCATTTTATTTTAAAATGTAGTTTAAAACATATTCTAAGTAATGGTTTCATTTTCTTAACAGTACGGATTGTTTTGATGACGGGACGTTCTGGACAATTCAACGAAAAACTTTTAATCGCTTCAATTTTTCAACTTTTAAAGTCATTTCCTCAAACAAAGATAACGATTTTGAGAAAAATATTTCGTATAGATCTTTTCTATGTCAAATCCCAACTATCATCACCATTGCCTTACCGGGGTTCCAAAATCGACCTTTCATAGTTATGTACTAGAATGGATAACTAAAAGAAGAAGCACATTAATAAAAGACACCTAAAAGAGAACGACCCAAGAACAGAAAGGATACTGGAAAGTGGAAAGAGGGATTCATGAGCGTTAAATTTAGAAGAAAAGATCATGGAAGGTGTGAAAATCATAAAAAAGAACATACTGGTTGGCGTGGATCAAAGTGTAGCATCTGTTCTTCGGATACTGCACTTCCATTTCTTGTTCTCTTTCGGTTGAGGAGCAGTCCTTCACGATTGAGACATTTTTTTTTATTTTTGTACCTTTTTTTCCACAAAAACAAAAACCAAAAAAAAAAAACGACCCTGGTGTCTAACTCTGTCCCGTGGGGAGGCATAGTAAATAGGTATAATAAAGCGTACGACAGAATCCCTCAAGCATAGATAATCAAATGCTTGAGGGTGTACAAAATATCAGACAATGCTATTAATTTGATTAAAAGGCAATTGGAACATGAAGACTGGAAGTGACAGTTGGAGGACAATACCTAACTGAATTAAGAATATCGAGAGGAATTATCAAAGCAGATTCCGTATCACTAAAGAAAATACTAGTAAATAATGTAAAAACAAGAAATTATCAATCAGAAAATGTAATACAAACCTGACCTTGTACAATGTGCCGCTCGTTTCAGGAGAGGAATAATAAAAAAAAAATAGCCGCTCCTGCTACTTATAGATTTGGTAATCACGTGAGGTAACGAAATTTGGGTTGGTTGGTTGGTTGTTTTTGTTTTACGGCATATCAACCCTTTTCAGGTTATTTAATGCCGAATCCAAAGATTTTGAAGAAAAAAATTTCAATAGAATATATTTGTGGTTTCTATTTAACTCATAGTTGGGACCCTAACAGGTACTACCAATCCGGGTCAGAGTGGACCTGGGAGCAATGGCAATTAAAGGGGGCTCTACACCTCAAAAGCCCGCAAGCTGGGGCCTCACCACTAGATATAGTTTAAGGTCATATCCAGGACCCGAAATTTGGGAGAAATATAGGTGCTAATGCACTTACTGATCCGCGCTATTTTTTAAATCATATTTCCAAGTTTAATTAAAATTTTATGATATGTTTTTTATATCCAATTGTAAGGTTAAAGTACAGAATAGGTAGAAAACACCCTCCTCTCCCCATGTTAAGAATGGCTTTTTAAATAATAACGTTATTATTTCAGCACGGATCAATAAGTGCATGAGTACCGAAATATGCAAATGAGATGCAGTTGGTTTTCTAAATAAAAAGCCCGTCTATCAGAGAGAGAGAGAGAGAGAGAGAGAGAGAGAGAGAGAGAGAGAGAGATAGTGTGTGAGTGTGAGTGTGTGTGTGTGTCTCTGAGTCTCTTTGGCAGAAGTAAGTTCTGACAGATGGGGTTTGTTGCTGAGAATTACGAGATACGTAATGTTATAACGATCGGGAATTCTTTCTTTGGATTTTACTTTCTAATAATACCAACATATTTAACTGCAGACGTAGATTTAACTGCAAACATAGATTTACATAGAAGTTCAGTTTTACATACGTTGAAAAGTAAACATCAATTTGTTGATACCCTATTCTAAACGATCATTTTCAGCGGCAAAATTTTAAAAGCCTCTATGGAAACACCCGGAAGTTTATTATTTCTAATTGGAATTCATTATTGAGATGAGTATTATTTATTAATTTTTATTTATTGCGGACCATTATCCTCATCTTTTCCTTAGTTGTTTCACGACGCTTTGGCCAACTATTCCTCTGGCCTTCGTCAGGTGGTAACCGCGACGGATAGGAACACTGAATCTCCTGACTGCATCCACTACAATTACTGCCTTCTATAGTTGTTGTCGTCTCACCACGTTTTTGGCCAAGTAAGCTAAATAGGATTGAAACCGCAATCTTCAGACAATTCTCACATGGAACCGTAGAGATTCAACGTCTCTATCAACTGCGCCACAGGCCCTGTCGTGAAACAACTAAGAAACAGATGAGGATAATGGTCAACAATAAATAAAAATTAATAACCCGGAAGTTTGATTAGATATTCTTCTGGCTTAGTATGCCGAGAGCAGGTTCGTACTACACCCTCAAAATATAGGTACTTCTTATTTAGAGGAGGATTATCTAAGGGAGAGAACTCCTATTTACTAAAAAAAAAGCATTGCCGAAACAGTTCACGAAAATAACAAAAATGAATACAAATGAAAAATATTAATACACGAACACTATACCTGAACAATGCTATACCGATTAATTAACAAACTAAAATTGAAACAATGTTAAGTAATAAAATAATTAAACTTGTTAATTAACGAACATAAAACCAAAAATAAATAAACTATAGCAAATAAACAATGTTAAGTAATAAAATGATTAAACGTTTTTAATTAAATGTTAAGTAATAAAATAATTAAACTTGTTAATTAACACACACAAAACCAAAAATAAATAAACAATGAAACAATGTCAAGACTACAAAAAAAAAATGAACTTATGTTAATTAATAAAAAAAAATATTACATATTGATCCCTTATCACAAGAATTATGCGAGAGAATACTTTTCCCTTTTCCTTTTTCCACCAAAGAAACTCCATGAGATAGAAGGGGGAACCAACAATTTCCGGATATGTCTTTTGGCATTAAACCAAAAAACCGAAAGGGTTCAATATGTGATATAACTGTTTTTTTTATTATTAATTTTCGTAAACTGTTTCGACAATGATTATTTTTGGTTTAGTAAATGGGTGTTATCTCCCTTAGATAATATTCCTCGAAAACAGAAACGTCAAAATATGACGATGAAGAACGCTTAAAGGACAAAGTGCACAAATGATCACATCTGAAAGGATTTCAACTCAGCATAGTCAATTTAAATACCGATTACGCCAATTATGCACTGAAACTGCAAATAAATGTTATCACTACCCCTCCCCCCCTCAAAAAAAAAAAAACGAAAGAAAGCAACACATTGTGATAGCACAAGTCTCAGATGATTACTAACGAGGGAGAGCACTAATCAGACCTCCACTGGAAGGGTACGGATAAAACCGAGAACGTACAAAGAACGGCAATAACGAAAATTAAGAAAAATTCTTGAATGTAGAAACCAATTCGCATAAACAACAAACACTTACCGGCCGCACATAAACGAAAAGCATAAAACATGCACACACATGTAGGGAAAGGTCAAGGAGGATGAAAATACCGAGGAAAAGTGTGAGAGTACTGGAACCTTGAGGAGGCTAATTGTCATTTAAATTCCCAAGAGTGAAATATCAATAGTAGACGACTGTTGATCCAAATTCGAATATCGAGACGGTGTATTTTAGTTCGAGTTTCTTACATAGTTTTAAATGCCACTCCTTCTCTAATTAATATGCCCCCCCCCACAGCTCCAAATAAAATATGTCCATATTCTGGAAAGACACACAAGCTTCGTGAGTGGATTGACGGTAACTAAGCGGTAAACGACACGGAGTTAAGACCTGATGGTTCCAAGCTCGAATTCAGTTCGTTCTTCAGTAAAACATTCATCAAACCAACACTTGATATTCTGTCTAACTTCCTGAAGAGGAGGTGAATAAAATATACAATTTTTGTGAGTGTGTCTTGTGTAGTTTTTAATTTCAGCTGTACGCACGCATACATACACGCACACAAAAACATACACAAAAGAAAAATTCCTTTTATATCATGGATTTTTAGTCGCGTGCAAACGATTCTATAAGTCACTCCGTCGGTTTGTCTGTCGGCTGTCGGTATGTCCGTAACACTTTTGTGCTTGGCATTTTTGGTTAAGATCAAAGGTCTGTTGTTAATAGACGCTGTTCTTAGATTTTTAAGCTTTTCTTGGCCTTTTGGCCAAGATCGGGGTGTGGTGTCTGTTCCAACAGATGCTGCAAGCAAAGACCATACGTGGGGGCAACCCCACATATAGGACCTTGGTCAGTGTAGGGGAGACCCTTCATACCAATTGTCACTATCCAGCTCCCCTACTCCCCGGTGAGTTGGTCCCCATTGCCCCTTCATTCCTCACATTTAAAATCGGCCTTGTGCCTAATTTGCTCGGTGGGGGGAGCAAATAAATAACCTTTTCTTGGCCTTTTGGCCAAGATCAAAATGTAGTATCTGTTCTTACTACATGCTGTACTTATGTTTCCCACTTTGTGATATAAAGTGGGGGATCACTTTTCTGTATTAATTTAATGTAAAATGATCACCCACTTTACAACCAGTTAGTCTCAAAGCCATTCAAGTCATTCTCCAGATCATTAAAGTTGTTTTTGAAGGATTCCAGTTATTTTTTAAGCATTCAAGTCATTCTTAAGGTCATTCAATTCATCCTTAAGTTCATTAAAGTCATTCTAAGTCATTTACTTTTTATTTATTTAAGTCATTTCAGCCCATTTTTCGGTCATTTTAGTTTATCTTTAAGAATTTCATGCCAACCCTACATTCACGCATTCATTCATTACACGAGAGCACGCGACTAATGGCTATCGGCCTTGTTGTTTTTTTTTTTTCATTATGCACTGGATGAAGAACACTTGAAAATCAATACAGACAGACAGAAAATTTTAGAATTTTATATATAGACGTAAAGAACGTATTTTTTTAATTGCATTTGTATGCCTCATGTTCTTTTTTAGATTGTTTATAAATCTACATTAAATTGAAAATATACTGCTCTCTGCTGTTTGTTGTGTTGCAACGTACCTGGGCGTATCTAATGAAAACATTAGTTGACAAGTGCTTCCTATGTTGGCAATTTACACAAACACACACACAGCGTCCTTTCCATCTTCAATCCACACGGTTTTCTTCTTCTTCTTCTTCTTCTTCTTCTTCTTCTTCTTCTTCTTCTTCTTCTTCTTCTTCTTCTTCTTCTTCTGTTTGGCTCTTCGGGAACTTAAATGTTGATGTGGAATACACACTCACCGAATTGTAAGTTACTGGAAAGAAAGAAAGTCTAGTGAGTAGGGGATGGGGATTGGAGGGAAAGACAGACACATAAAATGAATTATGGGTGTTTGAGGAACCTTTTCACATTCGGGTGCTTTCAAGTCATTCAATACGAATCCCTTAAATTGGAATTAAAAGTCACCGTCCACTTACAATGTTTATGGGGAAACGGCGAGTTTCTTAGTTGTTAATGAAGTACAGATTACGAAACGGCGAGGGCGTCTTCAAATTCACATTATCAAACTAGCGTGCCGTTCAGTTTTAAAATCAAAGGACCCTTTTTTTTTCAGGTTTCAATATCACTGTAAGCTCCCTAGACATGCTGACTTCTATGTTTACAAAAGATTGACCTCGGACTGTATATAAAATTCATCAGTTCTTCTTCTTCTTCTTCTTCTTCTTCTTCTTCTTCTTCTTCTTCTTCTTCTTCTTCTTCTTCTTCTTCTTCTTCTTCTTCCCTATTTATTTAATATTATTTAAAATGAACTTTGTATGTGTATGTGAGTTTGTTCCCTATGGATTCCGAAACCGATGGGCCCATTTTATGAAATTTCACAAAAATGTACTTTATGTATCTGGCAGTGTTCTTAGATAGGTTCTATATCGGAATATCTTTGATAAGTATCGATAATCGATAATCCATAAAAAATACGATGAAAGAAGGAACAGTCTATTTTGATCAAAGTTAACAACCTATCCAGTCAAATAAAACAAATGCATTTGAGAAGTTTTATTTCCACACAAGCAGAAAGACCCGGCATATAAAATCAACAGTAGGTTCTTTGATAAACCAAGGGCGCGTTCAAAATGAATGTTTCTGTTAACAGCACAACTGATCTATGACACATGGCTTTTGCAGTTTAAGTTTAAATTAAAGCCATTATATATAACAAATAATCTTATAAAACCAACAGTAGGTTCCCTACAGTTCAATGTAAACTACGACATATTCGGGAAGGCGTGCGAAACTTCCTCCCGGCGCACTGCGATGGGTTGTTGTTGTTGTTGTTGTTGTTATTATTATTATTATTATTATTATTATTATTATTACATTAATAATAATAATAATAATAATAATAACATTAATAATAATAACATTAATAATAATAATAATAATAATTATTATTATTATCATTATTATTATTATTATTATTATTATTATTATTATTATAATAACAACAACAACAAAACTACCATATATATATATATATATATATATATGGTAGTTTATATATATATATATATATATATATATATATATATATATATATATATATATATATATATGGTAGTTTTGTTGTTGTTGTTGTTGTTTGTATCCGTTAGAAGCAAAATTTTTTATAAAATAAACGAGTGTTTATTTTTTAAGAAATATATTTCGGAGTAAGACTCCTTTGTCAATCTTTTTTTCTCTCTCTTTTTCTGCGACATGATGTAGAGTGGAAGATAGTTCGATGAAGGTCGAATATTTTGGCTAGGCTGGTAGATCCACTCATAATACAGGGTGTTCCAAAAGTCTTGGGCGTATTTTGACATTGAATATCTTAAGAACTATTAAGATATTGGATCTAAAAAGAAATGAAAAATATCAAAAGCCTTACAAAAAACTTAATGCATTTAGCTTTAAAATGGTACCACTTTCATCTTTCTACTATTCAGAGTTATGAAGATATGAGGACTTGAAATGTGCCCAAGACTTTTGGAACACCCTGTATAATGGCATTATAGACATTTAGCCAGTTAACAACCCAATCTTCGGAAACTTCTAGTAGGTTATATAGTAGCCGAAAGATAGCGAAGTAAATCCTGCCAGACGATTCATTCAAAAACTCGGCATTTACCTTTTTATGTTAAAAATGGCTTTCTATTTATAAAATAGTTCTGAACCTGGAAAAAGGGGAGGATTTCACATTCACACAACACGTTGAAAGTCATTTTCAGTTTTTTTTCTTTTCATGGTTTAACAGATTTCAGGCTTTCATTGAAACTTGATTTCTGACAGCAGATTGGATTATCGCTTCAGCATCTTCTGGCTGCGTATGCAACCTGCTGACGGGAAATTGTTAGAAATTGCGTTGTAAACTGGATACGTACCAAATCTATATAATTAAAGCAGTAGATGTATATAAGTGTGCGTGTCAGCGTGAACATATTTAACAGATAAACTCTTAAGCGACTTTTTCACATAACACTGAAATTAACGGATGGTTTATAACGTGTACAATCTTTGTTTGGATAGATGAAAAAACGTGCACAGGAATCTGTCAGCAAGTTGAAATGCAAAATGTTCATTTCAACTTGCCGACATATTTCTATTACTTTTGGGTATGCGCAAATTAATTCATAGCTTTAAGTGGTTTAGTTTTAAGTCTTTCTTTACTATCTGTCGATATCTCAAATAGTAAGTAACGCGGCTGCAGTGCTAAGTGTTTTGGTTTCGATTCTAGTTTAAACTTTAAAAACCAGTACTATATGTTAGGTACAATATAATATTCAACAGAGAATTGTCTGTGTAAAAATAAATATGAAATCTGCATGGATTAAAAAATATATAAGCGTCTTTTAAAACGTAGCAAAGCCGGGCGCTTCCCAATAATTATATAATAATCATACAACTGTTTTATTTAAGAAGTTGTACGTCGATGCATTATATATTGCCGGTAAAGGAATATATGGAAGTTTTAAAAGCCAAAAGCAATGCAGACAGGACTGAAATCACGAGAGAAAAAAAAAAGAAAAGAAAAACAAACAAGCAAATAGACGGGTATGTTTTAGTAGAGAAATGTCTAACTGTGAGGAATGATAGATGAATAAACAGTTAGTCATTTCTCTACTCAAACATACCCGTCTATTTGCTTTTCTTTTCTTTACTCTCATGATTCCGGCCCTTTCCGCATTGCTTTTGGCTTTTAAAACTTCCATATATATATATATATATATATATATATATATATATATATATATATATATATATATATATATATATATATTATCACGATGGACTTATTTTGGAATCCATTCTCTGTAAAGAACCATTTTGCATTCGGATCAACTTGAGAGGATTTTCATGCAAGCTGAAATATTATGCGCGTTAAAAAAAAAAATTTTTTTTATTCCAACATTTTTCACTTTTTTATTTTGTAATTTATAACTACAATAAATTGCGGTTTCACTTAATGCCTTAAATAGAAAATTCTAGCATTGCTACAAATATAATTCGCTGATTTCTTTATGTCCTCTGACGAGAAGAATAACAAGAATAACATTATTTGAAACTCCACCGAATAAGGACTTTTTAAGTTGTTTTTTGAAGTATTCAGTCGAACAATAAATTTTTATTGTAAAGTTCAACTGATAGTTTTCATTTTCTTTCTCTTATATATAAAAAAATAAATAGACAAATGAAAGAAGGTTTTTGTTTTTTAATCTTCGTATATCCATTTACTTTCCCAAAACAACCACGAATATAAATCAGTAAATATGGACACACTATTTGAGATAACTGGGATGGTGGAGGTCTTTAATATTTCGAGAATAACATCTCCTTTTCAAAGGGAAATGGAACCAAATGACATCATTAAAAATATGGAAAATATAGTAAAACGAAAATCGGAAAGTAAGACATCAAACTAAAGATGTCAGAATTTCGGTTTTGATTTCTGATCATGGCACTCGCTTTATTTAGTATTAAAACAATATTTTCCATTTCTGAAAGAAGTCAATATATTTCGATATCGAAATGTATTTCTTACGTTTACAAAACTTGTGGATAACAGACACAGAAAGAGAAAGTGTCTCTTATATTATGAGTGTATACGTCTTCTGTATTGTTAATCTTCTTGTTTCTAATATAAAGTTGGGAGGTGACAATGGTCAAGTGGTTAACAGCACGGACAGACGACCTGAATGTTCCAACTCGTTCCACAAAAATCACTTTCACTTAGAAAGTTGGCACGTTTCTCGGGGCCCCTCTCATAAGTACCAGATGCATTTCTAGAAATAATTCCGACAAGAAAAATATCAGGGAAACGAATGCCAATAATAGAATCTTCGGATTCATACGATATGGTGATAATGATGATGATTGTAGTTTTCGGTCGCCCACACTAAGAATGAAACCTTCAATCTTCAGGAGAAGGTCACTTTTACTATGGGTTTCCCAAATACTCTAACCATTGCGCCACGGATACACCTAAAGAAAGTCGGAGGTTACATTGACCGAAACATTGCAAAACATGGTGTGCCGATGGTACAGTGGATAGAGGCATTTAGTACTATGATTTCTGGTGAGCATTGAAGATAGCGGTTTCAACCCTACCCAAAGCAGGCCAGAGGATTATTTGGCCAAAACGTGGTGATATAACAACAGCTATGGAAGGCAGTAATTTTCGGGGATACACTTTCAAGACTCAACATTCCTATCCTGATGAAGGCCAGAGAATGAAACGTGGTGAATAACAACAACTATGAAGATGAGAATAACAGTCGGCAAAAAATGAATACACAAATTTCTGATGTTTGTCATGTTTGTGGTGCATGCAGATATTACAGTGATGTATACCGGGGCCACAGAGAACTGAAAGTATCCTTGGTCAAAGTCCGACCACCCAAGAGATATTTTCTTTGTTTAAAAAAGTACCTCATTTAATGGGAACGTCACGCTGGGATCACCCTTTTCGAAGCGCCCCTCTTTCCACATGAATGGAGAACGTCTAGAATCCAATATACCCTTATATTATAAGAGGACTTATGTATTCCAACTTGGTCAGGTAAACATCTCATTCTGTATGTCTACCATTCAACTAATGTAGAATCCCCCGCCCGAATTAAATAAATAAATAAATTAATTAAACAAATAAATAAACATTAATACAGGGTGACCCCCCCAAAAAAAACTAAAGCTAAATGGACGCCATCTAGAACATATGCTGTAGAACGGAGAAAAAAAAAAGGCCAAAAACCCTAGTGTTTTGATGTCATGTTTTGAATATATAAGATAATTATAACCAAAGTTTCATTTCATTCGGACAAAACACTAATAAATGGGGCCTAATTAGACTTGGGGCCCGTTTTTTTTGGGGTCACCCTGTATTTGTTTACACACTAGGTTTGTGTGTGTATGTGTGTGTGTGTTTTTTTTGTTTTGGAAGGAGAATTCCTTTCTTGCAGCGCTGGCTGGATCATGCAACAACCTTGAAGCCGTACAACAAGTGGGGCGATCACGACTAGTGCAGTGAACGTACGAGGCTATGTTCCAAATCTATATATCTATAAAAGTGAAATTGTCTGTCTGTGTATGTGTGTGTCTGTGTATACATTTCCCTACCAAACTTTACTATCAATTTTCAGTCTACAGACTCGAGATTTCACATAATTGGGTATTGAGATTTGGAAGAATCTTTTTAATCGGCTTTCGGCCAGAAATTTTGCTCTCAAGGAGTCAAAGTTCAACGATTTGACCTTGGAAAACTCTACCAAACTCCTCCGTCAATTTTCGGTCTAAACACTTGACATTTTATCTGTAGGTTACTTGGACATGGACCAAACGTTTTAACTTGATTTTAGCCCCAAATAATAAATGTTAAGAAGTCAAAATTGGGGTCAAAATGAAAAAAAAAAAAAATTAACCATTGCAGTCTCTACCAAATTACTCAGCTATTTTTTGGTCTAAACATTTGAATTTTTACGTAAAGTGTATTCAGACATAGGGTAAGCTTTTTAATCTGGTTTTGGGCAAAAAATTGGCTGCCAAGAGGTCACAGTTGGAAGAGTTGACCCTTGCAGATTTTACCAAACTCTTCCGCCAATTTTGGTTCTAAACACTTGAAATTTTAGATATAGATTACCTGGACATGAGTCAAACTACCTGGACATGAGTCAAACTACCTGGACATGAGTCAAACTACCTGGACATGAGTCAAACTACCTGGCCATGAGTCAAAGCCGGGCTGTACTGCTAGTAGAATAAAACGTATATAATTTGTTTGTGTGAATTATGCCGTTGAGTTAATCGATGTTAATTGCTATATGAATGCAATATGAAATATATGCGATTAACACGTATGAAGGCTAGACAATTTCTGGGCTTCATCATCGTTATTGTCGTTGTCGTCATCGTCATTGTCATCAACATCGAGATCGTCATTGTCGTCATCGTCGTCATTGTTTTTATCAACACCATAGTCATCGTTGTCTTCTTCTTCTTCTTCTTCTTCTTCTTCTTCTTCTTCTTCTTCTTCTTCTTCATCACAGAAACTAGCAAAAGCTCCACCCACGCGGAAAAGAAAAGAAAGATCATGCCGAACAGTTTATGAAAAAGCAATCCCAGCGCCCCCCCCCCAATAAATAAATAAATAAATAAAAAGAGAAAGAAAAGGAATAAAAAAGGTGTCCTGTGACTTCATTTCCGTAAGACAAGTTTACAATAACATCCGGTGACCCGCTGGGATATGCTGCGCGTTTCTTTAGACAGAATCACGTCCTCTTAACGTAATTCACGTTTGAAAATCGAGAATATTGAAAGGCGAGATTGAACAACATCTTTGATAAGAGACTTACGATATTCAGGACGCAACTAGAAGAAAATCGGCAGTATTCTTTTTGCTAAAGTTAATTATAATCGCCAAAGAAAAAAACAACTTAGTACGACGAGTCTCCCATCTCCTTAAAAAAAAAAAAAAAAAAATACTCCCCTCCCCCCCCCAAAAAAACTGCAGGCCATTTTCTCTTACTTTGAATTTCTTTATATCTACACATAGCTGTACCTATACGGATTAGTTTCACTTAGCAAGGTGCGTTTAACCGTGTACACTCATTTTCAGGAGACCAGGTTAAGGATTGTCTCTAAGACAGAACTACTTGGATACTAATGTTAATTGATCAGAAATGGCAGTCACACACAGAGAGAGAGAGAGAGAGAGAGAGAGAGAGAGAGAGAGAGAGAGAGAGAGAGAGAGAGAGCTTACTTACTTTGAGAGAAAGGCGGAAAAATAGATTTTATTTTTACAATGGAGCCCACTTATCAAGCCCGGAGGCCACTCGAGGATACGGGTGTTTAGTGAGACAACAGGCCAGTGTTTGCATTTGGTGGGAATTAGGTGGAATTTGACTACTTAAGAGGTCGGGATAGCAAGAACCTGTTCACATTGGACTTGAAGACAACCATGTGATAGTCAGCTGGGAAGCAGGTCAGTGGAACAGAGTTCCACACGTGGGCAGTTAAAAAAAGATTTAGATTTAGGCACGGTTAGAAAGTGTGGGAAAATTGTTGGTAGTGGCTGTATGAATGATTGTTACGGTTTCACTTATCATAGGTCGTCGTCGGGAACTCAGGTTGTCTATAGAAGATAAATCACTCAAACGACGAATTAAATTTATAAGGTGGTTTATTTATCACTAGCATGATAGAAACCAGAGAGACGAGTTACTTGCGTACGCGCAGATATATATATATATATATATATATATATATATATATATATATATATATATATATATATATATACCGTATTAACAAAACCAAGAGTTCAAAGAAAGAATTGATAGCAACCAAAAGCCTATTTCATTGTTAGTTACAATTGTTTCAACACTAATTGGACAAACTCAAACATTATTTCGTTTGTAAATTTTCACATAACCAGCCTCTCTTCAGACTTATTAAATAAAAAAAACACTTTAACAATAGAACAATATGTAAAGACATTCCCCTTAAAGGAAATAATAATAATAATAATAATATTAATAATAATAATAATAATAATAATAATATATATATATATATATATATATATATATATATATATATATATACAGGGTGAACCCAAAAAAAACAAAAGCTAACTGGAGGTCATCTAGAACATATGCTGTAGAACGGAGAAAAAAAAGCCAAATACACTAGTGTTTTGATGTTATGTTTTGAATATAATAAAGTAGTTATGGCCAAAGTTTCATTTCATTCGGACAAGACACTAAGACTAAGAAACGGGGCCTAATAGAGTTGGGCCCGTTTTTTTGGTCACTCTGTATATATATATATATATATATATATATATATATATATATATATATATATATATATATATATATATATATAAATTACAATTAAATTTACCAAAATGATCCAAGATGGTAAAATTAAAGTATATTATAAATATTAAAGAATAAATATTTATAAAGTTATCTCAGCCAGAAGTAAAAGCTCGATAAAACCAAATAGGAGATAAAGCTTATAATACGAGCAAGCAGTTAATAAAAAAATGTTAAAAAACACTTTGAAATGACTTAAAAACATATTTAATCTGAAAAGGAAGCACTAGATAAGTGGATAGTCCGATCCCGCATTTTGCTAATTCCTACCCTCTGATGAGAAGGAAAGTATTTCTTCGAAACTCCGCGGATTAAGGACTATCCACTTATCTAGTGTTTCCTTTTCAGATCAAATATGTTTTTAACTCATCTCAAAGTGTTTTTTTAACATGTTTTATTAACTGTTTGCTCGTATATATATATATATGAACTTCTGGCAGAAGGGGGGCGATGAGGTCTGGGAGCTGTTTCCACAGACTTCCGGCCATGTTTGAATTCACAATTTCAGCGTTTTACAAGGTCATATGATGGGGCATTATCACCATAAGTTTCTTTCATTTCATCAAAAGTCTCCTGTGGTGGGCGTCCTTTCAAATACAAAAACCGGATCACTGCTCGACATTCAACAGACTCCATTTCACACCTGACTCAGTTCAAACACCTGTAAAACAGAAATCACAATTAGTTCAGAGCTGTAATTTGCCACATAATCCGCAGAGATATAAATCATTGCACATGCAGAATTTCAGTTAGATCAGATAACTGTAAGTGGGTCAGGGGCATTACTTATTGCACGCACCTCGTAAATTAAAATTAACAAATTTACTAATTATTAAATAGAACATTTTGATAGGGTATTCATACATTAATAGAGAATGTTAGTACGAATAGTTTGGTTTAGTAACTTTATTTTTGACATTCAAAATGGCGTAATGGAAGCATATTAAAGGTATTTGCAGCTTCTCGTTCATTTGTCGGATTTTAATCATGTCAAATCACACTTTATTTCTGTTTGAAGGATTGATTGTTGATATTTCTTCTGATAAGTTAAGGGCATAATAGATTTCACTGATTGATAATTAAGTGATTGATTTTGCGCTACGAAACAGATAATGTCAAAACTTGCTGTAGGGAAAATCGTAAGTTACCTGATTAGCATGGGCGTCGTGTTCATTCGCTTAAGGAAAAAAAAGAGAGGCTAAAATGGCGACGTCACTTGACGATCACGTATGAGTAACACGAACTTTATGCAAATTAGTTTATATAAAAAAAGGGGGGGGAAACGAACGGCCAGCGAGTTGAAAGACAGCGTGTGCAAGATTACTGAAGCTGACTCAAAAGATTGCAGGCGGAACAGAACACAACTTTAAAACTCCATTGGAATCAATTTTCAAACTAGAATTGCCAAACCAAGCTGAACTCAAAATAACCGATATTTGCCAAATATGCAATTACAGACTCTATTCTGAGCCATTCGACTTATCACCTGAAGATTCACGTTAACTTGTAGGGTCTTTCTCACTGCAAGCAGAAGGAATGTCTCTTGGGTTTGAACGTGATCAGTCTTTAGGTGATATCATATGTTTTGTTATTTTAGATATATAGTGTGTCCCGCTTTTTTTTTTCTAATACACTGTATCGCTATTTTTTTTAAACGTATCGTCTCCCATTTCATTCGATTTTATTAAAGAAGTAAATCCCTCGATCTAGCTTATGAAAAGTGAGGACGAAACCGGTCAACTGGCCTCCCTTATTAAATTGTTTCTCTCTCTCTCTCTCATTTCCTACTTTTAATCATGAGCATCAAAACAAGTCCTTTGTGTCACGATTGCAATATATATATATATATATATATATATATATATATATATATATGATTTTCAGAATAATTATATATATATATATATATGATTTTTCAGAATAATTATTATATTGTATATATATATATAATATACAGCTGAATGTGTGTGTGTGTGTGTGTGTCTGTGTGTGTGTCTGTGTCTGGTCACGAATAGGCTCGTACATGGTTGACTATTTTAAAAAACTGATTACATATAATTATAGAAGATGTATTGAAACACAGGAATGGGTATGTTTGATCTGGCAGAACAGTGGTTCATTAAAAATGCGGGGTCTGCGTTGCGCCTAGTTCACAATGTATGGAAAAAAAAAATTAAAAATTAAAGAAAAAACGTTTACAAGTGTTTACAAGAGAATACTTCGATAAGTATGTTTTAACTTAAATAGGGATGGTATAATAAAATTGTGGGGTCTGCTTTCGCCCCTGGCCTCCATAGAATGGAAATAGGCACAAACTTTAATAAAGACTTTTCATATCTATCTGCGTAAGTATACTTTGATAATTATGTTTCAGTTTGAAGAAATATGGTATAATAAAATTATGGGGTGTTCGTTCGCGCCTGGCCTCCATAGAATGGAAATATGTCACAAAGTTTAACAAGGTTTTTTTTTAATATAGATCCACAGAATATTGTGATAAGTGTTTTAGTGTGCACAGGTATGGTATAATAAATTATGGGGTTTATCTATTTTATTTTTACTTTCATCATATTTTGCTTTGGTTTGGATAACCCTAAATTCGAAGCTATCTCATTACAACCATTCCTTTTCATAACCTATCATACTTTCATAAATGAGAGTCCATTTTCTGTAGGCTGTTTTTGAACCCAGTCAACGACGGGTACTTTTGCTAGTATATATATATATATATATATATATATATATATATATAATATAATATATATATATATATATATATATAATATAATATATATATATATATATATATATAATATAATATATATATATATATATATATAATATAATATATATATATATATATATATATATATATATATATATATATATATATAAAGTGAAGTCAAGAACGTTGATGAAAACTTAATATAAGTGGGATAATGAATTGTCAGAATTGAATATGATCTTGAATAAAATATGAATAATAATAAATAGCTACAGAAAACTAAAATCGGGGAAAACAGAAAGAAAGAAAGAAAGAAAGAAAAAACAAACAAACAAGCAACCCCCCCCCAAAAAAAAGAACACCGAAAATAGAACACAAATAAAAAGTAGGAAGAAGAGACATTGGTTACCCGAGGCCATTAAACATTCACGTCTACTAATTATGGTCATTGTACAATATGCCCACATACTTATTAACAAGCAGAATTTCGATTTCATCTCGACAGCAATCGGTAGGCGGCTTCTATTTTATCGTCTACACACTTCCTTTGTAGTAGTAGTAGTAGTAGTAGTAGTAGCCGTAATAATAATAATAATAATAATAATAATAATAATAATAATAACAACATTAATAATAATAATAATAATAATAACATTAATAATAATAATAATAATAATAACAACATTAATAATAATAATAATAATAATAACAACATTAATAATAATAATAATAATAACATTATCAATAATAACAATAATAATAACAATAATTATAATAATAATAATAAAATTAATAAAAATAATAATAATAATAATAACAATAACAATAATAACAAAAATAATAACAATAATAATAATAACAATAATAATAACAATAATAATAATAATAACAATAATAACAATAATAACATTAATAATAATAACAATAATAATAACAATAATAACAATAATAATAACAATAATAATAATAACAACAATAACAATAATAACAATAATAATAATAAAAATAATAACAATAATAATAATAATAATAACAATAATAACAATAATAATAACAATAATAATAATAACATTAATAATAATAACAATAATAATAATAATAATAATAACAATAATAATAATAATAATAATAATAGAAGATCTGCTGATGATAGTGACTTCTACTTATACATAGAAGAGTCGCGGATGAACAGATATACCGGTTTTACTATGGGGGCGGGGGTGTTACCTAAAGGTAGTATTTGGAGTAGATTTCAGATCTAATAGAATTTCATTTAAAACCAGATGTACGACAGAAAAACTATACTAATTAAACTTACTTGTAAGGGGAGTTAATGCGTGGACTTTTTCCTTCATTTGTTTTTTGTTTGTTGGGGAATTTCAAACAAAGATGTTACATAGATTGTGTTTATTTGCTTCCCCACTGAGCAAATTAGGCACAAGGCCGTTTTTTAATGCGGAGAGGGCGGGTGAGGAGGAAGGGAAAAGAGGACCAGCTCCCAAGAGGTGGGAAATGGGAGCTGGATAGTGAGAGCTTGCTGGTATATAGGGTTGCCCGTACATGGACCAGAAGCCACAAAAACACATGTCTTTGATTGCAGCATCTGCCGGAACAGATACTACACTTTGATCTTGGCCCAAAGGCCAGGTATTTATTTGCTCCCCCACTGAGCAAATTAGGCACAAGGCCGATTTTTAATGTGAGGAGTGAAGGGGAAAAGGGGACCAACTCCCCGGGGAGTAGGGGAGTTGGATAATGACAATTGGTATGAAGGGTTGCCCCTACATTGACCAAGGTCTTATATGTGAGGTTGCCCACACATATGGTCTTTGCTTGCAGTATCTGCCGGAACAGATGGTATTTATTTGCTCCCCCACCGAGCAAATTAGGCACAAGGCCAATTTTTAATGTGAGGAGTGAAGGGAGGGGGAAGGGAAAAAGAGGACCAGCTCCCGAGAGGTGGGAAATGGGAGCTGGTTAAAGGTCAGGCATGTGGGGTTGCCCCCACATCTGGTCTTTGCTAGTCATAGCTTGCAGTATCTGCCGGAACAGATGGTATTTATTTGCTCCCCCACCGAGCAAATTAGGCACAAGGCTGATTTTTAATGTGAGGAGTGAAGGGAGGGGGAAGGGAAAAAGGGGACCAGCTCCCGAGAGGTGGGAAATGGGAGCTGGTTAAAGGTCAGGTATGTGGGGTTGCCCCCACATCTGGTCTTTGCTAGTCATAGCTGGTCTTTGCTAGTCATAGCTTGCAGTATCTGCCGGAACAGATACTACACTTTGATCTTGGCCCGAAGGCCACGTTACATAGGTTAAATCAAAGAAAAATTAAAATGCATGAAACAAATAAACTATTTCTTTTACATTTCTTAATTGCTTGTTCCAATCATTCGGAGAAAACAAACAAAAGAAAAGAGTCCAGCATGCGTGCTTAAAAATGGACGTTTCCAGCACAATATTCTTTACCCCAGTAGTAATGGCGTTTTGGCGTTCAGCCCTAATGCATTCGAAATGCGTTAGTTAACGAGTCACTGAGGCCAATATGCAAGATCTACTTATATATAGCAGAGTCGCGGATGAAATGATACACCGGTTTTACGGGGGGGGGGGAGAGGTGCTAACTATAGGTATTATCTTTTGGAGTAGATGTCAGATCTAATAGAATTTCATTTGCAACCAGATATACGACAGAAAAACCATACTAATTAAACTTGTAAAAGGAATTAATGCATGGAGTTTTTTTTTATTTTAGTTCTTTCTTTATTGGGAATTTCAAACAAAGATATATACACACACACACACACACACACACACACACACACACACACACACATATATATACACACATATATGTAGGGATCCTTCAGTCTTTGACAGACTATGAATACCCACGGAGGGGTGCCTGCGGGTGAAAAACATTTGTGATAGGAAGTGCGCAATCTCCAACCCCCCTTAATCGACATTGTTTAATACCAATGGCCAGTGAAGTGTGTACAGGACAACTGGCAACAAATGCCGAGATAAGCGGAGAGCTCATACGCCTAGAATTCCCAAATGGTCACCCATTTGGTACTAACCAGGCTCGACGTTGCTTAACTTCCGTAATCTGACGAAAACCGGTGTGTCAACGGAGTTATGCCGTATAAATACACACACACACACACACACACACACACACACACACACACACACACACACACACACACACACACACACATATATATATTTATACATAATTTAGTTTATTTTTTAATTATTCCTTCTCCACTTGGGGATGGCTCACACGTTAACGTCTCAGACTGAAATGCTATAAAATTTGCTTTCTGTTTCGATTTCGATTCTAACTAATGGCACCCAAGTCATATTTATTTTAGTTTTGTAATCACAAGTATATATTGCGTACAATATCATACGAAATAATCAATACAGAATTGACTCTATAATAATATGGACGAAATCTAGATACATTAAGATATCATATTTAAGCATATTTTACGACCGAGCAACGCAGGATGCCCCCCTCCCTGCGCTTGTCATTTATAAACCTTTGTCATTCGTTAAATTCTTCTTTTTATAAATATTTATAGACTTCGATTGCCATGAATAATAGCACTCTACCCGAGAACTCACCATCTAAACTTGTCAGCTTCACATTCACAGGAAACGTGAATTGCAACAAATACATTGAATACGTTGAAAAAGCTGCTGCAAAGTAAGTGGGCTCTCTCTAACGTGCTAGAAAGCTACCCACGCCTGGTAGTATCTCCTATACCTACAAAGCCACCATTCGCCCATGCATGGAGTATATTGTCATATCTTGACTGGTGTATCTAACACTAGTCTTAGACAGGGTCCCAAAAAAGAATCTCCAACATAATAGATCCTGCACTATCAGGGAAGCTCCAACATGTGTCACATCGCCGGAATGTTGTATATCTGTAGCTTAATCGCCATGTATATTTTATAACTTACTGTATATATATATATATATATATATATATATATATATATATATATATATATATATATATATATATATATACTCGTAGCCAAACTGAATATTGAAATGCTCATATCTTTGGTTCTATGAGACAAAACTACATGAAAATGTGAAGGCTTTTTGAAGATTATAATACTATTCTATGGTTCAAATTTTATGACAATTTGTATAAAAAAAATCACATATTTTCAAACCAATAAAATATGCTCAAATTTGCATACATTTGTATATATATATATATATATATATATATATATATATATATATATATATATATATATATATATAGTGTCCTTACAAACCAGCTATAGTTATACTGCTTTAGGATGAATTTTGCTTAGTTTTTTTTGTTGCTTTGTTGTCTCTCCTACGGCTTTTCAGACCATTAATATATTCAGTGTATCACAAAAGTGAGTATACCCTTTACATTCCTGCAGATATTTAAGTATATCTCTTTATGGGACAACACTGACTCGAGATACGCTTAAATATGATATTTTAATTCCTGCACATTATATACTTATAGAGTTAATTCTCTATATTGGACATAATATATAGTAGTGAGATCATGTAAACAGGTTAATCGACTACTCCTACCAAGGTCATCTGTTTTGTTTTCAATGTTGACCCCTTAACAATATTTTTGTCGGCTAAAAACAAAATCGAAAGTGTGCAACTAGTGTTACAGGAAAAAAGGGATGTCCCCTTTTCCTTTTTTAAGTAAGAAAAACTTTAGATAAGTTGAAAATGAAATTAGGATAGACCGAGATTCGAACCTTGTAAGCAAGATTCAGAAATAGATTCAGAAAACGGAATGTTAGAATTTCGCATTGTTAAATTTCATATAAAATAGTTTAGATATGTTTGTATTGTAAAAAGAACTTAATTGTGCATTCTTTTATGGAAGATGAATTAAAAAGGTCAGCTAAAAATAATGAACAATTTAAAAACATATTGAAAAATAAGTTAGGTTGAAAAATAGGTTAGTGAGAATTCTTTGTTGCAGAAGTGCGTGTGAAGAACGTGTCAGCCACGTGAGTTCGCCACGTGAGTTCATCACGTTTTGGACCACACATATGACGTCATAGCAGAAAGAGAATTTCTCAATATAGGAGTCAGGATTAGCAGATTAATCAGAGAAGTCAGGGGCAGACGAGTCCGGATCGAACAATCAACAAAGTCGATTGGACAGAGCTGACACGATCAGAGGAGGGTCCCTTTAGAAGCGAAGGGAGAACCTTTAATCATGTAGTAGGACTTTGAATTCCTTGACGTCGTCATCATTCGACTGTTCGATACGATAATAAAGAAGTTATCATCATGTTTTTGAAAAACTGTGTCGTGTCATCATTCAACAGCCAAAGATAATGTGTAATCAACTTGTATGAACTTTGTATATCCACATTCTAAGTAATGTCTCTCTTCATAATAAGTAATGACTGTCCCCTCCTGTGTTAAAAGAACTGATCACTCTCTCCTCGCTATATGTGTTAAGAAGAAACACCACAGAACTGTATAAATGTCTTCTATCTCTCCCTCATCACCATCGTATATATGTACCCGTCATCTTAAATATGACCCTAACACTATGCAACACTAGTTCAAATACCTTATATATCAAATTTCAACCCTGTAGACCAAATATTCACGCAAGAGTTTGGTAGAGTCTTTTCGCATTCATCGACAAAGTCACTTTTACACACACACACACACACACACACACACACACACACACACACACACACACACACACACACACACACAAATATATATAAATGAATAAGTAATTTATTAACGCTCGTTTTCAAAGGAATATGCAAATTAGTTAACTTTCATGTAGTTGCTCGCATATTCATGACTGAGTATATTAAGAAGTTCGTTTTAATAATTTTTAAATAGATAAAGTTGGCTTTTAATATCAATGTCAGAGCAAGAAAAACTCAGTTTTTTATATATGCTAGCAGGGTCATACGACGCTGCCCGGGATTGAATGATGATCAACCACTATTTCACATTCCCATATTTTCATTGTCATCGAAATTGGTAAAATCGCTCATGAGTCGATTGAGCCCCTGCTCTAGTTGGAGACCCATTGTGGTGCGCCAGGAGGAACCTTCACATGCCTCGCACAGTCACTAAGTTCAAAATATATTGTAGTCTACATTGCACTGTAGAGATTTAGAGATTTACTGTTGATTTTATGAATTTATTTTTTTTTATATATAATGCATTGCATTAAACTTTAAAATGCAAAAAATGATGTATCGTGTTTCAATTGTGCGCTGAACAGAAACATATATTTACAAAACCTATCTGAGAACACTGGCAGGCACTTCGTAAGTCTACAACGCGGAACGATAAATTTGTCGCCCTAATGAAAAAAAACAAACAAAAAAACTACCGCTTTATCTTTAAATTTTTATTGAAAAAAAATCAATTAAAGTAACTTGATTATGCAGTAAAGCTGATATCTAATGAATGTAGCTGCTTTCTACTTAAATCTCCGCCTCGATATAGGGCCAAAACTGGGAGCATACCTTTTCCACGAGTGCAGGCGAGAGCTTGGCAAACACTCGGCAGATAGCGGCGATCAGGCTGCCTTTGATATTGTGGGAGGTCATATTGGTTATGTTCTCGACGTATGACCAAACAAAGTAGTCCAGCGGGTTCAGGTGGGGAAAGAGGAGGAGGGGGGCAGTGAAAGAAGGGTACAAAGTTGTAGTACTGCTTCTGAAGTACCCAGGGTCTGCCAGCGGCAATTTAATTTCACTACGGGATCATCACAATCTTCAACACATCCAGGTACAATTAGGTGTTGCCTTTCAAGCCGGCTTCGAAGATGTGAGGTGGCATGATGTGGCCGTCACTTGAAACCACATCAAAGACCATAACCGTGGCCGAAAACTTTGTTGAGCTGTGTTTTCAAGCATTTAACAGTCCGGATTTGCATTTTGAGTGTGCTGGCAATGGTCCTGTTGTCATAACTTGGATCGGCAGAGAGCATGAGTTGTGGAGCAGCACATCTCTGCTCTCGCTCGTTGAACATTGTGTCACTTTCAAACGTGACAGAAGGCTCTTATTGCTCTTGAGATGTGTACAGAGCTGGCCAGCTAGTAGATGGTCTGCTGCTGCAGCAGCAGCAGCAGCAGCAGCAACAACAACAACAACAAAAAAAAAAAAAAAAAAAAAAAAAAACGGTTTTAATCAAACAGAAATGGAATCATGTCGTCTTTTCTAGGGACACAATTTTATCGTTCCACTCGGTATAAGCCAGAAATATATGCGGACCCACTAACAGAAATTCGTGTTTATTATTGTAGATATTATTTTACTATTTGTATCCTTATATTAGGACCACACTGTTAGATTCTTTATTGAGAACATTACAGAGTTACATTTCTTGCAATTCAGCGCGTAACTCGCTTCCGTTCGTTTTCTGCACATTCCGGAAACGTACGTTCAATTAATCATGGCGGTATTATCAAAATTGCCACTTGTATATTTTATGACCTGACTCACTCATTAGCTTACAATAAATTCGGTCCCTCGCCAAAAGAAAATGTGCCCAGTCAGGTCTTAAGAGCTTGTTGTGCGTTACGCTATTTCATCGTCTGTGATTTGGAAGCGAGACAAAATTTTGATTGAAAAATGATTATGCGAAATGCTTTGAAATGAGTTCCAAGTCTTTCGTTGTAACGTTATCCCAAACAAGCAAACAACCAAGCAGATTTATAATTCGTTGCTGTATGAGTAGTTATACTAGTTGCAACACCCCTTTTATGGAAAACTAGCCGTACAAGGCTTGAAGGCACTTGATATAAGAAACTAAATAGAACGAAAAGTTATTATCTCAAAGACGGGAGCTGCTTGTTGAACATAGTTTTGAAAAATAAACCAGGCTATAAGTTGGAAAAAAACAATCATCAGGTAAAGAGTGCAGTTTTTAAAAAGAAGCTACTGGAATAGGAAGATGTTATGTAGTTGGGGGCACGAGAAATTATCTGTTATTTATCTGTCTGTCGATCTATCTATCTATCTATCTATCTATCTATCTATCTATCTATCTATGTGTATTATCGATCTTGTTATCAATCTCAATCTATCTATCTATCTATCTATCTATCTATCTATCTATCTATCTATGTATATTAACGATCTTGTTATCTATCTCAATCTATCTATCTATCTATCTCAATCAATCAATCAATATATCTATCTATCTATCTATCTAAGTGTATTATCGATCTTGCTATCTATCTCAATCTATCTATCTATCTATCTATCTATCTATCTATCTATCTATCTATCTATCTATCTATCTATCTATCTGGTGAGGTAAACAAGAGATGGGATGTGAAGCTATGTTTTGATAAAAGTTGTCAAAACATTATTGAGGTATAAAATTGACAAGTTTCACCGGAAGCTCTGAAAATAGCTGACCGGAAGGACGTCGTTCTTACCACGTGATCAGGTTGGCTGGAGAGAAAGTTGAGTTGGAATTTGAACGTCAAAGAGAGCGAATGGTTTAAGAAGTCGCCCCCTCCCTTCATTGGAGAGGTAGTTGACGTGTCTCAAAAATGGCGACTAATAGAATTAGCAACTCAAGCAAAGATTCTCACTTTCCATTCTTCTGCGTTCAACACCTGTAAACTAAATAAAAAAACTATATAAAATCAACCATCGTTTCGGAGTGAAGCGCATTCGTTCAAACAGTTTCCAGCGTTCCTCCAAGAACAGATGAATTCCAGATAAACCACAAGACCAACAACGAAATTTGAAAAGGTATGTCGAATACACGTATGATACACCCACTCCCACATAAGACATTTAGACGATCATGGAACGAACTCAAATAGATCACAAATAGAAATTGAGTTCATATAGTGAAAAGTCACTAGATAGAGGATAGTGCACGCACTCAAATCCCACAACACAAAAAAAAGATGCATTATAACGAGGTATCAAAACAACGATTTGGTGAAGACCACTAGACCAACAAGTCAAACGAGCTGGAACAAAAGAAACAGAGAATATCAACGACAGTGCTGAAGAA
The DNA here is from genome assembly GCF_053919585.1 of Euprymna scolopes. Classification (NCBI taxonomy): domain Eukaryota; kingdom Metazoa; phylum Mollusca; class Cephalopoda; order Sepiida; family Sepiolidae; genus Euprymna; species Euprymna scolopes. The sequence continues at coordinate 112,118,634 of NC_136495.1, forward strand.
CACGTGTCATAATAGTATTTATAGAAAAGACATGGACTAATAAAATCACGTCTGTCAGATACAGAGAAGAAGAAAGATTTAAGCCCCATAAATTACAGAGTCCCTTTCTGCACCTTATCAAGAACTATCAAATCAGACAGATTCTCAAAACGCAAATATAACAACAATGCTTCGTGCCAGATTTGTAGAGATCGAGAATTGCCTCAAATGCGAAGTGTCTGGGACCATAGAGAGAACTGATTTCTACAGGAAGCGGGACGAGTTATGAATCTTATCTTGACATTTATAAGAAGTAGTAATGGGACGATTCCAATATTTTTCCTGATTCCAATACAATTACCGATTCCGTATTAAATTCCCGATTCCGATACAATTACCGATTCCGATTCCGATTCTTTATAGATCTCTTAATATTTAACAATAGAGTTGTTATTTCCCACGATTTATGTAAAAAAACATGTTAAATATGCAGATGTTTCCCTAAACGTAAAATTACATTTGTGGAGGATGATTTATAGATTTTAGCTTTACTCGGATTTTAAAATCAATAAATATTCATATGTTTTATCATTATTGCCAGCAATGGAAGATTTTGCTTTAAACAAAATCAAATAAAAAAGACATTTAAATAATTGTTTTGGAATCGGAAAATAGGCATCAATTTTTTCGATTCCGATACTCACAAATTTGTCGATTTTTCCGATTCCCGATTCCGATTAATCGTCCCAACACTAATAACAAGTAAGGAGGACATAAAATAAAGCTTTCATAAATTTCGAGTTTTTTTTTTTTCAATTTTATTGACTTTTGCACGAGAATCATTCAAGGTGAATTTTACAAGAAAATGACTCACATTTCACTTGACAAAAAACTCGCGCATTATTGTACAATACAATCGTCGTCCTATGAAACAGATTTTCCGCCATGAAAACCATGAGTCCATATGCTTTCAAGTATTTCTATAGAAAGGGACCCACCATCACAATCGTTTAGTCGTAGAACTGACTCTGTCACGCTCATTAGTATTAAAAGTGGAGATAATGTTGAGGTTGAAATGTTTGTGTTTTTTCCCCCTTTTTTATTGTGCATTTATCTGTCAAGTTGCATCTCTCCACAGATTTTCCAATGGAGACACTTACATACTTTGTTGTGACGGGCAGTGTAAAGACCATATGCCAAATGATTTTATTTTACATAAGCATTTATACGTCGCTACACGTTCATGAGCACGTTTCAGTCTCCCAGTTACAAATAATAATAATAATTTGTTGTCAATAAGACTCCAGGGAACACACTAGGTCGTTTCCAAAGAGAAATCTTTAATAATAACCTGTATGAAAACTCCTGGTGAGAATGTATCGCACCAAAAAGAATGATACTGACCGACTCTATGTGAAAAGGAAAGACGGTGGAAGAGGGCAGGTTAGGGTTATAGAAGACTGCGTAAACACACACACACACACACACACACACACACACACACACACACACACACACACACACACACACACACACACACACACACACACACACACACACACACACACACACACACACACACACACACACACACACACACACACACACACACACACACACACACACACACACACACACACACACACACACACACACACACACACACACACACACACACACACACACACACACACACACACACACACACACACACACACACACACACACACACACACACACACACACACACACACACACACACACACACACACACACACACACACACACACACACACACACACACACACACACACACACACACACACACACACACACACACACACACACACACACACACACACACACACACACACACACACACACACACACACACACACACACACACACACACACACACACACACACACACACACACACACACACACACACACACACACACACACACACACACACACACACACACACACACACACACACACACACACACACACACACACACACACACACACACACACACACTTAGAAAAATACATAATCCAGAACGCAGACAGAATAATTACTGCAGCAAGAGACACTGAAGGAACAAACAAGATAGAAAAAGAAGAGACGAAGAATAAGTTGAGGAAAGAAAAATATCAAGAGAAACAGCTACACGGACGATCCATAAGGATAAAAAAAAAGATGAGACTAACGAAGACACTTGGAAATAGCTACAAAAAGGAAACTTAAAAAGGGAAATTGTATCACTAATAACAACCGTAGAAGATAACGCAGTCAGAACCAACTACATCAAAGCAACGATTGACAAGAGACAAGAAAACAGCAAATGCAAACTCTTCGGACAAAGAGACAAAACCACATAATAAGTAAATGCAGCAAACTAGCCCCAAAAGAATACAAAATTAGACACGATCAAGTGGCGAAGGCAGTACATTGGCAATTATACAAACAACTGCACCTTGAATACACAAGTACAAGTCGACAGCAGTACTTGAAAATGAAAGTCACAAGATTCTATGGAACATGGATATACAAACGGATAAACCCATCCAAGCAAGAAGACCGGATGTCATAATAGTTAATAAGCAGGAAAAATCCTGCCAGATCGTAGATTTTGCCGTGCCAGCAGACCACAGAGTGAATATCAAGGAGACTGAGAAGCGGAGCAAATACACGGAACTGGTCAGAGAGCTTAAAGAAATCTGGAAGATGAAAAAAAGCAGGATAACACCACTAACAGTAGAAGCGCTAGGAACAAGAACGAAAAACTTTGAAAAAAAGAATGAGAGAGATTGGAATCAGGGGGATGGCTGAGAAGATACAACGGATAACAATAATGAAAACTGCAGGAATATTATGGAAAACCCTTGAATGTGGAGACTAACTACAGACACAAACTGGACACATAAACTGCCACAGCTGTAAAACACAAAGGAATATCACATGGAATAATGAAAACTGAAACTGTATAATTGTAAAATACCCCATGCGACCCTGCGTTCCAGAAATCCTTCTTTTTTGTGTGTATAAACTGGCACCACACTAAATAAGTGAGGAGCGTAAATGAGGATAGAAAGACCAAAGAGAGAAAGCACTAGCCAGACCTCTGCTGGATGAGTACAAAGAGGACTGGGACCTTGGGGAGGCTTATTGCCACCAAAATCCCAGTGAGGTCGCTGCCAACGAAAAATCAATGGTAAGCGACTGTTGCGAAAACGCAAATTCTTTTGCAAAGGTTATCGAAAGGTGGAGAGTAATAGAAATCTGTGGAGACTTGTCACTTAGACTCCAGAGAACACTAGAAATTGTCCTCAAAGAGAAGTCTTTAATGATGGCCTGTGTTTCTACTAGCGAGTAAATAATAATAATAATAATAATAATAATTGTTGTTATCATTATTATTATATTGTATTATTAAATGTATATTGGCGCATGCGTAAGAAACACACATTAGTTTGACTTACGCTTGCCAGTTTCCAATATTTCAATTTTTAATTTTTTTTTTGACTCCTTAGTAGATTTTTTTGGCAAATTTGTTTCATAGGTCCAAATCTCCCATATATAAAGTTACAAACCTTTAGACCAAAATTTGACTGAGGAGTTTGGTAAAAAGCATTCCTCAGACAGTCAGAAAGACAAACAGACAAGGTAACTTGTATATATATATATATATATATATATAGTGTGTGTGTGTGTGTGAGAGAGAGAGAGAGGGAGAGAGAGAGAGAGAGAGAGAGAGGGGGAGGGAGAGGGAGATGACCTGGGTGACAAAAAGAAAAATCGGTTGCAGTATTGGAAATGGTACTTCGATAATGTCGCGGTACCAAATTAATCTTGGTTTTCCAAAATTATAGGTCACGTTATATATATTTTTTGTGGCGTTTGATGAAACAGCATACCGTCTAATGAAATTAACTATACTAAAAGAAAAAATCACGTAATCTAGAATTTTTTTTTCTGGCTAACAATTTACCACTACGACTTTACCAGATTATCTCGGAAACATTTGAGTTGGACGGAAGTTAAGTGGGAAGTAATAAGACGATAGAGAAAACTTTGGATTAGAGAGCTTTGTTGCTTTTAATGAGAGCGAAAGCGAGCGAGTGAGAAAAAGAGAACGAGATAAAGAGAGAGAGAGAGAGAGAGAGAGAGAGAGAGAGAGAGAGAGAGAGAGAGAGAGGGAGATAGAGATGAGGCGGGGATGCGACGGGGATGCATCAACATGGGTCGTGGATAATTACATGTGTGTAAATATAGCTCATAATTCGATGGACAACCTCTGGACAATTACAAACCACTCGATAAAAATTACCCCCTAAAAAACAACAATGATTAATAAAATGAAGATGACTCTAATGACCGAAAGAATTCGGTTATTCATGAATGAGGCATCATGGGATCGTAATACCTACCCCAGCACAACATTCCTGTCGAAGTGTGTGATTAAAGTGAAGTCAGAATTATAACTTGGCTTGAACCTTTTTGACCCTCGCGTTTTCATTCTATTATCGCACTCGTTTAGGCTAACCATTGAACAGCTTTCACATGAACGCACGAGCCGTGGAGCCGTATACCCAAAATCATATTTAAATTATGAATACCAAATATTTTAGTTGGCATTTTTATTCGATTATTACGCGTACATATAGAATTCTTGTGTTTATGCTGAATACAGCCAACAAATGGGAGATGACAATGGCTTAGTAGTTAACTACACAAATCGACAATCTGGATGCGCCAAGTTCGAATCCAGTTCGTTCCCTTGGGGAAGAAAAAACAAAACAACCTTCATTTGGGATTAGTGTTCGAACGATTAATCGGAACCGGTAAAATCGGAACTTTTTTGGGTATCGGAATCGGAAAAAATTGTGCCTATTTTCCAATGCCAAAAACGATTCCTTTAATTATATATTTTTATTTAATTTTATTTTTCAGAAAAATCTTTCGCTGCTGGCAGTAATAATAACATTATAAATATTGATTTAAACCTCTAATAAGACTAAAATCTATATATCACTCCCTCACAAGTGTATTTGTACGTTTGAGAAAATATATGCGTGTTTAATACGCCTTTTTTTTTACTGTAATTAGGACAAAAATAACCATTTTATAGTTAAATATTTAGAGATTTATAAAGAATCAGAATCGGTAATTGTATTAGAATCCTTCCCATCGTCCCTCCTGTAAGAAATTGATATCTTTCTAGAAAGAATTCTCAATGGAAAGATATCCGGGAAACCAATGCCAACAAAAGAACTATATGATTCATACGCAATGAAAGTTCATAGATTACCGAATGTTTGTTGGTCCCCGACAAAACGAGGGTGGACCTGTAAATTTACCCTTGTCCGTTCGTCTGTCCGCACTTTTCTCAATAATTGCGCCTTGGAATTTTTTTAAAATTTTGCATAAACATTAAACATGATATGAGTAAAAAGTAATAGAACGGATTTTCCGGGAAAACTCTGGTCCCCCCCCCAAGGGGTGCCTTTCGCGTTAAAATGGCTAAAATTGACACTTTTATGCTTATAAAAAAAATAAATAAATAAATAAAAAAGTTGATGCGTTGGATTTTTATAAAACTTTCTGAAAAGTTGTAACCGATTTCTATATAATTGTTTTGGGTGTGCCCCAGGGGCTCTTTTAGGACTAATAAAAACACTCCATTTTTGGGACTATTTTACCATATTTGTCCAAAATTTTCTATGGCATGTCTATTTAGCAGTTTTGCATGGTGCTGAACTCAAATTTAAATATGTTAAGGCTTTGGGGACTTTTGGGGCTAATTGGCAGGGGGGGGGGTAAATGATGGGCAATCATTTCTTTTTTTGCATGGTGCAGAACTCAAATTTACATGTGTTAAGGTCTAAAACTGCACGTTTGTTCATTTTCACCAGGATTTGACGCCCCCTGGGGACTTCTGAGGCTAAATGGAGAGGGGGGGAGTCATTTTTTTTATGCCTCGTTCACTGTGCACTCACGGGGGACCATGCATGCTTCACTTGGTTGTTTTTTTTTTTTTTTGCTTTATCTATTTCCCCAAATTAAAGGCACTATATCGTTTCATGATCCCACCTAGTAGAAACGATCAGACAAAAAGTCTACATTTTTCTAACCCCCACGTAACGTTGACAGTTTTATCATTAGTAGTCGATATTAAGAAAACACACTTAGCCGACGGCAGGAAAAACAAACATGGCGGCCCTTTCGCGTTCAACTATTTGACTGCTTCCATTTATTTTTTTTCGTCTTTGCTTTATTTAATTTTGCTTGGACAGAAAAAGGAATATCTAGCTTAAAGTAAAGAAAATACAAAATGATTGACATTTTCTTATTGACCTGAATGTAATGTTTTATCGCTTTAATTTTCTTTCTAGACAAGAGTCTCTGAAGGTAGGGGTTTGGATTCACCGAAATGTTGTGAGAATATTATTCACGAGGAGAATAGTAGTCCGAATAATCCAAACATTTTAAGGTCTTGTTGATTGCAGCTATGAGCTGACATGCACGATTAAATAACCCGAAAAGGGTTGATATGCCATAAACACTAGAACCAAACCAAACACCATGAATAAATATTTGCAAATATAAAGGACATGAAGCACAAATAACTATTACCGAAACAATTAATTTCGGTATTAAATAACCCAAGAAGGCTTGATATGCCGTAAAAAACCCAACCAAACCAAACACAATAAATACATAACTGAGGATATAAAAACATTAAAACATAAAATCGTTTTACCAAACTGGCTGGATTCGTCATTAAATAACCCGAAAAGGGTTGATATGCCGTAAAAAACAAAAACAAAAACAAAGCGAATACAAGAAATAAATATTTAAGCATATAAAGGATTGAGAAATAAAATCCTTTACTAAAATTGCTTGATTCATCTATAATATTAATCTCACCTGTCTGTTTAAATTTATTTATTTATTATTTATTTTTTTACATGGAGGTCACCACTTCCAAGGCCCGGAGGCCACTCAGGGTAAGGGTTATTGTGTGTACAGTAATCAATGAGATAGTATTGTAGTAATCATTAGTATTGGAGATTTGATAGAGTGTCTTACTTAAGGGGGCGGTTCGTCAGGAATTTGGTTATGTTGGACTTGAAGACATCCAAGTTGTAGTCAGGTGGAAAACAGGCAAACGGAAGAGAGTTCCACAGTCGTGTAGTTCTGAGAAAGAAGCTCTGCTCATGGAATCTATGTTTGGATTTAGGCACAGATAAAGAGTGAGGAAAATTATTGACAGTAGTTTCAGCCAAACGGGTGTTTCTCGTGAAAAATTGGCGAGGAGGGAACGAGAGATTGGAGCTCAGACGAGCACTTGCCATGGAAATAACGATAAAACAAAGACAGGCTCGCAACGTGGGAGATAGGCTGCAGGGAAGAGAAAAGGACATCCCCCACTAAGCCACGAAGTCTATTTTGTACTCTGTCAAGGCAGGATAGGCTGTTTTAGCAGCTCCTGTCCAGATGTGACAGCAGTACTCCATTCTTGGACGTACTTGGCTTTTATACAGATAGAGAATTGCATCAGTAGTGAGAAGAGCGGTAGAAGGATCCCACCATTTTCCCAGCGTCCTTGGCAACAGACCTGATGTACGTGTTCCATTTCAGATCAGGAGTAAATGTCAAACCCAGGAGCTTGTCAAAACATGGAGCCTCCCTAAGACGAGAGCCATCCATTTCAATTGATGCCAGATGGGGATCAGAGCGTTTATGATGTAAAGATAGAAGCTTGGTTTTGGATGGATTAAGAGTGTCCAGTCACCTCTTCCCCCCACTGTACCACGCGCTCAAGATCAGAAGAGAGAGAATTAGAGAGAACTTTGTCATTTACAGCCTTTGATGTGTTGCCATAGATGTTTGTGTCATCAGGGTAGATGTCAACGAATGATTTAAGTATGTGTTTTGGGAGATCATTGATGTAGATCAGGAAGAGAGTTGGGCCCAGGATGGACCCCTGAGGGACTCCAGCATTAATACTGTGGGCCTCTGATTTCTGCTCATCAACCACTACTCTTATGAACCTATCGGAGAGAAATGATTTAATGATTGAGAAAACATTTCCAGTTATACCGTAGCCGGAAATCTTGTGAAGTAGGCCCTTATGGCATACCTTATCAAATGCCTTTGATATGTCAAGAGCAATTGCCCTAGAAAGGAAGTCTTTGTCAAGAGATTCACTAATCCTATGAGATATGACCGTTAGCACATCTGCAGTAGATCTTGCTGAGCGGAAACCATATTGTATGTCACTAAGAAGGCTGTTTCTGCTGAGGTGGTTGACTACTTCTTTATTTAATATGGATTCCAACAACTTACCCATGACACACTGGAGACTTATTGGTCTGTACTGAGAGGGAGATGACTTGACTTTTCATCTGAATTCTTAAATACAGGGCAAACTGATGAGGTCTTCCAGGGGGTTGGAAAGCACTTCTCCTTAAGGCAACGCTTAAACAGTTTTGTAAGTATGGGGGCAAGTTCCGGTTGGAGTTTTTTTAGCACTATAACTGGAATGTCGCCAAGGCCAGTTGCTTTACTGGAATCAAGATTCTTGATTAGCTTGGCGACCTGACGCACAGATATTTGTATGTTGCATAGCGTGTTGTCTGTTATAGGCGGAAATACGGGGTGTTGATGGCCTTCGTAACATAGGGTAGAATTAGCTGCAAAGTTTTTGGCAAATAGTCTGACCTTGTCTTATGCTGACGAGATGACTTCAGGTCCATTGATGATGGTTGGGATAGAACGCACGCTTCTGTTCAGGATCCTGTTTGCTATTTACCAAAACTGGTAGGAACCAAGCCGCTGCCAAGCCACTTTGGATTTAACGGACTGAGCATATAGTTCTCTTGCATTTTTTATTACTCTTTTAGAGTGGTTGCTGGCAGTCCTGAAAGCAGCTTTAGCCTCAGTACATCTATTACGTTGGTAGCTATGGAAAAAAGTGATTTCTGTGCGCAATAGCAGCAGAACATTCTGGGGAGAACCATGGCTAGCTGTTAGGTTTTTGTTGGAATTTTTTGGATAGTATGAATCGGTCTATGCCTACAATAAACCATTCGCTCAGGTCTGATACTATAGAGGACACATCCTTTTGAAACATGGAATGCAGAGGTAGATCGGATATGAATGTATGGAAGCTATCCCAGTCAGCCATAGAGTATCGATATACAGTACGGTGGAGAAGAACGTCTGAAGACTTATTACATTTCATTTTTTATCTTCACTGCTACAAAGGAGTGGTTGGAGGATCCCAGGGGAGATAAAACGGAACATGAACATAGCTCAGGGGAAGTTGTGAGGAAAAGGTCTAGAAGGCTTGCATACTGACCGGTAGTATCGGGCACACGGGTGGGTTCGTGAACAATCTGAGTGAGGTCATAGGCAGTGGTAAAATCATAACAGAACCTCTCTTCGTCATCGGACTCATTTAAGTAGGTTAGCCATTCCACATTATGGACATTGAAGTCACCGAAAATATGAATGTTAGCCGAAGGATGAGCAGGCAGGATGTGGTCAATTTTCTTAGATATGCTCTTAAAGATAATAACCCCACTGTTGTGGGGGCGATAAAAGGTAAATATAAATGCAGTGGTGTAAGATAGAGCAACCCAGAAGTACATATAAGATGAATTAGGGTCTTCTCTGGAGACATCCCTTCCACATGGAAAGCCATCTTTAATGTAGGCACATATTCTATGCCCATGGCAATCTTGGGGGTCAGATTTAGATGTTAAGTTAGAGTATCCTTTAATTATGAATTCGTCTAGGGAAGTGGTTGCCCCTATGCCAGTTTCGCTTAGAAAGAATATATCCGGTTTCGTCTCCTGTAATTGTGTTTCAACCCCTGGAAGGTTGGAACGTAGACCCCTGATGTTGGAGAAGGAGACCTGGTAGTAGGGGTCTACGTTGGAGGATGGGGTTCTAGGTTTATTCGTCTTTTTTTTTTTTTTTTTAGATTTGCCATGTTGAGATTGTTTTGGGATTTGTGTAGCATGTCGATAGATTTGGTTGGAGCAGGACAGAGAGGAAAAGTAAGAGAGAAAAAGACAAGAATTTTTTTGTAGCACATAAGGTAAAGCCGTAACAATTACCCACTAGTATGGCATCGAGAGGCCCTACCAGAAACTACTGTATAGTCCAGAATCCATTCACCAAATGGCAATACAGTAACCCCAGCACTTTGCACCTACTGATAGGACATCCTCCTTAGTGGTTAATCCAAGGTTCAGGTCCCTGACTATCACGCGGATAACGTCAGGACAGATAAAACGTTTACCTCCAGCACCCTTACTAGTGGCATGACCACAAGGATAGACATAGAAACAGAAAATTGCCGATATCTCAGGCTACTGTTCACAAAGTACTACCGACCTGGAAAGCAGCCTTTTCTTCACCCTTTGTCAGAAAATTCACTCATTGGAAATGAGGACTGAAGGACAAAAAAGGAGAAGCGAGAGTTACTGGAGCTGCTGATAACACATTCACATGCATTATCTACTATCCATTAAAAAAAATGGAAAAAAGGTGAGAAGGACTTATTAATATCTACTTTAGAAGTTCGTTGCACCATTCCCAGCTTAGGATAGTACTTGACGATAGTCTCCCCTCCCATGTTAATGCATGGATACTTTTTGCCTTTATTTACCTCGAGCTAGAATGTTCGAGCATTCCAACTCCACCCCATAATAAATATGCTATAATGGAACTTTTATCAAATTGGAAAGTCTGGTTATTTTAACTCGTTTAAAAACTGGTTAAGAGGTAATACCTTTAGGGTTACGTATTAAGTTTAGACTAGCTAGAAGTAATGCATACTTTAGAGAGAAAAAGAAAAAATGCCGCGTGTTTTTGAGTTCAGATAATATGCAGGTATAATTTGAGAAATGTTTAATTTCATGGGAGACTTTTTTTTTCTCTCTCTCGTTTTAAATATAATAAAAAATTATTGGTTAATAATAGTATATTTGACAAAAAAGATTTAGGAAAAAAAAAATAAATGAAACGAAAACAAGACAAATATTCAGGATTAAAGTCAAAGTGGGAATAAGGAAAAAATAAAACAAAAGTTCGCAATACACAGATGTTAGTGTTTTTAGATTAGTAAACTTCAAAAGTTATGGATAGAAAAAAGTTTCTTAGCTTTGGGTCCGTGGACTTTGACTTAGCTTTCTTGAGTTTATAGCATAAAAGGAGGGGATACTAGCCAGTCAGTCTGGGTTTATGCCGATATTTAAAGGGTATGTTGGGTGGCGGTGTTGGTGGTGGTGGTGGGGGGAATCTTGGTGAGTTTTGTATTTTTATTTATTTATTTTTTTAATTCAACATTGAATTATCTACCTCATGCCAGAATGTTCGACAGGTCTTTTGTCAAATATGCTCTTAAAGATAGAAACCCCACTGTTGTGGGGGCGATTGAGGGCAAATATAAATGCAGTGGTGTAAGCTAATGCAACCCGGAAGCACATATAAGGTAAATTAGGGTCTTCTCTGGAGAAAAGCTGCATGATTTTTAGTTCAAATAATATGCAAGTATAATTTGAGAAATGTTTAATTTCATGGGAGACTTTTTTTTTCTCTCTCTCTCTCTCGTTTTAAATATAATAAAAAAAAGTATTGGTTAATAATAGTATATTTGACAAAAAAGATTTAGGAAAAAAAAAAAAAAGAAGATAAATGAAACGAAAAGAAGACAAATATTCAGGATTAAAGTCAAAGCGGGAATAAGGAAAAAATAAAACAAAAGTTCGCAATACACAGATGTTAGTGTTTTTAGATTAGTAAACTTCAAAAGTTATGGATAGAAAAGTTTCTTAGCTTTGGGTCCGTGGACTTTGACTTAGCTTTCTTGAGTTTATAGCATAAAAGGAGGGGATGTTAACCAGTCAGTCTGGTTTTATGCCGATATGTATGTATGTATGTATGTATGTATGTATGTATGTATGTTTGTATGTCACAAAGGCGACAGATTCTCACGAGATCGGTATCATTTTGAAACTCGACCCTTCGGACGATAAATTGGTCAAAAACATTAATTCATTCACTCTCAACTGGACAGTTTTCTACAGGGAGGGGTCGCTTTTTTAGCCGATATTTTCGCAAGTAATCGCCGTTTTTCGATTGTGTAGCCTTAATTTAAACCTACGTCACTTATGGTTTGACGATGGGCGCAACAACTAACGCGTCACGTTTTTTTTTTTTCACTTTCTTTTCCTCCTTTGCGGCACGGGGTCGAGCCTGCCCATTACTCCTTTTTCTTTTTTTTTTGCTCAACACACACCTCCAAATACCCGGGCAACGCCGGGCACCCAGGCTAGTCATTAAATAAACCGAAAAGGGCTGATATGCCGTAAAACAAAACAACCAAACCAAAGCAAACAATAAATAAATATTTGAAGATATGAAGAACTCAAAGAATGAAAACTTTTATCAAAATAACTGGATTCGGCATTAAATAATCAAAGAGGGTTGATAGGCCGTAAAACAAGACAACCAAACGAAACTTTTCTCTTTTATTTTATTGATAGTGTTTTTTTTTTATTTTAATTTTCATTAGTTAGGCGGAAAAAAAGAAAAGGAAAATTTAGCTGAAATTCAAGAAAAACACACTGATTGACGGTTTGTTATTGAAGAGAATCTAACGTTTTATCGCTTCATGTTTTGATAGACGAGATTCTTTGTTATTCTATTCAGCAGATTATTTTTTATTCATTTACTGCTTTGTCCGGTCGTAAAACAGACTTAAAATAATGCAGATTTCGTATTCATAATTATAGAGTCAATTCTCTATTGCACCTAATATATACGAGGTGCCTTCAATAAGTTTCCAGACTTTTTTTTTGTACAGGCATTTAAAATTGTTGTAGACGTTTTAAAATTCAGTACATTATTGCAATACATCTTATGAGATGACTGACTAATTTTTATGATTTCAGGTTCAAATGAACAGCTGCAACAGGAATTGGAGTACATCATACTAAAGCCTTATTCTCACAGCTGGTGAATTTCAAAAATGCAATCTGGACGTGAATACAATTCAGAAGAACGATATGCAACAAAATTCTATTTTAAACTTAGAAAAATGTCACAAGAAGGTATGAAATTCTTCACGCTGCTTTTGGACCATCTGTCATGAACCGAGCATCAGTTTTGAGTGGCATAAGAGATTCAAGGAAGGCAGGGAGTCTGTGAGAGATAATGAGAGGTGTGGGAGGAGTAAGGAAATCAGAACACCAGAATAGTAATAGTAGTAATAGTAGTAGCAGTAGTATTAGTATTATTAATAATAATTATTATAGTTAATTATAATTAATAATTATTATAGTTAATTCCATTAACTTCACAGTGTTTCACGTTTTTTTCCCTCAAAAGCGGGCTCTTACACCAAAGCTAGCGATAATAGTCAAAGATTCAATTAGATGGAAAGCACCTGGCGGAGTCAAGCAGAACTGACTTCTGAGGTATGGTGATGTTATATCTGATTTCCAAAAAGTTCAGCTGTTTCATAAGATCATCAGGAATTAAGCCAAGTGCACTTATGATTATTCAACAATCTAGCAATCTTCATTCCCAGTTTCTGATAGTTCCGTAGTTTCTCATTGCCTGTTCAGTTGATGTCGTTTGGGCAAGCCACATCACATTATTATTATTATTATTATTATTATTATTATTATTATTATTATTATTATTATTATTATTATTGGCTCACATGGAGCTTTCACACAAGTCAACAAACGATCTGATTGGAAACCTGTGGTATTCTCTGGAAGCTGAGTGACAACAAGTCTCCCCAGACGCCCAGCCCTCTCCACCTCCTTCGATAGCATTTGCAAATGAATTTGCATCATCGCAACAGCCGCTTACCATTGATTCCTCGCTGGTAGTGGCCATTGGTTTATACTGGAATTTGAGTGGCACTCAGCCTCCCCAAGGTCCCAGTTCTCTTTGCGCTTGTCCAGCCGAGGTCTGGTTGACGCTCGATCCTTGGTCTTTCAGTCCTTCTTGACCCTTCTCGGCCCTTTGGTATCATTTTTTTTGGGGGGGGGCATTATTATTATTATTATTATTATTATTATTATTATTATTATTATTATTGTTATTTCTTATTTAGTAGCGAAATATTCAGCAAGGACATACCCATAAAGTCTAACATACTCTTAACATAGTACTGTCAGACAGGGTCCTTGAAAAGAAAAAATGTGCGGATGCAAGATTTCTGCCTCACCCCCTTCCAACACTGGTCATATCTACTAGGTTGGTGCAAAAATTATGTCGTTTTTTTTTGCTACGTGTAAATTCCAAAGATCATAACTCCTTTCATAATAAACTTTATTAATCGAAATTAGAACCATTAGAATCGACACATTTTTGCCAACAAGAAACAAGTTTATTTATCACATTAGCATAGAAATCTGAAGTTCTGGAAGCGATAAACTCATTGAAGGCCGATTTGGCATCATCTCGGCTTTTGAAGCATTTTTCGCGCGGGAAGTTGTCGAGATGCATGAAAAAGTGATAATCGGTGGGCGAGAGGTCCAGTGAATATGGCGGATGAGACAAAGTCTCGTAGCCCTATTCGTTCAGCTTTTGTAGGGCCAGTTAAGTAATATGCGGGCGAGCGTTGCCATGGAGGAGAATTGGTCTCTTTATATGGATCAATCTCGGGCAAATACGCTGGAGCTTCTGATGTATTTCGTCAATTTATCGACAGTACTTCTCTGCCGTGATCGTTTCGCCCGGATTCAAGAATCTGTGATGGATGAGACAGGCTGCAGACCACCAAACAGTCACCATAACCTATTTTGTTGCAATTTCGGCTTCGGGAAGTGTTGTGGAGTTTTTCCGGCATCCAACCGAACGTCGCCGGTTATCGTAGAAGATCCACTTTTCATCACACGTCAGAATCTGCAAACGAAATGTGTCATTCTTGTTTCGCAGAAGGAGCGTAGAAGACACCTCAAAATGATATTTTTTTTTGATCATCGTTCAATTTATGAGGCACCCATTTTCCCCAACTTTTTTAACTTCCCTATTTGCTTTAAATGGCGAACGATTGAGTGGTCGACCTCGAGTTCAACAGCAACTTCTCGTGTGGTTTTGCGAGGATCATCGTCGGGGCTCTTGTCCCCATTGCGAAATTTCATGAATCGCTGCTGTGCCACACGTTCGTTAGTGGTTCCTGGGTCAAACGCATTATTGATATCAAGAGCTGTCTCGGCAGTTTTTCGGCCTAGTTTTAATTAGACTTAGACTAGATTAAGAAAATCGTTCAGATTTGAATTTTATCCATGCTGTCGAAAAGCCTGTAAAAAAATGAACGAAGAGTTTGATAACGATAACAAATAACACGATTAGATAGAGCGAAAGACGCGCTTCAAAATTATATATATATATATATATATATACACATATATATACATATATATATATACATATATATATACATATACATATATATACATATATATATATACATATATATACATATATATACATATATATATACATATATATACATATATACATATATAAATATATATATACATATATATATACATCTATATATATACATATATATATACATATATACATATATATACATATATATATATATACTTAAAAATTAATTTAGAAATTATATATAAAAGTAACATGTGCGAAAACTATATTGTTTTTACAACCTAATAGATAATTCAGTTTGACTATATTATATGTTCTAAGTAATAAAACATCTTTTTAAAAAGCCTGTTGATTTTATAAAGATAAATAAAAGACATCAATATCGATTACAAATTTATTAACATTAGAAATCATTTTCAATACTATAAGTAGAAAAATCATAAGCTTTATTTATTATAGTTTTTTATGATTGCATCAGTATAGCTATTATTACTATAAAAACAGACTAAATGAATCTATAACGCTAACATTAATAATAGAAAGACAAGTATTAATTGTCTATAGTTCTGGGATGAGCTGATTTCATTATGGATTTCGTTTTTCGGACTCACTTCCTCATCTTCAGTGTTTTTTCCACTACGTTTCGGCCGTATTATCCTTCGGCCTTCTTCAGATGTATCTCGAACTCGGGAACTAACCCAACCCTTTATTGTTCCCATTTACAATGCCTCCCCACGGAACAGAGTTAGACACCAGGGTCGTTTTTTAACGTGGAGTAAAAGGAACAAAAATAAAAATTGTCTCGGTCGTAAAGGATTTCTCCTCCACTGACAGAGAACAAGAAATTGAAGTGCAGTATCTGAAGAACAAAGAACTTTGATCTTGTCCCGAAGCCCAACCCTTTATTGTTACGGGAGTACCATGTTCTCGTTCCACTCAAATCGCTGCCATTGTGTTGTCACTGCCACTGCTTTCGCTAAGGATTGAACTCAGCACCTTGGAGACTTGCAATCTCTGTTCCAACGTCTTAGTTGCCTCGACCATGTGACGATGATGTATCAATTTTTGGGACTGTTAAACCTAAGTTGTTATTCTAGGTTCTCTCTTATGATTAGAGGTTCCCAAATTGTGTTCAGTTCTATACTCGGTTTGTTCAGGAGGTTGTTATGTCCTAGCATGTGTGCTGTTTTTTTTTTTTAGCTTTCGCACTTTCCAGTGGGGCTCACTGTTTATTATTTTAACTTCATCCCAGAAGGGGGTGATGGTCACCCTTTTCCTTCCATACTGCATATATTCCATCCCATGCAGCTACAGCAAGGTTTACAAGGGCGAAACATGCCGTCCTCTTAAAGTAAGTGTGGAGGAACATCGAAAAGCAGTGACTAGAGGGGAGACGGAAAAGTCGGGTATAGCCTACCATATATGTGCGTGCGCGCATGCATGTGTGTGAGTGCGTGAGTGTATGCGTGTGTATGTGTGTGTATGCGTGTGTGTGCATGCGTGTGTGTGTATGTGTGTGTGCGTGAGTGCGTGTGTGTGCGTGCGTATGTGTTAGCGTGTGTATGAATGTGTGCATCCGTGTGTGTGCGTGCATGTGTGCGTATGTGCGTGTGTGTTTATGTGTGTGTGCGTTCGTGTGTGCGCATGTGCGTGTATCTTTATGTGTGTGTGCATGCGCGTGTGTGTATTCGCGTGCGGGTGCGTGTATGTGTGTGTGCGCATGTGTGTGCGTTGTGTGCGAGTGTGTGTATGTCTGTGCGTGCGTGTGTGTGAGCGTCTGTGTTCGTGTGTATTTGTATATGCGTGTGTGAATGCGTGCGTGTGTGCGTTCGTGCGTGCGTGCGTGTACGTGTGTGCAAGCGTGCGTAGTGTGCATGCGTGCGTGTGTGCGTGCGTATGTGTGCATGTGTATGTATGTGTGTGCGTGTTTGTACGTGTGTGTGTGTTTGTACGTGTGTGTGTGTGTGTTTGTACGTGTGTGTGTATGCGTCGATAAATTGACGAAAAGTTATGCAATATCTAGTTTAATTTTTAATTATTTATCACATCTTAAATCTATTCATTTTAAACATGAATCTTTTAGCTTAAACATGTGTAGTGTAATGAGATAGAAAGGGATATATACTCCTAGCCAGATTGATTTAAATGTAAATTATGCATAGTACTTTTACTTCGATGTACCTTATTTTCTGCGGTCTCTTCCAAATTACTCAGACAATTTCTGGTGTAAATATTTGAAATTTTACATAAAGGGTATTCAGAGATAGGACAAGTTTTTTCATCAGTTTGGGTTGAACAATTTTAGTTACCAATATATAAATGTATGTATGTATATCTGTTTGCATATTTGCCTTAAACTTTCAATAGAGGCGACGGATTTTACCAAGATCAGTATCGTTTTAAAGTTCGACCTTTCATACGACAAATATCGAAAAATTGGCTAAAAACATTAATATCTTCCCCTTCAACTAGGCACTTTTCTACAGGGGAGGGTCACTTTTTTCGCCGATATTTTTAAAAGTTATCCACTCCTTTAGATTGCCTAGTCTTAATTTTAAAAGTGTCGCTTCCTGTTTGGCAGTAGTCGTAACAGCATAAACGTTAGGGTTTACCCCGTTCTTTTCCTCCTTTGCGGTACGGGTTCGAGCCTGCCTTCCTACTACCACTTTTTTTTTTTTTGCTCAACATACACATCCAAACACCCGGGCAACGCCGGGCTGAATTGCTAATATATCTATAAAAGTGAACGTGTGTGTGTGTGTGTGTGTGTCTGTGTACATTTCCCTACGCAATAACTCTGTCAATTTTAAGTGTACAGACTCTAAATTTAATATACAGGGTACTGAGATTTTGGACAATCGATGTGATCGAGTTTCGGCCCGAAATTTCGCTGTTAAAGGGTCAAAGTTCAATAATTTGACAATTGAGAACTCTACCAAACTCCTACGACAATTTTGGGTCTAAAAACTTGACATTTTAGATATTGGTTCCTTGGACATGAATCTAACTTAATAACTTGATTTGAGCCCAAATCAATAAATATTAAGGGGTCATAATAGGGGTAAAAGTTAAAAAAATTACCGTTTATTTTTTGCTTTTTCTTTTGCTCAACATACACCTCCAAACAAGCCGGACACCCATTGCTAGTATATCTATAAAAGTGAACGTGTGTGTGTGTGTGTGTATGTGTGTGTGTGCGTCTGTGTACATTTCCCTACGCAATAACTCTGTCAATTTTTAGTCTATGTCAAATTTACAACCCTTCCTTTTCATAACCTATCATACTTTCATAAGTCAGAATCCATTTTCTGTAGGCTGTTTTTGAACCCAGTTAACGACGGGTACTTTTGCTACTATATCTATAAAAGTGAAATTGTCTGTGTGTGTATGTGTGTGTCTCTCTGTATAAATTCCCCTACCAAACTACTCTGTCAATTTTCGGTCTACAGATTCGAGATTTGGCATAAGGGGTATTGAAATTTGGGAAAATCTTTTTAATCGGTTTTCGGCCAGAAATTTGGCTGTTAAAGGGTCAAAGTTCAACGATTTTACATTTGAAAATTCTATCAAACTCCTCTGACAATTTTGGGCTAAAAACTTTAAATTTTAAATGTAGGTTACTTGGACATGGATCAAACTTTTTAATTTGATTTGAGTCCAAAACAATAAATGTTAAGGGGTCAAAATTGGGGTCAAAGTAAAAAAAAAATTGACCTCTGCGGTCTCTACCAAATTACTCAGCCAATTTCTGGTCTAAACATTTGAAATTTTACATAAAGGATATTCAGAGATAGGGCAAGCTTTTAAATCCGTTTTGGGCCGAAAATTTGGCTGCCAAGAAGTCAAAGTTTAAAAGATTTGACTTTTGCGGTCTCCAGCAAACTATTAAGCTAATTTTGGGTTTAAACATTTGAAATTTTGCATAAAGGCTATTCAGATATGCAGCAAGCTTTTTAATCAGTTTTTAGGCGAAATTTGGCTGCCAAGAAGTCAGAGTTTACATTTGCAGGCACTACCAAACTCCTTCGCTAATTTTGGGTCTAAACACTTGAAATTTTAGATGTAGGTTACCTGGGCATGAGTCAAATGCACATAAAGTTATAAATAGTATATAGGGCCCGAGCAAAGCCGGGCTGAACTGCTAGTGACCACTAAAAGTAGAGCCGGATATTTTTAATGCTAACTAAAAAAGCATAACTATAAAATTATATTGCGAGATCCCACATCAATTTGTATAATGTGATCACTTATTTTATCTGGTTACCCCTTTTACCCTTAGCAATGATATAATCCTATAGATTGGTTTTAATATAAAAAAAGGTAATATTTTTGACTGATACTTTCGGAGATATTCTTGGCCTGATGATGTGATTTTCCCTTGCAGGGTGGTCACTGAAACATATTTGCATATGTGTAGCCACTAGTTTTCGTATTCAACATATTCATATATATATATATATATATATATATATATATATATATATATATATATATATATATTAAGTAAAGTGATTTTCAATTTAAAAATTAAAAAAAATTTTTTTAAATTTAAAAATCAAATTTTAATTAAATTAAAAATCAGTTTCATAAGAAGGAACAACAACAAAGTCAATTATCTGTACGATCGTTTCGGAAATCCGTGCTTTTTATTTGTGGTATACATGAAGTTATGTAGAACAATTATATATAGTTTTTTTGGTAAGCGCGGTCTCCTCATCAGCAAATTTAGGAGGATTTTTATTGAATTTAAAAGACACCATAAATAAACCTAGCATTAAAAGTAAGGCAGATGAATCTTTTAGTTTTTCTTTTTTTGAAATCAGGAACTGTGTTTAAAGTAGTCATTTAGATGTTTGCTATAGCTTTTTATTTTATTGAATGATGAATTTTAAATAAATAAATTGTTTCCGTTAGCGTATTTTGATTTAAAGACGCTACAGTTAATATATATAGAGAGAATATTTATTTTGCAAGTTTTTAAGGGGAGATAATTGTCATGTATTATTGACTTTATTTATTATTTGATTTACGGGTCTAAGGGAGGTAATTGGTCTAACTTAATTTATTTAAAAAAAAAGAACTCTACCAAACTCCTCCGACAATTTTTAGTCTAAACACTTGAAATTTTTTATATAGATTCCTTGGACATGGATCTAACTTAATAACTTAATTTGAGCCCAAAACAACAAATTTTAAGGGGTCATAATAGGGGTCAAAGTTTAAAAAATTGACCACTTTTTTTTTTTTTTTGCTTAACATACACCACCAAATACCCGGGAAACGCCGGGCTTAAATGCTAGTATATAATATTTTTAACGTTGTACTCTCTAACTGACTGCAACATCGGCCGGCTTTTAATACACGGCGCCAGAAACCAGCTGACTCTTAATACACAATATCAAACAACGCCGGCTGTCAGTACACGGCACCAGACATAGCTGGTTGGCATGGCGGCTCGCTTTATAAAGAGTAAGAGGAAGCGAGAAACGTGCTTATCAAGCATAACTAGCCAATTGCCACGCGTTTTTCTCTTCTCTTTGGTTCTCTTTTTTCCTTCCAATCTTAATCCCTATATATGCATTCGAGTCCTTAACGTCAAGTTCACACCACGCCCCCAAATGCTGACTCAACTACGTTACATATGCATAAAATAAGCACATGTATCAATATTCGTTAATGTCTTACAGCTTGCACGGCTGTGGCTGCTACTCCAACGTCTTATAGCGTATGTATGTATACACATGTGAAGTAAATAGAAACATTCATTTATCATTGAAGTACTACACACCTACTGCTCTGTTGTTGCTTGCTTTTATGTACGCACATCACATCAATACACATATATCACAGATCTACCGTGATTTTCCTAACAAGTACCTGTTTCATTTAATTGCCCCTCCGCCAAACTTTAACTCATTAAGCTACAACCACTACCATCACCTTCCTCTACTCTCGATTAGTGCCTAAATCTAGATGTATATTTCATGAATAAGGCTTCTTTCCTAGAACTGCCTGCTTGTGAGACGCTGTTCTACTATCCTACTTCCCACCGGATTACAACATAGCCGTCCTCAAGCCCAATGTAAGCAAGTTCCTGCTATCCCGTCCCCTTAAATAGTCAAATTCTACCCACTTCCCACCGAAAACGATCACTGTGCTGTTGGCTACCTTACATTCATTAACATTTATCCTCGAGTGGCCTCCAGGCCTTGATAAGAGGTGATTTCCTTATAAAAAAAGCCCCAAACGAATCCGTCTTCTATTGGGTCAAAATAAGATGAGCCATGTTCAGAATGTTAATACTGCTACATTTAACTGAGTTTTTTTTTGGTGCAACAACTGTAATGTTGTGACCTTTTGAGATTTGATCATAGCGTAGTATCTGTGTTAACTGTGGTAAGCAGGGCCAAGGGTCAACATATTATTATTGTTGTTATTATTATTATTATTATTATTATTATTGGCTCACATGGAGCTTTCACACAAGTCTACAAACGATCTGATTGGAAACCTGTGGTGTTCTCTGGAAGCTGAGTGACAACAAGTCTCCCCAGACGTCCAGCTCTCTCCACCTCCTTCGATAGCATTTGCAAATGAATTTGCATCATCGCAACAGCCGCTTACCATTGATTTCTCGCTGGTAGTGGCCATTGGTTTATACTGGAATTTGAGTGGCACTCAGCCTCCCCAAGGTCCCAGTTCTCTTTGCGCTTGTCCAGCCGAGGTCTGGTTAGCACTCGCTTCTCGGTCTTTCAGTCCTTCTTGACCCTTCTCGGCCCTTTGGTATCACTTTTTTATTGGGGGGAACGGTGATGAAACAATGGGGGGGATGCACGATGGGGTTTAGAACTTGTAGATATGCAGCTTCGGTGTTCTTCATTCGCTTTAATGCTTATTCGTTTTATTGTCTTCTTGTATTTTTCTCCGCATTCAAGGGGTTTCCTTAATATTTCAGTCGTTTTCATTATCGTTAGTTGCTGCACTTTTGCAGTTAGTCCTCTGATTCCAATTTCTGACATTCTTTTTTCGAAGTTTTTCGGAATTGTTCCTAGTGCTCCTACTATTATCGGTACTATTTTGATTTTCTTCATCATCCAAATCCCTTTTAACTCTCTGGCTAGCTCTGTGTATTTGCTTCGTTTCTCCTTTTCTTTCATACTCACCCTGTGGTCAGCTGGGACAGCAAAGTCTACGATTTGACAGGATTTTTCTTTCTTGTTAATTATTACGACATCTGGTCTTCTTGCTTGGGTGGGTTTGTCCGTCTGTATGTCCATGCCCCATAGGATTTTGTGGTTCTCGTTTTCGAGTACAGTTGCGGGTTTATGATTGTACCATTTGTCTGTACTCAAAATGCAGTCGTTTTCACAATTCCCAGTGTACCGCCCTAACCACTTGGTCATGCCTGTCTTTGTATTCCTTTTGGGCAAGTTTGCTGCATTCACTTACTATATGGTTTATCGTTTCGTCTCTTTGTCCACAGAGTCTGCATTTGCCGTTTTCTTGTGTTTTATCGATCCTTGCTTTGATATGGTTCGTTCTTATCGAGTTATCTTGTGTTGCAGTTATTAGAGATTCAGTTTCTCGCCTTATATGTCCTTTTCGCATCCACGTCCAGGTGTTTTCGTTTCGTTATTCTCATCTTTTGTCATTCTTATGAATCTTCCGTGGAGTTGTTTCTCTTCCAATTTCTCGTTTCTCGTTTTGTCGTTTGTCTCTCTGTTTTCTGTTTTGTTGTTTTTTTCAGTGTCTCTCGCTGCCATAATTATCCTTTCAGTGTTTTGCATTATGTATTTTTCTAGTTCTTTTTTCGTGTCCTTCACACAGTCTTCTATATAGATCAGTCCTCTCCCGCCGTCTTTCCTTTTCACGTAGATATCGTCCTTTGTATGATCCTTATGTATGATCATGAGTTTCCTGGTTTTCTGGTCGAGTTGTCTCAGTTATTCTTTTGTCCACCCTATAAACGGTCCAGAGTATCTTACTAGTGATACTGTCCATGTACTTATACCTTTTATTAGGTTTCTGCTGTATAATTTCGTTTCCAGGAGTTTTCTTGTTCTCCTGAGGTATTCCTTTCCAATTTTCTCTTTCATTTCTGTTGCTCTGATGGTGTCCGCTTCCAGAATTCCCAAGTACTTATAGTCGTCTTGTTCCCCTAGTGCCCTCATTTCTGTTTGGTTGGGTAGTTCCATGCCTTCTGTCATTTCCATTTTTCCATTTCTAATAATTAGTTGTGCGCACTTTTCCATTCCAAATTCCATTTGAATATCTTGGCTGAAGATCCTGGTAGTGTTAATTAGTGTCTCTAGCTCCTTTTCGGTTCTTGCAAAAAGTTTCAAATCATCCACGTATATCAGGTGGTTCATTTTTTCCTCTGTATTGGAGAACTTGTATCCGGCTTGGCACTTTCTCAGAATACTGTTCAAGGGCATCATGGCTATGATGAACAGTAGTGGTGATAGTGAGTCTCCTTGGAAGATGTCTCTTTGTATGTTAATTTCTGTTATGTGTTGTCCATAAGCTGTCAATTCCAGTCTCCATGTTTTCATTGCATTTTTTTATTACACTGGTGATCCTGTTTGGTATTTTATTCATTTTTAGGCATTATATCATCCATGCTTGGGGAATACTGTCGTACGCTTTTTTGTAGTCGATCCATGCCATGGCTAAATTCTTTCTCCTCCTTTGTACCTCCTTTAGGATCTTTTGATCTATATATAACAGGTCATGTGTTCATCTTTTTCCTTTTTGGCATCCTTTCTGTCCACGGAGATGAGTCCACGGTTATTCAGGGAGTGGTAGATTTGTTCTCTCAGTTGTGCTGTCAGTATCTTCCACATAGTTGCTAGAGATGGTTCCTTTCTCCGTGTCCTTCTGTAGCAGTGTGGTTCTACCTTTTGTCATCCAGTCTGGTACACTTGCTTCCTGTATACATCTCAGGTTTTAGGCTAGCCTTTCGTGTAAGGTTATGAATTTTTTGAATCAGTATGCATGTATCCTGTCGTGCCCTGGTGCTCTCCAGTTTGCCATTTTTCCTATGGTTTTCTTTAGGATTTCCTTGCTGATTTTATTCACTGTTCCTTCTTCTATTTGTTGTAACTCTTCTTCCATGTCTTTCAGCATTTCTATTGTGATCTCGTCGCTCTTCCCATATTTTATCCAGTAGAGTTTTGTTTCTGTCGGATTTGGTTGTTCTGTTTTTGTTTTTCCTCCGTTCACATTTTGGTAGACTTGGCATTCATTAGTTTCAAATGTTCTGTTTTGTTTGCATTGTTCAGATTTATATCTATATCGTCTCAATCTCGCTTCTTTTGCTTTTATTTTTTGGTCCAATTCTTTATGTTTCTTGTTTATCCTCTCTCTGTCAGTTACATTTCCAATATTCCGTTTTCTCCACATTGCTTTCTTCTTGTTGATCATTTTGGTTTCTTTTATATGTTTGTGTATTTGGGTTTCTAGTCATATTTCCCATCCAGGGTTTGTCGGTCCGCTTGTCCCCGGTTGTTTTTTTTTTATTTAAGTTTCATACTTACCATTTTGGCGCCTGCGTAAATCAGGTTGTTTAAGTCTATATTTGTTGGAATGTGTGGGAGGAGTTTGCTAACATTCTCGTTTCTGTTTTTAATTTCTTCTGCTCTCGGTTCCTTAACGATGGGAGCTTTGTTTTTTTCCTCGTTCATCAGCTGTATTATTTTATTTATTTCATTTGCTTCATTCTCTGTTAGTTCTGTTTCATTGTTGTCGGTTTCCACGTTTGTAGACTTCGTTCTTTGTTGGTCCTCGGCCTTTGGTGTTTTTACTTGTGAGGCTTCAACTTGTGGGGTTGCTCTACGTGCGGTTCCGTTGGGGGGTGCTTCTTGTTCAGGTTCATCATTTATTTTTCGCTAAATTTCTGTTAGTTCTAGTTTAGAGAGTCAACCTTTCTTGAGTATCAGTCTTGCTTGGTCCGCAATTCTTTGTTCTTTCGTATGGTAGTCACTGGATAGGTCCCATAGTTCTTTCATTCGTTTCCGATAACCCCAATATCTATATTTAGGATGGCTTCTATAATAGCATTACGAGTCTATTCTCTTTTGTTGTCCATTTCTTTCTTCGTTTTTTTTTCCTTTTGATGGTTATCATGGCTGTGTTATGTTTGTTCCCTGAAATACTTACGTGTTCAGCGTCCATGTTTTTTGAGTTTCTGAAACTATAAAGTTTGCCAACATTCGCAGGATGACGACCGTGTCCCCCATGCTGGCTACTGAAGGAGCACCTGCCGATCATGACACACAGATACTTCTTCTGGGTCCCATGTTTTGGATTATTTGTAATTAACATTTTTAATATTTTGGTGTTTGTGGCAACACCCAAGCCCAGAATTGTTTTACCTGTGGTTCTGATGCAGGGATAGTGTAAAGCTCCCATGTATACAAGAGGTACCGTGCACTATCACACATACATATGAGACGTAAAATTTTTTTAACTAAGTATTTTACTTAGTAGAAGTCGAAAGTAATGCTCTGAAAGAGGGCGTTTGAAGATAGGTCTACCTTACACCATACTGCTTAGCCATTGGAAATGTTGTATGGGAAAAGAGGAGGAAGGCACTTTTCCCCGCCGCTTTGGTAGTATTTTGTTCCCTCGTTCAAAGACGGGGCAAATTGCTACGTCAATATCGGTAAAAGGACTGGTTTCCGTTATAAATCCGAATTAACATTTAACTAGATAATTCGCCTGTCGCCCGTCTGGATATTTTTTACATATATATATATATATATATATATATATATATATATATATATATATACACATACCCACATGCGCTAACATTCTGCCTGTCTTTGTCAAAAAAGAATAAAAAAGAGTTCCTCTTTTTACTGCCCAGTAACAAATTTCGCTAGTCGCCCGTCTAGCTATTTTTGCTTTAATTTTAGAGGATTTTCATTAAATTAGAATTGACAAACAGAATTATACGTTTATATCGAAACAAAGACT
This sequence comes from Euprymna scolopes, assembly GCF_053919585.1. Lineage (NCBI taxonomy): Eukaryota > Metazoa > Mollusca > Cephalopoda > Sepiida > Sepiolidae > Euprymna > Euprymna scolopes. Next base: position 112,145,031 of record NC_136495.1, read on the forward strand.
GCTTTCTGAAATGAATTCGAAGTAACATTTAACTTTTTTTTTGTTAAAAAAAAGACATAAACTCACATTTTGTTGGTTTCTTTAAAAGAGTTTTCTGTCACGAGTGTACTAATTCCTTCCCTCTATGGGCTCCAGTCTTGAGTTAAATGCTAGGTCGTCGGCCAGTAGAGGGTAAGGGTTAGGAGGTGGGTGCGTGGGGGGTGGAAACAGTCATTCCTAGTACAAACATACGCACATGCATATATGTATACACATACCCACATTCGCAAACATTCTGCCTGTCTTTGCCAATAATAATAATAATAATAATAATAATAATAATAATAATAATAATAATAATAATAATTATTATTATTATTATTATTATTATAATTAATCGATTCGAGCGACGGCGGGTTGCTGAATCAATTACTATGATTAGAAAAACAAACAATTAAATTGGGAAAAAATGATTGACATATAATATAATAATATCGCAAAAGGAATCTTAAAATAGAAAATAGATGTAAACATGATTTTTGGTTTGCATAAACAAATAACTAGATAGAGGTTACATCAGCTGTTGGTCTGAGACATAATAAGACGCGTAATGAGACACGTGATGAGATGTAGATTTAGGGAGATTCTAGTCAGTCGTTAGCTGGACATCAGAGAGAATGGACGACTCAAAAAGGGGAATTGGTCTCTCCATGACGCAGGGAGCGGCGTCATCTCATGCAGCCAAGATGTAAAAACGTGTAATCTCTGAAGATGCCAGCCGGATCATGAAAATAAATGTTCGTAAATAATTCAGGTATATGTTGTGTTATTTACATTTGTTAAAAATAACTGTTTGTATACAACTGATTTGATACGTCCACGTCAATCGTTTCCTGTTAGAACTGTTGCATAAATGTTAAAAAACAAACAAACAAAAATAAAACAAAACAAAAAGCACGAGTTTTCAATCTTTATCGTAAACCCTCTTGACGTATTTATTCGGGAACAAGTGACATAATAACAAGGGAAATAACTCAGTTATGCTAAAAACAAGGCAAGTCACTCATATTTATGATTGTTAACGCACACCTTATCGTTTTTCGTAATTTTTGGATATATTCATTACTGTAACACGACAATTAAGTAGAGACCATTGGCTTGTCGTGAAATTAAATACAAAAAATTTCGAATTTCGCTATTATGGTGTAGGTGCACCGTTTGTTTTTTCTTCATTTTTAAAGCTGACTTCAATCCCGGGGTTGGATGTATGTTGTATATATTTTTTTTTCATTGACAGATCAACAATTGATTTTCATCCGGGTGAAATCTTATTTAGAAACGACTATATACCCTTTACTGGTATTCATTGTTTTTTCTATTTTGGCTTTTCGGTGCTAATACATTGTACGAACCGGAAGTCGATAATCGTGTATATTACGAACCGAATTTCTCGTAAATGTCCCCTCGAGCTCGAGCGGTACCAGACGTCACCACGGGAATATGCCGAGCGCCATTATAAACGCTCAGAAACCCGTTCAAATTATTGCTTTTTTTTTTTTTTTTTTTAAATAGTATTTTCAAGTTAAATTCAATTTTTAGCACATTTTCTTTATGAAATTGTTAGGTGAAAGTACAGAACAGTTACAAAACACCCTCACCTCCCCATGCTAAGAATGGCTTTCTAAATAATAACGCTATTTCAGTGTGGTAACATAGATGCGCAAGTACTCGCCATTGTTGGCCCAACCATACCGGACATTTACGAGAAATCCGGTTCAACACTCGGTTCGTACAATGAATCAGTACCGATTTTTCTTGTGTCTGGCTTTACTTTGGATGACCGCATTTGGAAAATGACTCTGGTCCACGCAATGTCGTTTCTCTTTGAAGATCAGTCGGTTTAACGCCTTTAAACGTTGCGTATGATCGGCGGGGTTGAAAGGCTAATAACAATGATTAATATCAAGTGAAATCATCTATATCCGCTCCAGTTTATTCTGACAATAGTTTTTTTGCAATCGCCCTTCCGCAATTATAGAGGCATTAGATTTGCGCACATAGATACGAGGTAAACAAAATTATGGTATAAACATGTGCGCACGCACTTAGAATTGAACATAAACAGCAAATTTGTGTACGATCATTTCTGAGGCAATATTACTTTTTATTGATGTTGAATCCCATCATGAGCACATAGATTGGCACAAAGTAATCGAGCTGACGATGAAATTCGATAGTTATAAAACTAATTACGTCTCAGAAACGATCGTACACATTTTTTTTGTTTATGTTCAATTTTTGCTGCATATGTAAATGATTAACTCATAATTTTGGTTGCAAAGTATGTAGGCATAAAAAATATTAATATTTATTAAAAACATTTGATAGTATAAATATATATATAATGTAAATTTTTTGTAGATTTTTTAAAACGGCAATACGGTTAAAGTAGCGTCTTCACATTGAAGAGCTTTTCTTCGACGCAAACAAATAATATTTTATTTATTTATTATTTTAATTTTTATTTTACTTATAAAACAGTAATCAACGGAAATGCATGTTTCGGGGTCCCACCTCTCTTAGGGCAGCCTGACTTTTTCTAGAAATCGAACCTCAGTATATATTGGTCTGGCGCGTTATCCGTTACGCCACAAAATCCTAGATCATTTTACTGTTATTTTTATCGTTTTTAAAATTATGTAGACTTCTTGTTAATTTCTTTTTTAAAAATCATAATATATATATATATATATATATATATATATATATATATATATATATATATATATATATATATATATACTAGCAGAAGTACCCGTTGTTGACTGGGTTCAAAAACAGCCTACAGAAAATGGAATGTGATTGATGAAAGTATGATAGGTTATGAAAAGGAGGGGGTTGTAAAGAGATAGGTTTTGATACTCAAAAATTTTACCCTAAGCAAAATATGATGAAAGTAAAGATAATTTTCGCGAAAATATATTTTTTTTATATCAACTTTGTTTCCATTCGTAGCCAAGAGTGACCAACAAAATGATGTTTCCTTACAAAGAGAAAATGTTATATATATATAATAATATAAATATACAATAAATAAATAATACCATAGTCAATAAAAGTTACTTTTATGGTAGAAAAGTTCATTGGTTTGTATTTTTAAGTAGTTTATAAAAAACTTTTTTTTTTAATTCACGAATCGGTTTAAAAAATATCAAAATGGCAGCGGCTTTGAAATGGAGAGCCCCGTTTTCAATTTGAAGGCGGGGCACCTGAGCATTCTGTGTTAACAATTTAAGAGAGTTCCGTCAACGCAAGGAATATTTATAAACATATTTTAATGTTTTCCGTTATTTTGTGCTTGAGGAATACTCAATTATGGCATGTGTAGTTTATATAAAAATTCATTTAAGTAGTTACCGCCTCAAATTTCGTTTTAATTTTGGTTCGCTGAAATTATTTCAAGTAAAGAGCATCAAAAAGTATTTCAAAACAACAAAAAAGAACATGAATTGAACTTTTATTGACTATGGTAACATTTATTTCTTGTATATTTATTTTTTTCGGGTAGTCGTTTGTTGGCCTTTCTACTAAACACTCTTACTAAATAATATCGACGAAATATCGAAAAACAAAGCAACAAAAACAGTTTTGAAAAATAATGAAGCTTTACTTAATTTAGTAAAATAATCCGAAACAGCAAAATGGGATATTAAAAAAGTAAACACGTAATTACTTTAGTTTTTTAAAGCAAAGAATCGATATAAATATGAATAAGAAGAAAATGGTGCCCTTTTCAAGCAGAACAGCTTCGTTGTAGTTTTACAGTATTGAACGGTGTAGTATTGTGCCGTCGGATTCAGGGTTGTACTATTGTAACGTAAAGAATACGCAGGAAGGGCTGTAATCAACTGAATTCCTTCTAGTACACTGACAAAAAAAGCTTAAACAGATATATATAAAAAGGTTATGTAAATGTTTTTAAAAAGACACGTAATCACGTGAGCAGGATTTTTTCCTTCTTTTGACACGATAACAAGTAACGTTTTTATTTTTTATTATTTATCTATTTATTTATTTTCGAAAAAGTGTCACGTGTAAGTGGAAAAGGAAAAAACAGAGTTATGCAAAATTTGTGTCGAGAATTGTCTAAAGTTCCGACTTTTTTTGGCTTTTACTTTAATAAGAACGTGAATTTATGAGGTGAATTTATTCGACACAATATGATTCAACTAAAAATAAATAAATAAAAGCTAACGTAAATTAAGATTAAAGTTAAGGTAGTAAGATGGACACTCACTCCTTTTAAAAAACGTTGTTAAACTTTGTGACATATTTACATTCTATGGAGGTCAGGCGCGAATGAACACCCAATAATTGTATTATACCATATTTCTTCAAACTGAAACATAATTACCAAAGTATACTTACGCAAATAGACATGAAAAGTCTTTGTTACAGTTTGTGCCATATTTCCATGGAGTAGAGGCGCGAACGCAGACCCCGAAATTTTTATGAACAACCGTTTTGCCCGATCAAACATACCTATTCGTGATCCTTGATACATCTTCTGTCATTATATGTAATCAGTTTTTTTTTAAAATAGTCAACCATATAGGAGCCTATTCGTGACCACACACACACACACACACACACACACACACACACACACACACACACACACACACACGTTCAGCTTTATATTATATATATATATATATATATATATTAATGACAACAAAGGGATGTAGTGTTTACCTGATATATACAATGGTAAACTTCAAATTAATATAAATAACACTATTTATACATAGAAAATGTCATCCCAACTGAATTAAAAAGCTTAATACGCAATAGAGAGTAGACTTTATTATAGTTGTTTTCCCCGCTTGAAATCACCTTTTCTTTTTAAGCCGATGATGAAGATTCTCCTTTTGGATTTCTCTCTTCTTACTATTAGGACCTAATAGTAAGAAGAGAGAAATCCAAAAGGAGAATCTTGAAAAGGAGAATATTTGACTAGGGACAGACTTCTCTTTGGACTACTGCACTGTCTGAAAAAAAAAAAACAAACAAAAAACAATTTGCATTATTTCAGCTGTTTTGTAAACTTTCCAATCGAGTTATATGTATTGTCACGCTGGACTTATTTATCTAAAGAACTATTTTGCATTTTGGATCAACTCTAGAGGAGTTTCATTCAAGCTGAAATATTATGCGCGGTTTGTTTTTATATTAGGTTTTTACATATCCAAGACATTGCTCACAACGTAATAGATATACTGAAACTAAAGCTGCCTTCAGGTCTGCCAGCAATCAATGTAAAAAAGTAATAAAAAATGCGAGAGAATTGTATGCTCAGTCCGTCAAGTCCAAAGTAGCTGAGCAGCGGCTAAGGACCCATCAGTTTTGGCAAATAGTAAACAGAATCCTGAACAGAAATGTTTTCTCTATCCCAACTATCATCAATGGACCTGAGGTAATCTCGTCAGCATCAGACAAAGCCAAACTCTTTGCCAAGATTTTTGCAGCAAATTCTACCCTTTGTGACCAAGGCCGCCAACCCTCAGTATTTCCTCGTATATCTGAAAACACGCTATGAGACATACAAATATGTGTACATGATGTTACCAAGCTAATCAAAAACTCTGTTTCCAGTAAAGCAACTGGCCATGATGGCATTCCAATTATGGTGCCCTAAAAGCTTCAACCAGAATTAGTGCCCATACTTACAAAGTTATTTAAGCGTTGTCTTAAGGAGAAATGCTTCCCAACACCTTGGAAAATCTCATCAGTATGCCCTGTATTTAGGAACTCAGCAGATCGCTCACCCCCCTCTCAGTACAAACCAATGTCTCCTGTGCATCATGTGTAAACTGCTGGAATCCATGTTAAATAGAGAAGTATCTTCTTAGTGACGTGCAATACGGTTTCCGTTCTGCTAGACGTGCTTGCGATTATATCTTATAGGATTAGCGAATCTCCTGATGGAGGCTTCCTCTCTAGGGCAATTGTCCTTGACATATCAAAAACCTTTGATAAGGTATGGCATAAAGGTCTATTTCACAAGATCTCCAGCTATGGTATAACTGGAAATGTCTTCTCAATTATTAAATCATTTCTCTCTGATAGGTTCATAAGAGAAGTGGTTGATGGGCAGAAATCAGAAGCTCTTAGTATTACTATTAATGCTGGAGTGCCTCAGGGGCTCATCCTGGGCCCAACACTCTTCCTGATCTACATCAATGATCTTCCAAATCACAATCTATGGTAGCACATCAAAGACCGTAAACAACCAAGTTCTCTCTGATTCTCTCTCCTCTGATCTTGAGCATGCGGTACACTGGGGAAAGAGGTGGCTGGTTACTTTTAATGCATCTAAAACCAAGCTTCTATCTCTACACCATCTACGCTCTGATGCTAATTTGGCATCGGTTTAAATGAATGACGCTCGTCTTGGGGAGGCTTCATGTTTTGACAAGCTTCTGGGCTTGACCTTTACTCCTGACCTGAAATGGAACACGTATATCAAATCCATTTCGAAGGTCACTGGAAAAATGGTGGGATCCTTCTACTGATCCAGTAGATATCTCACTCCTGATGCGATTCTCTACCTATATAAAAGCCAGGTATGGCCAACGATGGAGTACTGTTACCACATCTGGGCAAGACCTGCTAGAAGCAGCTTATCCAACCATGACAGAGTTCAAAATGGACCTCGTAGCTTTGTGGGGGATACCCTTTCTCTTACCTGCAACCTCTCTCCCACAAAAGAGACGTTGCGAGCCTGTCTCTGCTTTATCATTATTTTCATGGCAAGTGCTCAGCTGAGCTTCAATCTATGGTTCCCCCTTGCCAAACTTTCATGAAAAACACTCGTCTAGTCAAAACCACTATCAATAATTTCCCACGTTTGTTATTTGTGCTTAAACCTAAATGTAGATTGCATGAAGAAAGTTACTTTATTAGAACTGCACATCCGTGGAACTCTCTTCCGTTGGCCTGCTTTCCAGCTGACTACAATCTGATTGTCTTCAAGTCCAATGTAAGCAAGTTCTTGATGAACCGTCCCCCAAAGTAATCCAATTTACAAAATTCCCACTACTTATGTTTACTACGCTATAATCACATTGAGTAATGATACCCATTAACCCTTATCCTCGAGTGGCCTCCGGGCCTTGATAAGTGGTGATTCCCGTATATATAAATAGTTGTTATTTCAAACTACCATATCTTCTACATTGACTGTTATTGATTCTCATCACAAAACATGGTCCCACTAAAAACTGGAGCTCTTGAAAATCAAAAGGCAACTCGCTATCACTTAGCATAAGGGAAATCTTCAAAATAAGAATAGTTTAACCTTTATAAGGCCCTAATCATTGCTTCAATCAAATTGTTATGCATTCTTGTTACAACGTTCTGTTCCATTTGTTGATTGTACAACCAACTTTAATTCTTAGAAAATAGGAAGGCATTGCAGAAAGCTCAATTGAATTTAAGAACTCTGTAGAATATTTCACAGCATCATCCACATCCGTTAACAATGCTTCCTGTGCTAGAAATTCAGCCATTAGGCAATTATTTAACTTGTTGACATTGAAATTTAATGATGAAACAATTACTCACTCAGCAAGCAAATCTTGATATTTTCCATTCAAATGTAAGTCAGAATTCACTCTTTCCTTCAACTCCTGGAGATTCTCGACACAAATTTTTTATATGAATTTTAATCAGGTACTTCTACATAAGGAAGACGTCCATCACCAATTGTAAGCAGAAGATATGAAAATATTGATGGTCCTAAAATTTCCAGTCATATATACCCTCATATTTATTGTTAGGTTCTTTACAAATATGTTTATTCAAAGGTAAGGTTTCTTTAAACTTGCCTCAACGATGTTTGCCCCCGTTCCACTTTGTATAACATGCCAAGTTTGACGGAGTCTTCTGATACGAGGGGCGTGCAATAAGTAATGCCCATGACCCACTTCCAGTTGTCTGATCTAGCTGAAATTTTGCATGTGCAATGATTCATATCTCTACGGGTTATGTAGCAAATTACAGCTCTGAACTAATTGTAGTTTCTGTTTTACAGGTGTTTCAACTGAGTCAGGTGTGAAATGGAGCCTGTTGAATGTCGAGCAGTGATCTGGTTTTTGTATTTGAAAGGACGCACACCACAGGAGACTTTTGATGAAATGAAAGAAACTTATGGTGATAATGCCCCATCATATGACCTGGTAAAACGCTGGCATCGTGAATTCAAACATGACCGGAAGTCTGTGGAAACAGCTCCCAGACCTGGTCGCTCCCCTTCTGCCATTGATGAGGCATCTGTCCGTCAAGTTGAGGCTGCCATTTTGGAAGATAGACGCATTACTATTCGCCAAATAGCCCAAGATGTCAAGATTTATACAGGGTCCGTGGAAACTATCGTTCATGACCATTTGCATATGCGTAAGGTGTCTGCCAGATGGGTTCCCAGGTTGCTCACACCATTCCAGAAGCGAGAACGCGTCGAGTGCTCGAGGATGAATTTGGAGATGTGCCAAGAAAATGAGTCAAAGTTTTTTCAAAAGACTGATTACACAGAATTAAACCTGGGTCCATCACTATGATCCAGAGACCAAAGCCCACTCAATGCAGTGGAAGCACTTGGACTCGCCACCTCCAAAGAAGGCAAGGGTGCAGCCCTCGCATGCAAGGTCATGCTCACAGTCGTCTGGGACCAGGACGAAGTAGTGATGACAGATTTCCTGGCAAAGGTCGTGGTTGGAGGACCAACCTGGGGTGTTCTACAAAAATGGTCTGCAGAGCTGCATCAACCAATGGGAGAAATGCATAACTCTGAGTAGTTCCTATGTAGAGAAAGACTAATAACTGTGCCAAGTTTCGTTGCTCTACTACTATGGGAAGAGGCATTACTTATTGCATGTCCCTCGTAATAGAGTCAGAATACTGCAGTTTTACAACAGTAATATCCTGTAATTTTTGATCAATTATTTCGAAACAGTTTCATGTGTTGGGATTAATTTTACCCTGAAAAACAAAACAAAAAAACGTTCGATTCGTGGTAGTTCTGAGGACAAGTTCCAGACAGAAATATGTCGACAGGCTATGAGAGAAGGAACACATGACAAATATATATATATAATATTGACGGCAATTTTTCTGGGTGAGTACAAATAGCATATAACACAACAAGAAAAATATAAATGTTCAGAAACAAGGAAGATTGTTAGGTTTGCAAAAACGTGCTTCGCGGGAACTTATCTGGATGAAGAGTTCGGGTAACGGGTACACATGCGTCCCTCGATTATGGTTCTTTTCGCAAGGACGTAAATATTTTCTGCTTCTTGGCTGCCCCAGTGTAAGTGGATATTGGAGGATGAATAATGACTGTCTTGTTGCTGCCGCCAAGGGCCTCGCAGACCGGTAGTCATCACTGTGCAATGTGATGACCGCGAAGAATAATAATAAGATGGCTTTCTATGACTGCCGTTGAGAGCTTTGTCATCGAAATCCCGCTGAGGTCGAAAAAGAGGCCGGAACACAACGTGTAAGGGTTTTTAAAGGCTGACTCACTTGACCCTTAAGAGAGTAGGGAATGGAATTCCTGCTAGCCAATTCACGGCTTTAAAAGGATGAGGTAATAACTAATGAGTGAAGGGAAAGAGGGATAAATAAATTCCAATTCATGAGCCATTGGGGGTTCATAAACGATTATTACTTTCGTGTCTCTTATTACTTCGGCCATATTAGAATTTCAAATAAGAAAACATGTAGACTCATCCATCTATAATATAAATCTCAAATTTAAATGTATGTATATGTGTATGTTTATGTGTCTTCTTAAAACTTTTACGATAGAGGCAATTGATTTTCACGAGATTTATATCATTTTGAACCTCAACTCTTCAGACAACAAATATCGAAAAATTAGCTAAAAACAGTAATTCCTTCATCCTCAACTGGGCATTTTTCTTTAGGAGGGGTCGCTTTTTTTCGACGATATTCTCGAAAGTTATCCCCACTTTTCGATTGACTAGCCTAAATTTAAAACTTCGCCACTTCCGGTTTGGCGATAGACGCAACGACAAAGACGTCACAGTTTTTTTATTCACGTCCTTTTCCTCCTTCACGGAACGGGTTCGAGCCTGCCTTCCTACTTTCAATTTTTTTTTTGCTCAACACACACCTCAAAACACCCGGGCAACTCCGGACACCCAGGCTAGTTCTATATATATTCGAGTGAATCTTGGAAGTACGCCCTTCCAACAACGTTGCCGCAACCCCACTTGGTGCACTTGCTAACGCAATGTTTATTTCTGACCTAATTTTTGCCAAAATTAAGTTTTGCACATAAGTCTTCCCTTATTTTATTATCCTTTCTTTCACCATTCCCCATCTCAAAGAAGCCGTAGAAACATTTGTTTAGTTTGGATATTGTTCATTAACTCTAGATGCAAGCTCCTCCTAATTGATTTATCTCACGTCTATGTTAAATACAAAGCTGCTCATTATCATAATGGGTTAGCGTTAGTAATCCACATGTCTGCCCATCACGGGAACTTTGTTTTCCAAATAGTACAAAGTTTCATTGAAAATTAAATCAGAAACTGGGACATCTAGGACATTCATACACATGCGGTGTAGTGTTTAATAGTCATCTGATAATGCTTCTTTGAAGGTTTCCCAAAGTTGTGGTGGAACATGCCGTCAGAATTATTGCAAATCTCATGTTCGCAGGTGATCGTGCAATTTTTGTTTCTTCCATGGTTAATGGTAAATGATCATCAGTCTCCAAAAGCTCCCAAGCAAGGCAAACTTCCCTGAAAGTCGAGCATAGATTGTCATTAACAACGGTTAGATCTTGAAATGAAGTTCATTCAGGAGAAATCGCAAAAAATAGCACTCTCAGCTGTTGGGTCTTTTGAAATTAACGACATTTATCATTGCGACGCTTCTATTTCTTTGTATTTTTATTCCACATATAATATTGTGGCAATTCAGCAGACTTCAATGTCTTTGGAAAGTCACCATTTTGGCAAAGCTGGAAAAACCCATGAAGTTGTATGAAGTGAGGGACCAAGTCTATAATGTATTTTCCTCATTAAAGAGAACTCTTTGCTCATTCTCAACATGAACTGCCAAACGAATAACTGGTAGGAAATGCTCATGTGTAGAATGTCTAAGAATTCGCTATGCTGCTTCTGATGATGACACATATCTTATGTGTTGGTATTGTCTGATTTCGTCATCACCTGTGATTCTTGACCGTCGACTTTTGCAGCATTTTGTAATTGAAGAGTGGAAAAGACAATATGATTCCGTTTCCCTTTGATGAAAACCATTTTCTTTTTTTTTTGTTGCAGACCATTTACTAGATGGCCAGTTGTGTACAAATCCCAAGAGCGATAGGCGCCTTCTAACATGTTTGAAAGTGACACAATATTAAACGAGCGAAATCGGAGATGCGTCGCTGTACAACTCATGCTCTCTACTGACACAAGATATGATAACAGGACCATTGCACGCACCCTCAAAATGCAAATCCAGACGGTTCAACACTTGAGGGCACAGCTCAACAAAGTTTCCGGCCTTGGTTATGGGTTCAAGTGAGGGCCACATCCTTTGGCTTCAAGTGAGGGCCACATCCTGCCACGTCATATATTCGAAGTCGACTTGAAAGTCAACACAAAAGAGTACCTGGACGTTCTGAAGAGTGTGGTGATTCCTTGGTAAAATCAGGTGGCCGTTGGCAGACCCTGGGTGTGGCAGCAGGACTCGGCTCCGGCACACAAGTCCAAAGAGATCCAGACTTGGGTTCAGAAGGAGTGTTATGACTTTGTATCTTTCTCCCACTGTCTCCCCCCCCCCCGACATGAACCCGCTAAACTACTTCGTTTGGTCATACGTCGAGAACATCAACAACATGGCACCAAAGCCAGCCTGATCGCCGCGATCCGCCGAGTATTTACTGAGATCCCGCCGGCGCTTGTGAAAAAAGCATGCTCCCAGTACCGGTCCCGATTGAGGCTGAAGGCGGCTACATTGATTAGATGTCAGCTCTACTACATAATAAAATTACCCGAATTGATTTATTTTTGAATAAAAGCTTTAAAATAAAACTGTAGTATTGAATTATCGTTTCACCCTGTACTTGATTGAATTAATTGATAAACAGATGTCAACTTTGACATGGCAGTTGAATTTCCGCAACAAATGTAGATGATAAGGCACTGTTTTTTGATTGTTGGCTTCTTGCTTAATTTAGCAACCGTTTTTCTCATCTTCATCATATTAATGTGACCTCTATCTTCTGGCTATCTAAACTAGAAATCGTTTAAGAAAGATTTAGGAAATTGTTTTCAACATTTTTTTGTCTATCATACATGGGCAGATTTTATTTAGGAGACTACATTGGCCACTGATCATGTGTTTCATGACCAGATTACGAGGCTCTTTTTCTTCTTCTTTAGAAGGAATTCCTGTTGAAATTGCTAAATCATATTCTTCTGCCCCGAGTTTATGCTCTGGAACTATCCAGAAAAGAAAGTGCCCATGAGGTCAACCTCTCTTCTGGTACTTAATGATATACAACGATGGTTGCGAAATACGCACCAAAAATATGTTTTTGATATGTTCCATAAACTTTTAAAATTTTAATCTGCACACTCTTGCAACAATGTTTGGTCGATCATCACTTTCTTGTTCAGCAGTCAAATTTTCAACAATTTCTGGTCAATGTGGAGTACATGTCATTGTGATAAAATAATCTTCTACGCCATCATATTTCACAAAGGCCATTACGTCTGACCTTTTCTCATGAAAATACCGAGCAAAGCCAGTAAAGATTGCAGAAAGCACACTACCAACTTAATTTTGGTCTCAATAATCAGCAAGTAGACTATTACGTAAATGTGAGAAATTTTCAGCACCGAGACTTCGCTGTTCTCTTCTCAAAAACTGTAATCTTTCAGTTTCTATTTTGCAGTATGCATCTTCCAAGAATTGCTGCAAGAGTCGCCTTTCAAGCAAGAGATAATTCCCTTCTCTGCACATAATACGCAAAGAGTAAAACTGACATTTGTGTACTACTGCAACTATTTCTCTCTTGCAAATATATGTGGTAGCCATATGTACCATATGGAAAAAATAAAGGATGCATCAAAGAATAATAGCACTGGTGTAATTCTGAAATTCTTTTCAGACCACCTTGTTTTAACCGACTAACATTACTTCTTTCTGTAGGCTCATTTGACATTAAAATTGCAACTTCAGTCCTGGTTGGTGCATTAACACGCACGCGCACATGTTATTCCGGGGGGGGGGTAGTTATTTTCTAGAACTACAATTTCTTGTCATTAATGTTTACGCTATCTTTTGTAATTGTTAGGTGAAAGTACATAATGGTTATAACCCCCCCTGCTCCCATGTTAAAATGGCTTTATAAATAATATCGTTATTATTTCAGCACGGGCCGTATTCTGCATAAGTACACACACATTGAAATTATTATTTGATTCACGTAAATAAAATTTTAAAAGTTTTAACGATTTTTTGTCAACCGATTTTTTAACGTCACGTTTGCCATTAGGATATCATATTGTACCTAATACTAAAAAGAAAATGGCCGGTGAAGTTTTAGAAAAATGGCGCCATTTCCTGTGTATCAGTTCATTTTAAAATCCATCGTTTTTTTTTGTAAACATAGCGACTCGTTTTTGGTTCTTCTTATCGGCAAATATTTTCAAGCGTAAATTTTTTTCTTCCTGGTCGTTTTTCGTGATACTTTGTTATTTTACTATTTTAAACCCGATAATCACATCAGTACTCTTAAATATGATATTTTGATAAATGCAAATTTCATATTTATTATTATATTATATTGGACCCAATATATAGTTATGATTTAAAAAGTTAAAAAGAAAGACTCGTGCACCACCACTGAGAATCGGAACCTAAACGTTTAGCTTACGATCTACTTTTATATTTGGCGTTAATGCCTGAGCTATGAAGATATGCTTGCTGCAAGGCTATAAATTAAAACATGAATCAATAGCTATTACGTTACGCATGCATATTCGTAATGCCGTCGTTCAACTTTCATCTAGCAAATTCCATTTCTTTAATTTTCACACTTTTGCCCCAAATTTTCCCCGGCTAAAAACGAAATATAAAAACCGAATACCCTATATATTAGGTTTCATATATGTAGACTAAACATTGACAGAGGAGTTTGGAAGGCATGTTTTTATACATATACGCATACATAAATATCTATAGAAAGAGGTTTGTGTTTACTATACACCTTTAAGCCAATATTACGGAAGTATAAATCATGTAGAATATCTGCATGAATATAATTACCCGTAATAGTTAACCAAAGATGACCCTCTCATAAGAAAACCGGAAAAACTAATAGAGAATTAATTAAAATGAAGTTTTAAAAGAATATGCGAATTAGCTAGATCTTTTGCAGATGTATGTAATTCCACAACTCATATATAACAAAGTTGTATTGTCTTTTAAAGTAAATATAAAAAAGTACTTAATATCAATATCAATACACAGAAAAAAAAATATAGGAGTATAGATAGTTTCGTATTTGGTTTCGAAAGTTTTTTTTGTTACTGATTTCTAAGAATTAATGTTGCAGGTTGCATCATTCTATAAAAATATAATTAACTTCTGAAATTATTTATAACTAGCGAATGCCGGCGTTGCCCGAGTGTTTGTAGGTGTGTGTTGAGAAAAAAAAAGTTGTACTCAGTAGGTAGGCTCGAACCCGAAACCTTGACGCGAAGGTGGAAAAAAAAGTGAAAAAAAAAGTAAATAAATAAACCTGATATCTTACCGCGCGGCCACGATGGGACAAGAAACAAACAGCGTTCTAATTTAACGATTAAAAAGTTGACATGCAGAAAGTGAAAGTGAATGAGTTAACGCAGAAGAAGAAATGAAATCACGCATTTAAGTTTGGCTGGAAGCCAATTCTTTCCGTCGTGGTGGGTGAAATCAGCTTCCTCCAAGAGGGGGGGGGGGGTCTGGTAGTGTCTTAATGAATAGCAATTGTCTAATATGATGGGATATTCCTCACAATGATCAAAGCTGATTGCCTTTGACAGTTGCTGGCCATGAAGGCCAGCGAACTAATTTTTTTTTTCGAATCAGTTCCACTTTTATGCAAAAAAGCCAAACAAACATGTGGAGAGGAAGAAATAGCGCGAAAATAGCGTGAAAAAGTCGCTCAAATAAAAGACAGAGACAACCTCCTTTCGTAAATCGGAGATATTATAATCTAGGGAGTATATAAAATGTTGTAAGAAACAGTAAGTGCCCCCCCCCGATTGCCCCCCCCCCCCGAAAAAGCCTTTGCCGGACATACAAAATAAGCACACACACTAACACACATTTTCGCTTTTATTTTATAGATGTTTAAATTGTACTTTTATATTATAGATGTTTAAATTGTACTTTTATATTATAGATGTTTAAATTGTACTTTTATATTATAGATGTTTAAATTGTACTTTTATATTATAGATGTTTAAATTGTACTTTTATATTATAGATGTTTAAATTGTACTTTTATATTATAGATGTTTAAATTGTACTTTTATATTATAGATGTTTAAATTGTACTTTTATTTTATAGATGTTTAAATTGTACTTTTATATTATAGATGTTTAAATTGTACTTTTATATTATAGATGTTTAAATTGTACTAGCTCTGCAACAATTTGGCATGTGACAGAATTTAAATGACTTTTTTTGCCAAATCAATTCATCGATGCAACGAATATCCTAACTCTTAATCCTGTACGAAATACAGTATGAAAGTGGATCACATATTGGATTTATGGAAGCATAAAACACATCTATTGTCACAAATTATGAATATTTCTCAAAGCTTAAGAGGGAGATAACTGTTACAGCTTAAATAAAAAAAAAACTTACTTCCGGTTTAAACGCAACTGATATCGACTAACGTTGCATTGTTGAAGGCATATATAATTTTGTAGCTTGCACTTTTCAAATGCTTGCAAAAATCATATATACACATGACAATTCTTTTGTCGTAATTCTCAACACAGAGACGGATTTATCAACATACAGGTTTTATTTACAATGAAGCTTTTGCCAATCGACAAAGAAGAGACGTTAATTGTAAGGGTTGGTTGGTGTGTGGTACAACGACGGAGAGATGTCAATCACACTCGACGTTTGTAAATCCCTTCTCTCTGTTCGTTTTGTTTATGCTATCCGTCTTATATAGACATAAGTAGACATTCCTGGGAATTTAAACATTAAAATATTACATTCTCCGTTTTTTTATTTTGTGTTGATCAATACATAACTCCCGGCCTGGAATGTAAATATTTCTTTTCGTGATAATAACAATTCCGTTCATTTTCATAGGACACAATAACAATTAAAATTAAATCAAATATAATTTAAATTACCAAATATATTAAATAAATAAATAATATTTATAAAAATGAAATAAAATAATGAGAATAAATAGCTTACATAGAAATCAAATAAAATAATTAGAATAAATCGAATATTTAGAAATCAAATAAATATTTAAAATAAACAGTTCATATAGAAATCAAATATATTTAAATAAAAATATATTTATAGAAAGGAAATAAAATATTTAGGATAAATAGTTTATATAGAAATCAAATAAAATATTTTCAATAAATAATATTTATCGAAACGAAATAAAATATTTAAAATAAATAGTTTACAAAGAAATCAAGTATAATATTTAAATATGAAATATTTATAGAAATGAAATAAAATATTTAGAATAAATAGTTTTTACAGAAATCAAATAAAATATTTTAAATAAATAATATTTATAAAAATGAAAGATAATATGTTACATAGAAATCAAATACAATATTTTAAATAAATAATATTTATAAAAATGAAAGATAATATTTATCATAAATATGTTACATAGAAATCAAATACAATATTTAAAATAAACAATATTTATTGGAATTAAATAAAATATTTAATATAAATAGTTTATATAAAAATTCAATAAAATATTATAAATAAATAATATTTATAGAAATCACATAAAATATTTAGAATCAATAATTTACATAGGAATAAAATAAAATATATAGAATAAAAACTATATTTAGCAATCAAATAAAATGTTTGGAATAAATAATATTTATAGAAATTAATAATAAATATTTAGAATAAACTGTTTATATAGAAATCAAACAAAATATTTAAAATAAATATTTTATATGGAACTGAAATACAATATTTAGAATAAATAGTTTATATAGAAAAGAAATACAATATTTAGAATAAATTGTTTATATACAAACGAAATAAAATATTTAAAATAAATAGTTTATATAGAAACGAAATAAAATATTTAGAATAAGTACTTCATATAGAAATGAAATACAATATTTAGAATAAATAGTTTATATAGAAATGAAACAAAATATTTATGATAAATAGTTTAAATACAAACGAAACAAAATATTTAGAATAAATTGTTTATATAGAAACGAAATAAAATATTTAAAATAAATAGTTTATAGAGAAATCACATAAAATATTTAGAATAAATTGCTTATATACAAACGAAATAAAATATCTAGAATAAATTGTTTATATAGAAATGAAATAAAATATTTAGAATAAATAGTTTATATAGACATGAAATAAAATATTTAGAATGAATTCTTTATATACGACCGAAATAAAATATTTGGAATAAATAGTTTATATAGAAATCAAATAAATTATTTGGAATAAATAGTTCATACAGAAATCAAATAAAATATTTAGAATAAATTGTTTATATAGAAATGAAATCCAATATTTAGAATAAATAGTTATATAGAAATAAAATAACATATTTAGAATAAATCGTTTATATAGAAATGAAATAAAATATTTAGAATAAATTGTTTATATACAAACGAAATAAAATATTTAAAATAAATAGTTTATATAGAAATGAAACAAAATATTTAGAATAAATTGTTTATATAGAAATAAAATAAAATATCCAAAATTAATAGTTTATATACAAACGAAATAAAATATTTAAAATAAATAGTTTATATAGAAATGAAAAAAATATTTAGAATACATTGTTTATATACAAACGAAATAAAATATTTAAAATAAATAGTTTATATAGAAATGAAATAAAATATTTAGAATAAATTGTTTATATACAAACGAAATAAAATATTTAAAATAAATAGATTATATAGAAATGAAATAAAATATTTAGAATAAATTGTTTATATACAAAAGAAACAAAATATTAAAAATAAATAGTTTATATAGAAATGAAATAAAATATTTAGAATAAATTGTTTATATACAAACGAAATAGAATATTTAAAATAAATAGTTTATATACAAACGAAATAAAATATTTAGAATAAATAGTTTATATACAAACGAAACAAAATATTTAAAATAAATAGTTTATATACAAACGAAATAAAATATTTAAAATAAATAGTTTATGTACAAACGAAATAAAATATTTAAAATAAATGGATTATATAGAAATGAAACAAAATATTTAGAATGCATTGTTTACATACAAACGAAATAAAATATTCTTCTTTTTTGTTCTTTTTGTACTTTTTTTCTTCTTTTCTTTTCCTTTTTGGCCAATTGCATTTTTTATCCCCCCCCCCGAAAACAAACACCCGGACAACCATTTTTTTTTAAAATTATTCTTTTGATTTGATTTACCGAAAACCAAACACACCTCGAAACACCCAGGCAACGCCGGGTACCCCCGCTAGTTTTAAATAAAATTTAAATGAGAAATTTGAAAACTTTGAAGTGTCATAAATACCTGCTCCAGCTTGTGTCTTTCCGTTACCTTTGCATTGTACCGCCTTCTTCATATTCTATTTAACTACATACTATACAATGATTCAAGCAAACTACATCCACCTCTTATATTTATTTACTTTTATTGTTGTTGTAAGTCCAACATTTTGCTGATAATATGTTTTGTACAGAAATTCGTCAAATAATTATCGAAAATCGAAAAAATCCGATCTTAAAAATATCTTTTCTTTCTTATAGATAAAAAAAATTTTTTACATGAGAATATTTTACGTTACTCTAGTAAGGGAGATAATAAAATTTCCACAAATCACTTTTCTAACCCCCCCCCAAAACCCCAAGAAAACAAAAGAGCAGATTTATTATAATTTGGAGATATACTTTAGTGGCAGAGCATTCGACTACAGATCGAATGATCATGGATGTACCTCACCATTTTATTTTCATTTTTTTTCTTATTAATGAGTTCAATTTTCGATAAAGGAAAAGGTACCATTTAAAATCGCCGCAAATCATTTCTCTGTTTGAATATTTTAAAACTAAACATTAATCAGAAGTGACTTTTCCAGGGCATTCATCGTCAAACCTAAATATCAGCTGACGTGATATTGTAAACAAACACAGACGGAATTTGATGACCGACGTCTTCATATTATTTTTTTTTTAATTTATTTATTTTGCGAATTAGTCCACCGGGAAAATTATTCCTCGCAATATATAATATTCAGTAGAGGATTGATTCTATAATAATACATACACAATCTGCATAAATTAAAATATCATGTTTAAGCGTATTGTACGACCGGGCAACCCCGAGCTGCCAGCTATATATATATATATATATATATATATATATATATATATATATATATATATATATATATATATATATATATATATATATATGTTTTAGCAATTGAAGCTCATATAAGTTTAAAAATGAACCCGGCATTTTTCTCGCGGTTTCATAATATCATTTCAAGCTGTTTTAACGCCCAAGTCCCAGCAGCCGGTGGCCTTCAGCTCTCGTCTGATTTCTTGATTTGCTGCAATAAAATAAACAACTTCTTTTCAGCATTTTCGTCTGGCTCCTCATTATTTGCCGCCGGTTAAAGGCGGAAAAAAAAAGAAAAGAAAAAAAAAAAAAGCAGTTTCACTTTTCGATTTCCCGATACAATAGACACGTTTGTCGACGCCAGACGAAATGATATTGCAAACGAGACGAGAAACCACTTAGAAGTTGATACGCTTGAGAAGCTCGTTAAAGAATGAGGCATAAACGTGCTAATAGACCGAATTGATGCGTACGTAATGGCATGCACATTACAGGCGCACGCACGCACGCGCGCGCACACACATCTATCTATCTATCTATCTATCTATATATATATATATATATATATATATATATATATATATATATATATATATATGTATATATATATAAACGGCTATGTCTATCAGTCTGCCTGTCTGTCTCAAACTAAACATTAATCAGAAGTGACTTTTCCAGGGCATTCATCGTCAAGCCCAAATATCAGCTGACGTGACAAAACACAGACGGAATTTGATGAACGACTTCATCATATTTTATTTATTTATTTTCAAACTCTGTCTCCATCGAAACTAAAAGTTAAAGAGCGTTATGACCTCAAATGATTTGATTTTTACGAGCCGTTCTTTTATGGGTCTATAGCCGGTGAAATTGGCACTTCTACACTATTAGGACGAAATTTCGGAAATCGTAATACTGAATTTCACATGAAAACAATGGTACCTACGTATTCCTCATATTTTTAAGATGATTATATCCAAAAATTACGAAAATCGATAAGGTAGAAAATTATTTATTAAAGAAAATAAAAAAAATAGAATTTGATGAAAATGATAGTAAAGCACAGGAGAATTCACAAAAGAAGTAATTTTCCGTTTTGGTTTAAAACAAGATGGCGGCAATTTTTCACCTGCTAACACGATTAAAGTTGTTTTGTTTAACAATTCAATAATATTCGAGTAATTTCAACTGCATAATTTGGGAGCTACCATTTTAACTTATTAGAATTGGCAAAAAAAAAGAAAAGAAAAAAGAATCAGTTGAAACGATTGTTTTTCATCTGAAAACTCAGTTTATCGACTACAACATCTCGTCCCAATTCTGTAGAAGCACCCTAACATCTTTATAATGATTTATAGCCTCTATAATTTTTTGCTTATTTGTATTTGACTTATGACATACGAACAGGCGGAGTGCATGCTGTCTTTGCTGTACAATCTGTAGTGAACGACGGGGGTGCGTGGGGCTTGCTATAATGCTAAAGTTTTTATCTTGTATTTTAAACACAATTGTAATTGGACTTTTTACTATTTAAAGTTTCAGCTTCAAACATTTCAAATAGACAGCAAGTACATATAAATTTAATTATCAACGGAAACGCGTTTCGTCGTTAAGCGACTCAACAACATGGCTGAACGCAGCGGAATTCGAAACAAGGACTCCGGTATGTGAAGCTTAAAACGCTACCACTGAGCCAATCCAATAAATGTATCGCCTTCTTTTTTTAAATTTCATTTCTTTCTTTATTTTGTTTTTCAATACTTTTGGACGAGAAGCACGCTATCGAAGTTTCTATTGCGAAAAATGTCCTATCATCGATGTGATATCCAAAATTGGTAATCACACACACACACACACACACACACACACACACACACACATATATATATATATATATATATATATATATATATATATATATATACGGAATAATCACCGAAGTTAAGCAACGATGAGCCTCGCCAGTACCAGATGGGTGACCATTTTGGGACTTTCAGGTGCTGTATGTGCTCTCTGCTTATCTCAGCGTAGTCTCCAGTCGTCCTGGACTTCTCCTTGCCACATGACTCAAGCAGTGTCGATTCAGGAGAAATGTGGTTGGGGATTGTGCAACCCTTGCCGCGCAATGACACGCGCAGCTGCCTCTACTCGGGGTATACTTTGTTTTTCGAGACTGAACGGAGGCATTTTAGAGAGAGAGAGAGAGAGAGAGAGAGAGAGAGAGAGAGAGAGAGAGCGGAGATTCGGGATGCGTTGAAAAGACATTAATAACGTGCTAGATGTGAAAGTTATAATACAAATTATGTCTCTTAAATCACACACACACAAATTTGTTTTGAATTCTATTCCTCGGTCTCTTTCCATTTCATAAGTCGCTGATTAATTGTTTGGATTTTTAACGGCCTTAAAAAGGGGGATCCACTGCTATGAAACCATGGTACGTATCTGAAACATGTAACAAACCATGGAACGTATCTGAAACATGTAGCAAACCAGAGTACGTATCTGAATTGTGTAACGGTAACGTTTGAATAAATAATTTGTATATATATATATATATATATATATATATATATATATATATATATATATATATATATATATATAAGGTCCAGGGTTCGAGTTCTAATAACAGTCAAGCTACGCTGAAGAGGGGTAGGCCCCGAAACATGCATGTACGTAGATTACTGTTTTAAAAAATAAATAAATAAAATATTATTTGTTTACGTCCAAAATAAAAAATGAGCAATTTCTAAAAAACATCCGATCTCCAAGGTGGAGGCGCTAACCTCAATATCGTTTAAAAAATCAACAACAAAATGTACGTATATATATATATATATATATATATATATATATATATATATATATATATATATATATATATATATATATATAGCCTCACTGATGAGCTGTGAAACAGCGAAACAGTACTGTATGTGGATGACTATAATGCTCCTCACCTTGAGTTGAGCATATTTAGAAGTGATACACGAATTACCATTAGCATATAAGCGACGCTCTTTGTGTAAACAAATCGAACAGAGGTATTTCGGACGATGTCAAAACATCGTTAAATTCACTACTCGTTCACTCGTTCAGTAGCCGCCAATAGCGTAATAGTTAGGAGCCTTGACTGCCGTACAGACGGTCGGGTTTTAATCCTTGCTTGAGGTAGTTGCTTGTTTGGCCGCACTGATGAGCTGTGAAACAGCGAAACAGTACTGTATGTGGATGACTATATATTTAGTAAGAGCTCTACCTACGTATTGAGCACTGCTGAAGTAAATACTTAAAGTTATATATATATATATATATATATATATATATATATATATATATATATACACACATATATATATTTGTTTACTGTTTTTTTGGGACAGAATTCCAACGAAGTGCTCGATTACAAAGAAAAATTTTCAATATAAGAGCTTAATATTTATTCATTTAAAACTGTAGCAATGTTTTTCTGACCTTCCGTACAGCTTTGTATATATATATATATATATATATATATATATATATATATATATATATATATATACGTTCGTGTGTGCGTTTTGTGTCCTTAGCCACTTTCTGAGGCAAAACAGCAGTTGGCCGTGATAGTATTTTACCTCCCAGCAAGAACTTTTTGAAAAAAAAGAGAAATCTTGAAAATAATTAATAACGTCATAAAAGATAACCGCAACATATAAATAATAAATTCAGAATGGAAACGAGACAGAGAAATTTTTTATTTTTTATTTTTTATTTCTGATCCTCCTTTTTTCTCTTGATCTTAATTCCATGAATATCCCATCTGGCAACGCCATAGCGATTTCTCAACTAGTAACGGGAGACTTTGCGTTGGTCGGATTCTGACAGCGAGAGAGAGAGAGAGAGAGAGAGAGAGAGAGAGAGAGAGAGAGAGAGAGAGGGGGGGGGAGGTATGTGGGAAGGAAAGAGGTGTGTAGGAGATACGGAGGAAAAGGAGTAGAAATTGAAAAAGAGACACAAGCAGACGAAAAGAAAGGCGTAAAAAAGAAAACGTATATGAAAGAGAGAGAGAGAGAGAGAGAGAGAGAGAGAGAGAGAGAGAGAGAGAGAGAGAGAGAGAGAGAGAGAGAGAGAGAGAGAGAGAGGAAGAGAAATGAATGTATGAGTGTGCTTTTGAGTATGTGTGTATGTGAGAAAGAGAAGTAAAAGGTATAGATGAGAAATCAGAGAAGGAGAAAGGGACGATGGAGAAAGAGAAAGAGACAGAAAGAGAAATAGAGAGAGAAAATGGGAGAGAGAAAGATAGATACATAGATAGATAGATAGATAGATAGAGAAAGAAAGAAAGAGATTATGAATGTGTGAGAAAGAAAACGGATAAGAAAGAGAAATATATGGGTGTGAAACAGAAAGAGAAATTGGCAAAGGAAAGACCCAGAAGAAGATGATGATGTTGATGATGATGTTGGTGATGATGATGACGATGTTGTAGATGTTGATGATGTTTATAATGATGATGATGATGATGTTGGTAATGTTAGTGATGATAATGTTGATGATGATGTTGGTGATGATGATGTTGTTGATGTTGTTGATGATTTAGTTGTTTATGATGATATTGTTGATGTTGATGATGATGATGTTGATGTTGCTGATGATGATGTTGATGATGATGTTGCTGTTGATGTTGATTATTATGTTGTTGATACTGATGACGATGTTGATGATGATGTTGTTGCTGTTGTTGTTGCTGTTGTTGTTGTTGTTGATGATGATGATGAAAAAATTCACAATTTTGATACCTCATTGTAATAAATCTTATTCCAAGAACTGCAGACTTGTGGAAACGTCTTCATGCTGACTGTTTTCCTCCTACTGATAGCCTTGGTCTTTCCAAGCTAGGGTCAATATGCATCTCCTTTCTTTGCAATAATCACCATTCGTTATTGTTATCACCTTACTTAAGAGAGAGAGAGAGAGAGAGAGAGAGAGAGAGAGAGAGAGAGAGAGAGAGAGAGAGAGAGAGAGAGAGAGAGACGAAGTGACAGGGAGAGCAAGCGCGAAACTGAGCGAGAGAGCAAAAGAGAGAAGCTTATATATATATATATATAGAGAGAGAGAGAGAGAGAGGGGTTGTGAGAGAGAGAAAGAGAGAGAAAGAGAGAAAAGAAGGGGAGAGAGAGGGATGGAGAGAGAGAGAGAGAGAGAGAGAGTGAGAGAGAGAGAGTAGGGAAATTGGGTGCGACGACTGATTTAGTTCCGTAAAAATTCTTTGAAACATCATTTTACCACAACGACTGCCGCAGACCACACATTATTTAGTGTGCTTTTCTCATAAAATCGCATCATTTAAAAATGCAAAGAAACAAAAACGAGTACCACTTTCAGTTCTTACGATTAAGTGAGGGTGCTGTACAGGAACGTTCGGGTGGGTGATTAGGTTGCCGACGGCACGGGAGAAGGTGTGTGGCGTCCCGATCCTCTCGTCATTGTCATTGAACCTTCTTTGTTCCTATTAATTATGGGCAGGTGAGCGAGTTGGGTAAAACCAGGCCTCTAGGTTTACCCAGTACACGCTAATGATGGAAACGGTGCTCAAACATTTAAAACGACTGGTTAGACATTCACATCTAAACGATATGTTCTATAACGAATTTTACAAGCACATAAAAAGAGAGTAGGCATTATTGGCACGAAGAAAGAACTCACCCATTGAAGAAAATTGGGTTAACATATTTTACTAAAAAAAATAGTGTCAGACAATTCTGTTGCGGTTATTAGATGTTTTAAAATAAGTATAATTTGATGCACTGTAAAACTGAAAAATTTACCAAACCATAACAGAAAGCACGGGGGCAATTATGATCAAGTTAGCTTGGAATAGATAAAAATAAATAATTATTTTTATTGCATTTTCACTCCAAACAAGGCACAGTGCCACTTTTATGCAGGGAGCTACTATCGAGGACATAGGTTGCAGGGGTACTATGTAGGGAGTTGAGCAGCAAGATGTCTGTTTACATTACACTTAAACTTCTGCATATCAGTACAGTTGAGAAAACAGGAACTCGGAAGGAAGTTCCAAAGTCAAGGAGTTCTGGAAAAGAAACTATGTGTAGGGGTGGGATTTTGCTGCATGTCGGGTTTGTTGTGGGGTATTTGCATCGAGGTGGGTACAAAGGCTTGTAGTTCGTCGAAGCATCCACCATTAACATATTTGTAAAACAAGCAGAGTGATGCAACATTTTGTCGATGGGACAGAAGTTGAAGCCTAGATGACAGTTCAGGACCTATCAGGTTGGCGACTCTCTTTTGAACCCTACCCAGGAGCGAGAGACTAATAGCAGATGACAGAAAACACGGAATTATGATCAAGTTAAGATGGAGGGTGTAGAAAAAAATTACACGTTGACTAAATAAAATCAAACCAGACCAAATTGCATAAGAAAACATGTGAATAATTATGATCAAGTTAAGATGGAGAGAATAGAAATTAATAAACCTAGTGTTACAATAGAAGCAGCAGGGCAGATCGCAGAAATGTAGTGTGAAAAATACGAATGCTAGCCGGTGTTAGATACAAATTTAGAAGGCGATGAAGAAATCCTAGAGAAATATGAAAACGTTAAAACTTGCAAAAAACAACAACAAAAAAACAAAACAAACAAAAAAAAACAACAAAACAAAACAATAAAAAACAAAAAACAAAACAAAAAAAAATCAAAAACAAAAAACAACTGCATTCCTGCTGAATAAATATTACGCTTCACTGCAAAATATAGTTTTTACAAGGTAACCAAACAAAGTTCGGTCGGTTTTTAACGAAAGATTTTCGCTAAAAATCATCAAATAAATAAATAAATAAATAAATAAATAAATAAAATAAAATAAAATAAAAATAAAAAAAAATAAATAAAAATATCGACATAACTTTAAAAAGCGATAATACCAGCAGGAGACCGTTTTGTAATTGTATACGCACTGGAACATTAAACCAATGTTCTAGCTCTAATACAGTCAAGCAACACTGATAAGCTGTAAAGAAGTGAAACATGGAAACGTAGAGAAGTTTTAAAAGTAAAAGTAAAAACATAGATAACATATATATACATATATACATGTATATATATACATATATACATGTATATATATGTATATATATGTGTGTATATATATATGTATATATTATTTATTTATTTGTTTTTGTTTTGCGATACTTTTGAATGAAATTAAATTATTTATACAAAAATGCATTTTTACCTAAATGCGAGTTGGAAATAATTTTCCCTTTTACCAATTTGGTACTCCCAAATTGGGAGCGGCATATATATTGTTTTAAAGAATAATTATCCACTGACACGTGTTTCGTTGTCTAGGACTCATGAGAGTGGCTGAATGGAAAACTATATATATATATATATATATATATATATATATATATATATATATACAGAGAGAGAGAGAGAGAGAGAGAGAGAGAGAGAGAAAATTTATTTATACAAACATTGATGCGCATACATGTTTCTGGAATCACCCGTCATTGGGGAGACTACGTCTTCAGGCCAAGAATTTCCTTTGAAATTTTTTCGAGGGAAATTCTTGGACTGAAGACATAGTCTCCCCAATGACGTGTGATTACAGAAACATGTATGCACATATGTAGCCATCAATGTTTGTATAAATAAATTATATATACCTGCTCTGCTTACGTCCAAAGAACTAGGAAAAACTAATTCCTGGATCTCTTAGGTAAGAGACGCTAATACCGATTATTTAATTCTCGCTAAGAAATCAACAACAAAAAAATACACACACACACACACACACACACACACACGCACGCACACACACACACACACACACACACACACACACACACACACACACACACACACAGGATGTGTTTAAATCTTTGTGTTATTTCTAAAAGCTACAGAAAACAGGATAGTATTGCTTTAACTTTTGCTGAGGGGCAACGTTTTTTTTTTTATGTAAAGACATGAAGCAACATCATATAAAGAGCTGAAAAATATGACTTCAGAGTCAAAAACCAGCCAATGATAAGTGTGAGATTGATGGTTTCGGACTCAGAAAACATCGACCTTTGTCAAGAAAATCTCATGGAATGTGAGGACTAAAGGATAAAATAAGTGAAGCGAGAGTCACGAGGCTGTCGAAAACAAACCGCCATTTTCTATTCTCCGTAAGAATTCTAAAGAAATGGAATCGAGTAGGAATCCGATTTGTTTGAATATTTTCTGAAATGTCGGCTATCAAAGTGCCGGTCGGTTGAAACGGATGCAAATGAGGGTAGGGATCGGTGTTGTAGGTTAAGTGATGATGATTCGTTCTGACGTCTCTTCTCATCACCTTTGCCATCTTTTGACATCTACGTCCTCGGGCGAGAGTCTGTTCTAAATATTTTCTTCTGTGCCCGTACTATCAGATTGTTGAATATTTTTCTTTTCATATATATCTATGTGTTTATATTTTTATATTATTTTTTTACGAAGGAGTCACCGCTTATCAAGGCCCTGAGACCACTCAAGGATAAGGGTTAATGAGTGTACTGTAGTCAATATGACAATTTCGTAGTAACCGTAAGTAGTGGAAATTTGGTAAGTTGGATAATTTAAGGAGATGACTCATCAAGAACTTGTTCACATTGGACTTGAAGACGACAATATTGTACTCAGTTAGAAAGCAGGAAAACGGAAGAAAATTCTAGAGGCGTGCAGTTCTGAGAAAGAAGTTGTGTTCGTGGAATCTACGTTTAGGTTTAGGCACTGATAAAGAGTTGGGGAAAGTATTGATAGTGGTTTCAGCTAGACGGGTGATTTTCGTGAAAGTTTGATAAGGGGGAGCATAGATTGGAGCTCAGACGAGCATTTACCATAAAATAACGATATAGCAGATACAGGTCCTCGACGTCTCTTCTGTGGGAAAAAGGTTTCAGGTAAGAGAAAAGGGGACCTTTTACTAGACTACGAAGTCTACTTTGAACTTTGTCAAGGCAAAATAAAACGTTTGTAGCAGTTCCTGTCCAAATGTGGCAACTATATCCATGGACGTACTTGGCTTTTATACAGGTAGAGAAATTCTCTACCTGTATACATCGGCAGGGAGATATTTATTGGTAGAATGACCCCCACCATTTTTCCAGCAACCTTGGTAACGATTTGATGTACGTGTTCCATTTCAGATCAGGAGTACAGGTCAGCCTCAGAAGCTTGTCAAAACATGGAGCCTCTCCAAGACGAGAGCTATTCTTTTCAGTTGATGCCAGGCATACATAATTCAGACATACGTGATTCTATGTATACGTATACGCGAACACATATATGTTGTATCGTCGAACGGTCTGAATTTTATTATTCACGGAACACACGTTATTGCAATATAACCATTTTTCCTGCATTTTTATTGAAACTAATTCACCTTCCCTTCCGCTTCTGCTCAGCACAGCATAGTATGTATATATTTTCTATTATAACTCTTTATCTGCCTTCAGGAGCACTTAAAAAAGTTATTATCTTGTTCTGATTGAGAATGGGGTATTCCTACTGGATACCAGACATTCACTCACTATTTCACACATTCCAACCGAGAGATCTTTTAAAGCTTCTATCCTCTCTTTTAAGTGTAATTGTTTGTGTGTCTGATGCACTTGGTTTACAGAGAATATTTGACCGTTAATTTTTTTCTAGTATGCACTGTGCTGGATCGTTTTGCCTCCACAACCCAATTAGTGGATGGCGTAGATATCAGGTTTGCTCTATATCTGTGTCTCGCAAAGATGTTTGATTGGAAACTTTTCAGTGTACGAAGTTCGAGTCTATACATACATGTGATGGCAAGCAGCTCCAAGAAGTGGGGATATAAGCTATGTATTGCTATCTCTTATACATACTAGTTTGTGTATGTCAGTATCTGTGAATCAGAAGCAGTAAGGATCGTTGGAAGGCATTCAGTCTAATAATAAAATCGGCCGCAGGATGTGCGTACATAGACATGTAGAGTGCGATGCCGTCAAGTCTGAAGATATATCTATTGAGTGGGTGCAACTTGTAGATAACTTCGTGTAATGTTTTCTTTTCTTAAAATTCTTTATACATAGAAAGAAAAAGTAGACTAAAGACGGCCGAGAGTTTTTAATAGTTATCTTTGAAAGAAATAGATCATACATGAGCGAGAAACTTAACTTAATTATTAACTCTCTTATTAAGGATAAATGGATAGACACAGCGAACATAAATCTTAATCGTGCATTTCGCCCTTGGCGATTATCAAAGTTTTCCTTTCAGTAATTAAATGTGTAACAGAGTGCAGACACTCGTATGGCGGCTGCATACAAACGCCGAGACGTGTACGAAGTGACGTCACGGTAAAGAAAAGGAAAAGATTATAAAAAGAACGTGTGTACAGATCGACGATCACGTTAGGCAGGACGAGTACGTTAGAGACGTGAGTGACGTTACAGCCGAGGCGAGAAATCACGCGTGGCGGGAGAATGAGGAATAAAGGTGAAAACCTGAAACAGGAGTTGAAGTTATTTGTTCTTCCTTTCTTATGTTCCTTGACGTGTTAAGCTATTAACGAAAACGTTACACATGCCTGGTGACCTTCCTCGCACACGACTCATAGGCAAAAACTGATTTGTAAACCTTCGTTATTTTTATCTTATTTTTGACCGCTTTAATCTCACATGACATCGCCTCCTGTCCCTTTCGTGGGAACTCGTTTATTTATCAAACTTTGTGTAACTTCGATCTGCACTTATTTCGATCCCTGAAAAGATTAACACTAGCTGATGTAATCATTATCCGACATGGGACCATTAATTATATGACATCTGCTCGAGTTGCCGATGTGGCCATGGAAGGTTTGAATTAAATGTTTAAGTAGTTGGGATAGGAGCCAGAAGATTTTATAGAGCCGTCCATCTATACTCTGTACTGATTTTTGTGCGCCATTAGTTTGGAAGCATTTTTCTGAAGTAGAAGAAGCTACGAAGTGTGCTGTTTCTTGTGGCAAGGTTTTGTATGTATTTGTTTGTTAGGTTTTTTTTTCTTTTGCATATGTAGACTCAAGTTGTGTTAATGTGGTTTTGTAGTTGTATGAAGGAGATGTCTGCAGTAAACACATAGAGTGTGTTGTTGCTGATGTGTTCTAAAATAAAAATAAAGCAAACCTTGAAAAATTTAACTCTTGTGACTAATTATAACATTTAAGACTTTTAACATCATTCCTATAACAACTAGACATTCAAACGAATAAACAAACAACATTTCTAGTTCATATTGCGTTGAGAAGAAAGTTCTTGCATAATTTTTAATTTTGATTTCAAATGATGCATTTTCAAATAAGTCTTCGTTATACTACCTTTACTTTATATATTATTTTAAAGAGCGTTTTTCGTTTAAATTACAATCGTGCTAAAACAATTATGTCTTCTTTTCAGAACGTTGAATAAGAGATTGAAAAAAAAACCCCAACAAATTCGCACAATTTTCTTATTTCAATTCAAGCTAGGCTGAAAACTGTTGAAACAGTTCACGATATCAACGAAGTGTTTGACCCAGGAACCACAACTGAACGCACAACAATGTTGCTTTAAGAAATTTTGTGACGGCCACGAGAGTCTTGAAGATGATTAGCGTAGTGGTCGACAATCAGATATTGACAGCGACCACTTAAGAACCTTAGTCGAAGTTAATCCACGCACAGCTGTTCGAGAACTTGCTTCTGAATTAGACGTAACGTATACGACGATTTCCAACCACTTGAGTGAGATTGGAAAGACAAAAAACTTGATAAATGGGTGCCTCACGAATTGAACGACAGCCAAAAGAAATGCCGTGTCATCAAGTGTTATCTTCCCCTCCTTTACGCATCAACCGTGTTGTGACTTGCGATGAAAATTCTTTACGACAACGGGCGACGCTCAGCTCAGTGGTTAGACGCCGACGAAGCTCAACGACACTTCCTGAAGCCAGAGTTGCAGTAAAAGGTCATGCTGGCTGTTTTATCCATTAAAATTTTATCCATTAAAGTTTTTTGGAATCCAGGCGTAACCATTACGGCGGAGAAGTTCTGTCAACAAATGGATGAAATGCATCAGAAACTTCGACAACAGCACTCAGCATTACTCAACAAAAAAGGCCCAATTCTCCTCCACAACAATGGCCGACCGTATGTTGCTAAATCCACTCTTCAGGAATTGAACGAATTGCGCTACGAAACTCTGCCCCATCCTCCATACTCCCCAGATCTCTCACTTACAGACTACCACTTTTTTCATCTCGATAACTTTCTGCGTCAGAAATGCTTAAAAAATCTTAAGCGATATCAAAAACGCCATCAGCGAATTCAATACACCAAAAGGCAAGATTGTTAGGTTACTGGCATAAACACATTTGTTTTGCATTAACAAAAAATGTGTTGATACGCATGGTGCTTATTTCGATTAATAAATTTTATTTGAGCTTCGATATGTTCATCTGAATTTAAAAATCAAAACTGCAAGAACTTTCTTATCAACTTCATATGAGTGGATTATTGACTTTACTAGCGCCTTTCATCGCCACTATTCGTAAAACCGCCTTGAACCCGCTTTCGACCTACCAAGGCATCAGGATAATCAATGAAACGTCTTGACACTTGTTTTGAAATAAAACATTTTATTAATTATTATTTATTATTATTTATATAATAAAACAGTAGATGTATGTATGTGTGTGAACAAATATTCAACGGATTAACTCTTAAACTACTGATCACATAACACTGAAATTAGCAGGAAATAGTAATCATACACTAAAGACGGTTCATAACAAGTAACATCTTTGTTTGGATGGATGAATAATGCATACAGAAATATGTCGGCAAGTTGAAATGCAAAATGTTCATTTCAACTTGCTGACATATTTCTGTTAGTTTTGCCCATGCGCAAATTCGTTTAAGCTTGAAGTGGTTTAATTACAAATCCTTTTTATCTATTTGTCGATAGCTCAAACAGTAGGAAACGTGGCAGGAGCGCTAAATATTTCAGCTGATGACACTCTAGCGGATTTTTTTTTAAAACCTTTACTATACATTAGGTAGAATATAGCATTACTATTAGGTACAATATAATATTCAATAGAGAATGGTTCCGTAATAATGAATAGAATACTGCATGAATTGGAATATATTTTAGTATATTTTGCGACCGGGCGCTCTCTGCAAATTTATTGGATAAATATAAAAATTAAAAGAATAAAAACAAATATAGTTATATTAATAATTATATTTGTACGCAAAAGCACTCACTATTAGTAGTAGAGCGGCTCCCATTATCTGAAAAACCCAAGCCGAGAATTTCCTCGTTACTACCTTCCTATTCCTATTCTCCAAACGTAGACCTCAAGCTCTCCATCGCATTCTACCTTTCTTTTCCTTTTCTACGGAAAAAGATAATGGATTAGAGTTAACTAATAAAGTTGTTGGATTAGAGTTAACTAATAAAGTTGTTGGATTAGAGTTAACTAATAAAGATGTTGGATAAGAATTAACTAAAAAAGATGTTGGATTAGAGTTAACTAATAAAGATGTTGGATTTGAGTTAACTAATAAAGATGTTGGATTAGAACGAACTAATAAAGATGTTGGATTAGGGGTAACTGTAAAAGATGTTGGATGAGAATTAACTAAAAAAAGATGTTGGATTAGAATGAACTAATAATGATGTTGGATTAGAATGAACTAAAAAGATGTTGGATTAGAGTTAACTAAAAAGATGTTGGATTAGAGTTAACTAATAAAGATGTTGCATTAGAGTTAACTAATAAAGATGTTGGATTAGTGGTAACTAATAAAGACGTTGAAGTAGAGTTAACTAATTAAGACGTTGGAGTAGAGTTAACTAATAAAGATGTTTGATTAGAGTTAACTAAAATGATGTTGGGTTAGAGTTAACTAATAAAGATATTGGAGTAGTGTTAACTAATAAAGATATTGGAATAGTATTAACTAATAAAGATATTAGAGTAGTGTTAACTAATAAAGACGTTGGATTAAAGTTAACTAAGTAAGACGTTGAATAGAGTTAACTAATGAAGACGTTGGATTAAAGTTAATTAACAAAGATGTTGCATTAGAGTTAACTATTAGTTAACTATTAAAAACGTTGGAGTGGAGTTCACTAATAAAGAGATATGATTAGCGTTAACTAATAAAAATTTTGGATTTGAGTTAACTTATAAAAATGTTCAAATTAAGAGAAATACGAAAGGCTTTATATTAAACAATATTATGAAAGTTCTCTCCCTTGATTGATCGAACACTTTCATAAACTTACTCTAATTGTAGATGAAATTTTGTTTATTTCTATCACATTAATATGGCTATCTCGGTGGCTGAATGGATAAGGTTTGGAGTTTACTAATAGTGATTGGGGTCCAAGGTTTAAACCTTTCAAACAGCAGGACAGTTATATAAGGCAAACTTATGATTTCCAGTCAACATGAAGCATACTTTTTTTTTGTAGATAATAAATGTTTATTCATCAAAAAGAATTATGAAAGTTCCGTGGAAATCTAATACATGAAAAGTTTCTAATTAATAAATTATAAAAGTTATCTCCCTTGGCAGATCGAACCCGGTGGTACAGTTATATAAGCCACACTGATGATTGATAGTGAATATGAAACGTAGACATCTGTGGATAGTTTGAGCCTCAAGTTAACACCACGGTCTGATAAAGTGATGTCTCTAAAACCAGACATTGTAGAAACATGTATTCACATATGTAGCGAGTAATGTTTGTATGAATAAATATACCATAAACACGCTCTGTTAATCCATCGAGTACTGTTTGATAAACAGGAGTTTCAGTTGAATTAACATCTAGGAAACTAAAACTATACAAATATTATATATATATATATATATATATATATATATATATATATGTATATATATATATATATGTATATATATATATATAATAGTCTGGTTTTTTTTTACGAGGTGGTCACCACTTATCAAGGCCCGGAAGCCACTCAGGGATAAGGGTTATTGTAAGTACAGTACGTTAGTGTGAATATTTAAAGTGTCTACTTAAGGGGGCGGTTCATCAGGAATTTGTTTACGTTGGACTTGAAGACATCCAAGTTGTAGTCAGGAGGGAAGCAGGCAGACGGAACAGAGTTCCACAGGCGTGCAGGGTCTAAATGAGTAAAGTCTCAATAAAATATATTTAAAGGTAATGCGCTCTGAGTATTGCAGTTATGATAAGCTTTACAGGTATAATGACCTAGAGCTATATAAATAGAAAAGGGTGAAGATTAATAATTCAGTTCAATAAAAGTATTTAAGTTTGTATTATCCCACCTAAAAATAAAAAAAGCTCAATACAGTAGTAAGGAATAGAGCTTAATACGATAGGCATAAATAAAAAATGTAAACCGGAGATTTACATGTAAACAATTATTTTTCGACTGATTAGTTCCAACAAAGAAAGGAAGTAAAATATACTTATTCCGCGGAGTTTCAAAGATTCTTCTCTTCGTAGTTCAACTGATCTGAGTGAGAGGAATCGAATTTGGTTAGCAAATTATATATAGATAGCGGCGCTAAAGATGTGCGGGGTTTAGCATTTCATGAAACTGCATTCTATGATGGTGGTCATAGAATGTAAAAATAATGCTTGTATAAGGTTTTAGATAGAGAAAGTGGAAAAGGAGAAAAAAAACATCAAATCGCATTAAGCAAATCCAAAAATCCTCTGTAAATGTCCCGAAGCGAAGGAAGTATATATGAGTTTTCGGAGTTTTTAAAACTGGTACAAAAGTTGATGGCGAGCACTTGGAGGTTGTGATGAATAATTAAAAAGAAAACTATTATGAGATGATATTAAATCCGTCAGTCGAAAGAAATTCGAATAAATGAACGAATCTCAGTGCCAAATAATAAATAAGGTTGTTTGCTTCTCCACTTCCATCGCGCGTATGGATTGTGTGTGTGTGTGTGTGTGTGTATGTGTGTGCGTGTGTGAGTGTGTGTGTATCTGTGATAGGAGGAGGACGTGTGTATAAGTGTGTGTATAAGTGTGTGTAGGTGTGAGTGCACGTGTGTGAAGTATGAGACCCATTCGAATGTGTATACTTCCAAATCTTGGTCCTATCATATTTTCTCTGTCAGGAATCGGTAATAGGGTTGTGGGAGAGGCACGAATATTATTTCTTTGAAGAAATAACACACTTAACTTTTGAACAATAGATATTTCTTCTGAAGTGGTACCGGAAGTGCCGTGTCCTAATTTAAAAAAAGAAACAAAAAAAAAACAAAAACAAAAAAAAACAAAAAAACGAGTAAAGTGTTTGTGGACATGTCCTTATGGATGTCAAACTTGGACTACATATTGCAGACATATCTAGCATCTTAAACAGTTCAACCAGCAATGGCCGTTTGTGATCCACCTGGCAAATCTCTTGAAAATCTCTAATTTCTGACACAGATTTTGAGGAGAGCTGTCATCTTAGGCATTAATATCCGCGCCATGGCGCATCATCTTAAATTGTCTGGTCACATGACCTTCTATGAGACTCTGCAAGCAGTAAAACAATTGCTTGAGAGCGTTAGCTCTCAAGCAATTGTTTTACTGGGGAGGAGAGAACAACATGGCGATGGCCCAGACGTTAAAATTGTGGTTGAGAGAGTTCCAATCATATTTAAATTACCTTTGGTTTTGTGTCTTTCAGTTAAGTTGTTTATCCCGGGCATGACCAGACTGCTACACGCGACTGCTTGACAAACAGCATAAAAGTAACTACATTAATAATAACACATGTTTTAGTTATTTTTTATTTATATTTAGTTTTTATTTACTTTTTATAAAATTAGCACCAGACAAGACGTAAAACCACTTGATGTGAGGAACCGACAACAACAAAAGGTGATTGCCGAAAAGACTGGGGATGTCTATTAGTTATAGTCTTAAAACAACCAAGGTTATAGGTAAGAGGAAAGCAGTCAGCAGGAAAAGAGTTCCACAAGTCTGCAGTTTTTAGAAAGAAGCTACTGGAATGAGATATCAAAACAGGGAATTGATGAAGACCACAAGAGTCAAACGAGCTGAAACAAAAGAAGCAGGGAATAGATCAGACAATTCCGAAGAACACATAGCAAGATGGTATTTATGCAAAATATTGATAATAGCAACATTCCGTCTGTTAGGAAGAGGTTGCAGAGAAGAAGGAAGAATGGGTCCAGTTAAATTATAGGTACGTTTCTGCACCTCATCAAGATGAAACAGAGATTCTTCAACTCAAATATAACAACAATACTCCATATATGGTCTGGTAGTAGATGCGTAGAGATAGAGAATGACTTTAGGTATGAGAATATACAGCATAATCACGTTGACACTCCGGTTCCCGTCAGATCACCGAAGTTAAGCAACGTTGAGCCTGGTCATTACTAAAATGGGTGACCAATTTGGGAAGTCCAGGTGCTGTATGTAGGAGGACGTCGACACCTCCCTGCAAAAAGTTGCAAAAACCTAACGTCGTCATCTCCTCTAACGGGGATATACATGCGACTGGGGACCGCTTGTGAATTTCATATTCCCATGAAACTTCCTCCGAAGGAGGAAGCCGGTTAAAACCTGAATAGGGTGGGTGCTGACCGCACACATTTAGGTATGAGAAGTGTTTGGAGCGATACAGACCACCATCTTTATGAGAGAGAAAAAAAGCAATGGATCTAATGTATTAACCCCAAGAAAAAAGGCAAAAGAAGTTTTAGAGTCAATTTTTCCCCAAGAGCATCTTTTTCCATCCATGAGACTCCCAGGAAGTAAAAGGAACACGCCTATGATTGAAAGACATGAGTCTTAAAAAGAATAAAACGAAAGAAGCTATTTCGTACCATAATTTCTACAGCTGAACCCAAGTCAACTTCAAGTGATCTAAGAAAGTTGATCCGAATTAGGTTTGGTTGTTCTGTATTACGTATTACAGCAGATCAACCCACTTTTGATTCATTAAATTTTAATAAAAATTTTTTTCTGCTTCAAGTTCTTAGTTTCTCAAAATATAAAATGCTGATTTATTTTTTATGCCTATTCTTCTGTAGTGGGGACTCACCCACGTACAAGATATGGACAATTCCTAACAGTATAAATATACCGAGAGATATCGACTCTCTTGGTGAAGTGTGTGCTTCGTACCACACCAGTCGAGATTACGATCTTGACAATCAGTCCGACAGAAACTGGATCATTTCGATGGCCTTTTAGCTGTCATACTAACGGTAAATGTTCTGGATATCACTAGGGGATCCACCTTTCCAGAATTTGCCGCACGGCTTTTGGGTGGAGCAAGTTTATTGTTTATTGTGTGAGGCGCTCTTACCGGGGAATTCTGATAGGGCTACTCAGACTCTTCCTTGTTGAACCACCTCATCCTGGTGAGAGTCGGGCAACGGTTGGTGGAAGCGGTCAGGGAGTATGCTGGAAGACGGCCGGTTGAGGGTGTAACGATCACCTCAGTGGGTTGACCTCTTACTGAGGGGTTAAGCAGAGGTTCCGAAAAATGTAAGTAGAATGCAACCGGGTCTCTCTGGACCCATGAATCCTGCTACCCTCAGTGACCGACCAACTGGGTCTGATAAAGGTGAGGGACCGTTTCTCTTTCGTGTGTCCTTGTGATCGTGAGTTTGCGTCTGGTCGCCAGTTATCCAAACACCAGAGGTAGTCTTATCTTGAAGAGCTCAACTTGGACAGTATTGCTGGGACTCGTCCCGGTTCAATCTAGAACCGAGGAGAATGCGCTATTATAATCTTGTATGTCTGAGATGATGGGCCGGTTCTGAACAAAGGTGAAAATGTGTGCTGCGATCTCTCCCGTTCTTGGCCACGAAGCGGTGAAGAGGCGTCTAATGCATCTGGCCAAGAAGGAGCTTCCGGTGAGTGTTAGAAGTGCAAGCTCTCCTGCGGGGGTGGCAGTTGAAGCGTTTGTCTCGCAAAGTTCAGTCGTGGAAGATCAAAATTATATATTTTTGCATAGACAGAGTGCTCCTCTTGTTGAGACGCTGGCTCATTCATCCCACTTTCAAAACTTGTCCCACATCCCCTCACGGTGGAAGAAAGGTAAATACCGTGTGTGTGCTTATTTCATAGTATGCCATATGGGCGTTAATTACTACAACTCTCGTTGTTTATGTATACTCTGTTGCAAATACAGGGTGGAACGATTAAATCGTCGCCCTAGAAAAGACGACATGATTCCATTTCCGTTTCATGAAAACCGTTTTTTTTTCTGTCTCAGACCATTCACTATTTGGCCAATTGTGTACAAATCTCAGGGGTGATAGAAGCCTTCTATCATGTCTGAAAGTGACACAATATTCAACGAGCGCGATCGGAGATACGCCACTATATAACTCATGCTATCTACCGATCCAAGTTATGACAACAGGACCTTTGCCATCACCGTAAAAATGCATCGCTGGATTGCCAAGAATAACAGGGATATGCCCAGGGTGATGAAAACAAATTTTCCGGTCACCGTTATGGTCGTTGGTTCGGCTTGAAGTGAGGGTCACATCCTGCCACCTCACATTTTCGAAGTTGGCTTGAAAGTCAACACCAAAGTGTATCTGGATGTACTGAAAAGTGTGGTGAGATCCTGGAGGGATCCCGGGTATGGCAACATGACTTGGTGCCGGCCCACAAATACAAAGAGACCCAGGCTTGGCTTCAGAAGGAGTGCTACGACTTTGTACTCTTCTCTCACTACCCCCTCCTCCCCGACCTAAACATGCTGGACTGCTTTGTTTGGTCATACGTCGAGAGCATCACCAACATGACCTCCTACAACACTAAATTTAGTCTGATCGCCGCCATCCGCCGAGTATTCGCAGAGATCCCGCCAGCGCTTGTGGAAGGCATGCTTCCAGTTCCGGACGTGTATCGAGGTAGTAAATTAGGCTGAAGGCTGCTACGTTGAATAAATGTCAGCTATACTACATAATCAAGTTACCGGAATTGATTTTTCAACAAAAGTTTTAAAATAAAGTCGTAGTGTTGTTTTCTTTAGGGCGACAAATTTATCGTTCCATTCTGTAAATCTATTTGCAGAGAAATTTGTCACTCAGTACCTGGCCACGGTCTCTGTAGTTAGCCATAGAAGATCTAAACAGAAAAAAAGGCAACATTCACTATTCATGTTGCCTACTATATCCAGGCTAAAAGTCGCGTTAGACAAACATTCAAACGATCATCATCATCATCATCATCATCATCATCATCATCATCATCATCGTATGAATCTGAAGATTATATTGTTAGCATTGGTTTCCCCGATATTTTTCCAGTCAGAATTCTTGTTGGAAAGACACCGTTACGGAAGGGAACACACGAAGGTTGGCAACAGCTCAAGTGAAAGTGATTTTTGTGGAACGAACTAGATTCGAACTTGGAACACCCAGGTTGGCAGTCTATGTTGTTAACCACTTGGTCACAGTCAACTCTCATTATCAATACTAAACACCGGTTAGGTGGAAGCTCAGAACTGCTTCTTTGGGTAAGCTATGTTTAGTAAAAAGATGACGGTGCAACGACCTCTACAAAAACTCTTTCGTGTTGTGGTCTTAGATATCCTCTCATCTTCACTTCATCTGTTCTCATCATCCCATCAATACTCATCATCATGTCGTATGAATCCAAAGGTTCTATTGTTGGCATTGGTTCCCCCGATATTTTTGTAGTCAGAATGTTTTCTGAAAAGGTCCTGGATATAACCTTATCCGATGGTGAGGCCCCAGCTTGCGGGCTCTGGGGAGTGTGGAGCCACCCTTTAATTGTCATTGCTCCCAGGTCCACTCTGACCCAGAGTGGTAGTACCTGGTAGGGTCCCAACTATGGGTTAAATGGAAACCGACTTGAAAAAAAACAAATATATTCTATTAAAAATTTTTTCTTCAAAATCACTGGATTCGGCATTAAATAACCTAAAAAGGGTTAATATGCCGTAAAAAAAAAAACAACCATCCACCCAAAAAGATAACGAAGAGGGAACATGGAGTTAGCAACATCCAAAGTGAAAGTGACCTTTATTTTGTGGAACGAACTGGATTTGAACGTGAAACACTCAGGTTGTTAGTGCACGTCATAAACCACTTGCCCACCGTCACTTCCCATTCAGACTTTATATAGATGCAATATGTTCTAGCTGTCATTTTGCAATTTTTGTTGCACTTTAGCTATTTTTCTTTTTGGAATAAAAGTTTCTTGATTGAAATTCATGGTCTATTAAAATATTAAATTATTTAGTACTAGTAGGGCCCGTGGAGATTCCACGGAATGAGAAATATATCGAATCAACAAACTTGTTTTGATAAAGCTGATATTTTTTCTGGATAGCGCAAAAAATATTTTTTGGACATTAAAAAAAAACAATAACACGAAGCAAATATGAGTGTATTAATATTTCTATGGAAATTGTGTCCATTGTATTTTTAAATATAGAACTGGCCCAAATGAGATGAATTATTAAATACTAATAAATACCCAGAAAGTAAGATTGTGCTACATAGTTCAATACAAATAATAAATTGTACATAGTTCAATACAAATAGTATATTGTAAAAGACAATCTATAATTCATTTCTCCAGTTCAGCACCTCTTGACAGAAAAGGTTCTTATTTAGTCATGTTTCTGTTGAATATTTCTTTTTTACATAACGTTTTGTTAACTTCTTTCTTCGGTGAAAAACCGCTTCACGCCCAAATTTCTACGAGTTCCTTCCTCACGCCATTAGAAAAAAGATCATATATTATTATAATTATATTCAAAAACTATATTTTTGTCAAAGGTTACCAGATTGCCATTTATAAAACGAAATTTTGCGAATTTGGCCTTTTGGAAGTAGTTTGGCCTTCAAACAATGTATTTGGCATTTATCTAAACGTATCGTATGGACTATCCAAGAAAGCAACAAGCAGAATATTTGGTTTGCGGGCATCTATTAAAAATAGTCTGTAAACGATTGATTCTATTTAATCAAGAGATGTAACGCTGACATCTACTAATATTCGGAGTAACGCCAACCAAAAAGGTGACTCTACAATTCTATTTAACCTATATATGTGATCCTCATAGTTACTATGTCTCTGAGTCAGAATGGATCTTGTAATAATGGCAAGTAACAATATACTCATTCAATACTTCACCAAAATGTCAAATTTGGGGCTTTGGGGCTCAAACTAGTTTAAGGACCGTGCTAAATATATAGCCTCTGTAATTAATAGGTGGGGAAGTATATGATAATGAAATGAATCAGATTACAGATTACTGAATCTAGTAGTTTAAAATCTTACAAAATACTTTTGGAAGGTAATATATATATATATATATATATATATATATATTTTTTTTTTTTTATTATTTGGACAATGTCAACACCTTGTTAATTCACAGCCAAATAGCGCAACGGTTAGAAGCTCCGACTGTCGTGTGGGCGGTCAGGTAGTTGCTTGTCTAACCGCTGATGAAACACACACACACACACACACACACACACACACACACACACACACACACACACTTACACACACATAAGAAAAGGCTAGGAATGATGGATGTTGAAATAGTGGTGAACGTGCAAAAAGTGCTAAATATTTACCAAAAGAATCAAATAGAACATTGTGTATCATTTCAGTTAGTCTAGTGTCATAAACAGGACAAACGAACGAGTCAAATTTTTATGTTGTACAATTGTCAAAGGGTCTATGTTTCGTTCGAAAAAAAAAAAAAATAGAACATTTTTTTTTAACGTCACAGACACAGCGTACATTTTGAAATATTGACTTTTAGGTTTTTCTTCAAATCAATCATCTAGAGAAATCTTAGAAATAAAGAAGAAGCGTTGATGAATACATAAACAATATATTAATCCGAGAAAATAATGTAAATTCACCCTTCTTCGTTCGTCTGTCCGCACTTTTCTCAATAATTGCGCCTTGGAATTTTTTGAAATTTTTCACAAACATTAAACATGATATGGGCAAAAAAGATAACAACAGATTTTCCGGAAAAACTCCGGTTGTCCCCCTAGGGGTGCCTTTCAGGTTAAAATGGCTAAAATTGACACTTTTGTGCTTAATAAAAAAAATTGATGCCTTGAATTTTTATAAAACTTTCTGAAAAGTTGTAACTAACTGATTTCTATATAATTTTGTTTGTCTATACTTCGCGATAACTCTTCGATGTGCCCCAGGGGCTCTTTTAGGGATAATAAAAATACTCCATTATTGGAACTACTTTACCATATTTGTCCAAAATTTTCTGTGTATGTCTATTTAGCAGTTTTGCATGGTGCTGAACTCAAATTTAAATATGTTAAGACCTTGGGGACTTTTGGAGCTAAATTAGGGGGAGGGTAAATGATGGACTTAGTCATTTCTTTTTTTTTTTTTTTTGCATGGTACAGAACTCAAATTTACATATCTTAAGTCTTAAAACTGAACCGTTCGTTCATTTTCACGAGGATCTGAAGTCCCCTAGGAACTTTTGGGGCTAATTGGGGAGAGGACAAATGCTAAACATTTTTTTTATGCCTCGTTCACTGTGCACTCACGGGGGACCATGCATGCTTCACTTGTTCGTTAACAGGACAAACCTATCAGAAGAGAAGAAGCTCTACTCGATTAAAAGGAGTAAATTATAAACTAAATTTAAAAGATA
>NC_136495.1:112200923-112335923 GCF_053919585.1 Euprymna scolopes
TTTGTCATAAATCGTTTTTTAAGTAACTGAAATTTATAAATTTCATTAATGATTTTCAATCCCCTCAGAATATTCTTCATCATAAAACTGTCAATCCACATATCTCATTATGTATTATAATGTGCGGCGACGTTACGTAGACATCAGTCGCTGCATTGAAATAGGGAGAGGAGCAGTAGGAGGTAGCAGTGTTATATAGGGGTTTCATTGAAAGAGAGTCTTAGTGAGAGAAGCTTAGAAAGAGTATTATTACAGTGAGGGATGTTGTAAGACAGAGAGAGAGAGAGAGAGAGAGAGAAAGAGAGAGAGAGAAGTTGTTGTACTCAGAGACTTAGAGAGATTGTTCATATTATTATTCTTATATATTAAATGTTCATTCCTTAATTGTGTTTATGGAAGAAGAAGGGGAAGAAGCTCTTAGAGTGAAGGGATAGTGTTCAGACAGTTCGGACATGATGATGTTGAGACGTGTGTGTAAAGACATATAACACAAATATATAATACAATTGGACTTTACCTTTTTGTCAGAATCATAAGACACAAGACGAGCTTTACAAAAAACACTTGATGGTTTATTCTTCACACGGCCGTGTTCCATCACCAAGAATTCAAAGTCTCACATTTTTCCTTGAAGTGACGTCTCGCTTCCTAGACGAGTGACTGTCTCTCTCCTAGACGTCTGACTCCCTCCGAGTTTCTTCACTGACTGACTAACTCTAAAGTTTTTTCTCTATTCCTAGAACTTTCTATTTTCCGTGACGTCATACACATGTTAAAACATGTGCATTCTTTCACGTGTCCTGGAGATACGTGTCCAAAACTTTTCCTATTTCTCAGTAACCTATTTATCCAATATGTTAAAAACATTATCTTATAAGCTGCATTCTTTCAATTTAAAATTTCATAACAAACTTGATAGTTAACATTCTTTCCTTGAAGTATTTATCTATATTCTAAACAAATGTTTGTTTTACATTTTTAAATTCTCACACGTAATCTATTTCTACACCTAGATTACGAGGTTCGAATTCCGCCTATGCTCTTTCATTTTCATTTTAAACTAACTTCTCCATTTTTATACTTACATGAAAAGGG
Organism: Euprymna scolopes; assembly: GCF_053919585.1. Taxonomy (NCBI): domain Eukaryota; kingdom Metazoa; phylum Mollusca; class Cephalopoda; order Sepiida; family Sepiolidae; genus Euprymna; species Euprymna scolopes. The sequence goes on from NC_136495.1 coordinate 112,202,019, forward strand.
GACAGCCCTTATCATGTAACAGCAGGACCGCTGACGCCACGCGGAGACAGTAACAGGAGTAGTAAGAGAGAGAGAGAGAGAGAGAGAGAGAGAGAGAGAGAGAGAGAGAGAGAGAGTGGAGTGGGAAAGACGTGACGGCATGAACAGCAGGAGAAGAGAGCAGACGACAATGAACTCCCACTAGCCGGTGACAGTCCTGTCAAAATTTGTTATGTAAAATGGGAAGCACGGATAGGAAATAAAAGTGTGTCTAAAAAAAAGTAAGTTCAAAGTATTTCTTTTATTTGTTTGGCACTTCGTCGGAGAGAGGAAGAGCGAAATGAGAACGCTTACCCATAACATTACAATTAGCAATTAGTCTTGAGCGGATTTTGGACAAGATAAGTAGTGACCCACTAGCAAAAGTAATTGTGATCACATGGTCGCCATATTTTAATTTAATTCACATCTGGGCTGGTGCATCTACCACTAGTCTCTCCCTTTTAGACAGGGTCCAAAAAAGAGTTGTCAATCTAATCGGTCCCACTTTATCAACTAAGCTCCAGTCCCTGTCCCATCGCCGCAATGTTGCATCACTGTGCCTGTTTTACAAATATTTTAATGGAATGTGTTCTGTCGAACTAGTTGCACTTGCACTCCCTCGACGTACACATCCCCGACAAACCCGCTTAGCAATAAGATGTCACCCCTTCACTGTTATTGTCCCTAAATACCAGAAAGCTTCCTATTCTAATAGTTTCTTCCCTCGAACAGTTAGACTTTGGAATCCCCTTCCTGCTGCCTGCTTCCCTGGCTGTACTGATACGCAAAAGTTTAAATGTAACATAAACAAATATCTTGTTAATCTTTCCTAGACATGCCCCCAAATAGTAGCCCCTTACGTCCAAATGGCGATATGCTTTGTAAGGGGTGAACATGAGTAAAAAAAAAAAGTAAATGAATAAAAAAAGGAAAATTACTCATATCAGAGAGTATCCTATTTACAAAGTCACAATTCGCCCATGCATGGAGTATTGTTGTCACATCTGGGATGGTCCATCAGCCACTAGTCTCTCACTCTTATACGAGGTCCAAATACAAGTCTCCAATCTAATCGGTCGTGTACTATCGGCCAAGCTCCAACCTCTGTCGCATCGCCGCAATGTTGCACCCACATGCCTGTTTTACAAGTATTTTAATGGAATATGCACTGATGAACTCACAGCACTTGTGCCCTCCCCTCGATGCCCAAAGAACCGACTAACCTGACAAGCAGCAAAATCCCACCCCTTCACTGTAAACGTCTTCAGATGTCGGGAAACCTTCTACTCTAATATTTTCTTCCCTTAGATTATTAGGCTTTGGTATTCCCTCCATATTTCCCGTTTCCCTGGCTGTACTGACATGCAGAAGTTTAAATGTAACGTGAACAGCCATCTTGCTGCTTAACTCTCCAAAGTCCCCTATTAGGCACGGTCCCTTACGTAATTGGTAACATGCCCTGTTTGGGGGTGAAAAGAGTAAAATAAGAGACATCTTTAAGAACGCGTATAAGATTTACTATAAAAAAGAAATTAAAACAAAATTTATCTTAGATAAAAGAATCGAACAGTTGAGTTCCGCTCGATGTAGGAGGTACGTTTCCCACAGCCTTAACTTGATAAGGCATACCATCACATGGTCGCCATATTTTAATTTGATTCTGCGTTGAAAGCGGGACACAGGTTAATAAGGCTTCCTTCCAAAAGAAGAAAAAGGCGCCTGAATAAATTAGTCTTAATACCCGATAGAACGGCTTCCTCTTTCGTACGTAGTTACTTGGCATTGGACCTTATCTAATGGTAAGGCTTTACCGTCCACCCCCATCCCACCCGTGCCACAAATTAAAGCTACCTCCTTTCTCGCCCCCGCCCCTGTTTTTTTTTTTTTTTTTTTTTTTTTTTTTATAATAAACCTCTTCAGCCCATGTTAAAAAAAAAAAAAAAAAAAAAAAAAAGTGACGTCTTTCTTTTGTACGGTTAATAACCTGGAAAAAAAAATTACATTTCCAACCGTATTTTCAAATAAGAGAAATACTTTCAACTGGTGTTTGACATTAAGGCTCTGAAATTTTTAGATACAGATCGATAATTGATACTGTTTGTATTATTCTGATCACACACACACACACACACACACACACACACACACACACACACACACACACACACACACACACACACATAAGTGTTAAGTGTTACGTGGTTATATATATATATATATATATATATATATATATATATATATATATATATAGAGAGAGAGAGAGAGAGAGAGAGAGAGAGAGAGAGCGAGAGAGAGAGGAGGTTAGGATGTGTTTTAGGTTTACCTCCTCTAAGCTCGTTCAATACACTACAAAAGGAGTCACAAAATGCAAGAAACAGCGATGTGGATTTTGTGACATAATAATAGAAGGAAACACATAGACATTCAAAAATCCAACACAAACATTCAGAATAAAAAAGGATCTAAATTGCACCTCCAGAAATGTAGTGTATGCACTAAGATGCACAGCATGCGACAAATCCTACATAGGCGCCACAAAAAACCTCAGCAATAGAGTGGCCTTACACAAGAGCAACATTAAAATTGCAGATAACAGACACCTCTACGTTTCAGAACACGTGCATACATGCAGTGGAAATAGCTTCAAAATAATGCCAATCTTCCAAACAGACAATTACTCTTATTTATTTACACAGGAAAAAAATTTCATAACAAGATTCACTCCCGAATTAAACAGAGCTTAATATCAACACACAAACAAATCAAATGCAAAACACACCCGCACGCACGTTCATACACATGTACACCCCCACACCTAAATCAGAACCGATACAATAAAAAAAAAACACACACACACGCACACACACTCAGCCACACACAGGCACAACACTCCTATCTCTAGTATAACACATTAAACAATACCAACTTACCTCGAAACCTACAACACTAAAATATATCTAGAACCACAGTGTTCCAACACTGCGCTCACCCCTCCTACCCTCAGTCAGTGGAGGAGAAATCCTTCATGACTAAGATAATTCTTATACTTGTGGCTTTCCAGGTGTCCCCTCCCTTCTGGGGAGCGAGATCTTCCCGACACTAAAAAGCGATCCTGGATCTGGTCCTACCCACATGAGGAGACAAAACAAAAATCCCCTATGTCTATTTATAAATAAGGCTTTATTTAAACAAACATAGTATCATGAATGCCCCGTCCGACTAAGATTAAAACGAAATCACAATAGAAAGAAACTAAAATCTAAAAATCAAAAAAATCAAAATCACAATTAAATGAAAACATCTCTACCGATTATCCCTGTTTCAGGGAAGCTGGTTTCCTCCCCAGGCCAAGCACAAAAGTGTTACGGACAGACCGACCGACCCACCGACCGAGGGAGTTACTTATAGAGTCGCTTGTACGCGACTAAAAACAGTATGATACATTCGTATCACAAAATAAAGAAAATAAAACATTTTTCTAAATAGAAAAATATGAAGCTAATTTGTATAACTAAAAAAAAATAACACTGCTGATTCATTCAGTCAATCAGTTTGTTTATGCGACCAGCTGTTTCTGGCAACTTCAATCTCATATCATCATCGGCTATTAGGCGGTTTCTTGACTTTGCCTTTATTGCTACTAAACTTGAGAACCCTGATTCACATAAGTAAATATTTTTTAAATTATCAGTTATTTATCCCCGATATATTTATATATATATAAATATAATTTTTACCCCATGGTTGGGATCCTCTCGTCTTAATCCACCCGGTGACTTATTTTGTTCCTTGTAAACTACAAAAGAAAATAAATAAATAGATAAAATAATTAAATAAATAAAAATAATTAGTATTAAATAAGACTATCCGTATTCAGCCGGAGCCTATGGTGAAAATGAATATATCAGTGTCTCGTATAGATTTTGACTTTTAGCTGTGCAAACCTAGACTGGTTGAAGTACTCAGAAACGCCGGACAAAGTGTTATTTTTGGGACCGGACTTTGCTGTCCGTTGTAAGCGAAACTATATCGCGTTTTGTTTTTCAATGTAACTGGAAGTATCCGTGACCCGTTGGATCACAACCTCTACTACTATTTATGCTACTTTGATTTCATTAAAAAAAACATTCATCAATTGTGATGTATCTGTTAAGAAAATTTTATTGCATACCCGAAAATAATAAGTTTCTTTACTTCCATATTATCTATATTGCCCACTTGATTTCAGAAAAATCATCATTGGTGATTGTTCACTGGCAATAAGGGAGCAGTGTTTCCTGGAGTCTGAGTGACAACAAATCTCCCCAGATTTCCAGCACTCTTCATTGCAAATAGTTTTGCGTCATCACAACAGCCATTTACCATTGATTTATCGGTTGCAACGACCGTGAGTCTTCTCTAGAATTTGAGTAGCAATAACCACCCCCTAAGGCTCTAGTATTCTCTATATGTTCTCAGTGGAGGTATGGTTGGTGCTTCATCGCATCGGTTTTTCTATCCTCCTTGATTCTTCATGTGAAACGTTGTGCGGGAACCAGCACACGTTGTGTGTCGTTTTAGTCGCAAAGGATTCCAAAACCAAGAATAGGAAATAACTCCAACTCGCTTGTTCTTTGCAGCAACAACATTTGTCTCCTCATTGCTATAGCCATGACATCCCCCCCCGTGATCTAAAACGTTCTCTATGCATCTCACGAAATCTCGAACGTTATCTCATTCCGTGCTCCACGTCTCTCATGTGATCGTTCTCTTTCTATTTTTTATAGTCTTTATTTTTCTTAACTGGTGACGTCATTTCGCATGCATTTACATCTGCGCTATGTTACGCACCATTTTTGTGGTGTTAAGTAAAGATGGTTTCATGTGTATGTGTGTGTGTGTGCGCGCACGCGCGTTACAAGGTGGAACGATAAAAGAGCCGCCCTAAAAAAACAACACTACAGCTTTATTTAAAAACTATATTGAAAAAATCAAATCAGGCAACTTGATCATGTAGTAGAGTTGTCATCTATTCAATGTCGCCGCGTTTAGCCTCAATCATCGCCTCGATACGGGTCCGGAACTGGGAGAATGCCTTTTCCATATGCGCCGGCGGGAACTCGGTGGATACCCGACGGATGGCGGCGATCAGGCTGGCTTTAGTATTGTGGGAGGTCATGTTGGTGATGTTCTCGATGTATGACCAACCCAAGTAGTCCAGCGTATTCGGGTCGGGAGAGGAGGGGCTAGTGAGAGAAGCACTCTTTCTGAAACCAGGCCTGGGACTCTTTGAACTTATGTACCGGCGCCGAGTCCTGCTGCCACATCCAGCGGCCACCTGATTGCACTAGGGGATCACCACACTCTTCATCACATCCAGGTACACTTTGGTGTTTACTTCCAGACCAACTTCGAAGATATGAAGCGGCATGGTGTGGCCCTCACTGGAAACAACACCAAAGACCATTACCATGGCTGGAAACTTTGTTTTCATCACCCTGTGCTTGTCCTTGTTATTCTTGGCAATTCAGCGATGCATATTGAGAGTGCTGGCAATGGTCCTATTGTCATAATTTGGTTTGGTAGAGAGCATGAGACGTACAGCGGCGCATCTCGGATCTCGCTTGTTGAACATTGTGTCACTTTCAGACATGATAGAAGGCTCCTATCGCTCTTGGGATTTGTACACAACTGGCTAACTTATGAATGGTCTGCGACAAAAAAAAAACGATTTTCATCAAACGGAAATGGAATCATGGAATTAGGGCGACAATTTTATCGTTCCATCTTGTATTTTTCTAGGATTTTTGACAGTTTTAGTTCTTTTGGGCTCGTGCTATATAATTGTATGTTTTGTTTTATTCCTATTTTAGCCTTTACGCATGGTCGTTTATCATTTGTTAGTTATGTCGTCTGTTTTACGCATTGATTTTACTTAAAATTGTGACAATTTTCATAATGATGATGATGATGATGCTAATAGTAATCATCACCATCGTAATCATTTAGGAGTATTTCATTAACTTACAAGCTGGAGTGTCCGGCATTGCCCGGTGTTTAGGTTGAGGGTGAAGGAATTAATGTTTTTGGTCAAATTTTCGATATTTGTCGTCCGAAGGATCGCGGTTTAAAACGATACCGGTTTCGTCACGTTCCGACACATCTGTCGAAAGTTTTTGCGAGACATACAAACACACACACATTTTGACTTTTACATATTGGACTATACATTTAGGCTCGAGGATATTAAGAGTACAGTGGTTATCAGGATAACAGCATATTAATAGTTTTTGAATTACTTAGGGAGGCTCAATTTGTTTCCATTGAATTTGTAGACGACAATATTGCAGTCAATTGAAAAGCAGACAAGCGGGGTTGTTCTTAGAAAAAAGTTTTGTTCATGGAATTTACGTTTATATTTAGGCATTGAAGGAAACTGTTGATGGTAGCGTTTTTTGTGAAAGTTTAGCAAGGGGAGACCATAAATTGAAGCTCAGACGAGCACTTGGCATGAACATAAGGATAGAAAGTATTATTATTCTGTATTATATTTATATTGATAAAATTAAAGAGATTTATTATTTTATCGTCTGTAATGTGCACATGCACATGAGCCCCTTTTTCTATAAATCCTGACAGAGACATTAAGAAATATTAGAGAATGGTTGAATAAAAACAAGGCGAGAGAAATAGAGAGAGAGAGAGAGAGAGAGAGATAAAGAGAGAAAGCGAGAGAGAGAGAGAGAGAGAGAGTTAATACACATATCTTTTTTTCTGACTTTACTCACAAGATGGTTTAAGACTATTACGAGGAAACTATTTAGGACAGTTTTCATGATTTATTCTCATTTTATTCGCATTTGCTGCGAGGCTGTACTTCCGGCGCAGAGTGATAACGTATTTTAACTTGATTTTCATTCCTGCCAGAGACTTTAATGGAGGTCTGACGCCTGTTAATTAATTGTTCTTGTTCAATCAAACTAAAATAAACAAATGCGTGGCTTCTCATCCAGAGAATATATATATATATATATATATATATATATATATATATATATATATATATATATATGTGTGTGTGTGTGTGTGTGTGTGTGTGTGTGTGTGTGTATGTGTATATATATACATATACATATATATACATATATATACATATACATACATATATATATACATACATATATATACATACATATAGATACATATATATACATACATACATACATACATATACATACATATATATTGCTATTTACTTAATACCTATATCGTCATCCATGTTGGGTTAAACGGAGCTGAGTATAAAAAGATAACAAAATACCAACGTCTTATGTAAGACATAACCCCCCCCTACAAAAAAAACAAAAAAAAAAAACTGGAGCAACCGGACCCGTGAAAAAGAATTTCAGAAACTACCTGGCAGATATACCCGGTAAACAAAGTGCAAGATCAATACAAACAATCGCAATTATTAGAACGGTTAGAATTAAAAAAAAATCTCTGTGTTAGAACATATAAGACAACAGGTGAATATCTGGCATCCGAAAGGATGCATCATCCCTAGCTTGAACAAAATGATTAGAAAACAAAAATACTAGCACCTATTCCAAACCAGGAATCGAACCACACATTATCTAGTGTGAATGTAACACTGTGCAAGGGGACATGCGCTGGTAAATGATATCTACAAGGCCTTTATCAAAGCACTAGCAGGCCGCCCGGCATTGCCCGGTGATAAAATACGCTTAATTATGATATATTGATTAATGCTGATTTCTATTTATTATATTACTAGACTACCCGTGACCCGTTGGGTCAGTATGTTATATTAGCTATGGAATTCATGTATGAGCGTGACACTTGTGGCGTAAAGAAAATAGTTTTTTTATGACATAACAGAAACATTTCTATGAAAGTATATTAAAATGAAAAAAGAATATAAATAGATTTCTATGAATCGTTCTGTTTATAATTGTTTATTTTTGAAAAAAAAAAATTACAGCCATTGAATTATAAGTAGTTTACCATACTTATATGTAAATGTGTATACTGAACAGACACCGTAATACTTAAAGTTAAATTCAAATTTTGATATATCTTTTAATTTAAACGCGAAAAAAAAACAACAACAACAAAAAAAAAACAATTGGGACGCTGAAAATGTAAACAGTAAATATACGTTTTATTGTCGCGTTGATTATTTGTTTATGTACTCATGCGCGACCGGAAATCCTAAACCGGATGTTGGGTTACAAAATCTATACAAGGTCATTTGAGTTTTTGTAATTATATAGATTATAATTGAACCTAATATATAGTAATGATCTAAAAAGTTAAAAAAACAAAAACAATGACCCATGCGTCACCACCGAGAATCGAAACCAAAAAGTTACGATTTAATTTTTCCTTTGCCTGAGCTATGTAGAAATGTTTGCTACAAGGCTAAAAATTAAAACATGAACAAATAGCTATTACGTTATGTATGCATATTCACAATGCCGTTGTCGATGCCATCTGGCATCAATTGAAATGAATGTCTTTCGTCTTGGGGAGGCTCCATGTTTTGACAAGCATGTTTTGACCTTTACTCCTGATCTAAAATGGAATACGTAATCAAATCCGTTGCCAAGGCCGCTGGAAAAATGATGGGATCCTTCTATCGATCCAGTAGATATCTACCTGCTGATGCAATTCTTTACCTATATAAGATCCAGGTACGTCCAAGGATGGAGTATTGCTGTCACATCTGGGCAGGAGCTGCTAGGAAAACCTTATTGAGAGGCACTGATCACAATGTGAGACGGATTAAATTCCCTAGAGGAGAATGCGTCTCCAAAAAACAACACGGCATAACTAGAACAAGTATATCTCGCCGGCTAACATGTCACCTATCTTCCTCAAACAGCTCCATTTACCACCACCTTGCAACACATGGCACCCCCTTACCAAAACGAATTTAGGACCATATTAATTAAAAAAACACCGCCATTTTAGCAATTCCACAGCAATTTGATTAAATTAATAATTAAAAGCCATTGATATTTATAACATGCTGCGCCGATTTAAAAATGCTATTCGCAGCAGAAGTGAACATGTATTGCGCCAAAGCAAATTACGTGAATGTTAAATTAATATGGCCATAATTACGTTTTAAAAGGCAGTTTAAAAGGTAGTGTTAGATATATTAGTATTCTACAAAAATGGACAACCTTGAACGACGCAGAAAGGATGAAGGTCAAGGTGAGAGTTTTACGAATCTCATAAGACTCAATCAACAAGAGGTGGCAATCGAAGCAATTCCTCTTAAAATGTGTCGGGATTCATAAAGATGACTTCTCAAACGGAGGTTACAGTTTGGATAATGCAGCAAGCCTACTTGAAAACTGAATTATTCTTATGTTATTCAATTTGATAGGCGTGAACGAGTTTGGCCTCACTGTATTTTTTCCTTTCAACATTTTCTTTTTTTTTTCCGCGGAGTATCATTAATTACAAGTTTCAGGTTGCACCCTCACCCCCAAAACGGCACTACTACAGTTTATCGCCGAAAATGAGGACCCTTCTTTTTTTCCGGGCATCTGTCGTCAGAATCAGAGGAAGAAGTCTGTATTTTAAACTATGACCAAAGCATGAAATAAAAAAAAAAAAAAAAAAAAAAAAATTAGATAATTTTTACTCCCGGAAAGAACTAATTACTATGTGCCCCAGTGTAGTACAGTGTAACCCGGATATAAGAAACTTCTTCTACGGACCCTGCAGCTATCTTATATCCGGGTTACACTACATAAACATCCGAAACCTCCCCATATTAAGAACAGCTTTCTAGGTTCGGGGGGGGGGGGTCCGAAAGCCGTTCTTAACAAGGGTGGGTGTTTATACTACGCTGAGGCATGTAGTAATTAATTCTTTCTAGCACTAATGATTATTTAGTTTTTTTTTGTTATTTATTTCATGCTTCGGTCATAGATTAAAATACTGATTTCTCTTTTGACTCTAACGACAGGAGCCCGAAAAAATAGCGTAGTACAAAAAAAACTTTGCGAAAAATATTTTTAATGACTTTTAATCATTTTAATAATCCCCTGAAAAAAGTTGGAAAACGACGAAAAGAAAAAAATATAAGAGGTGTGTACATTGTACAGATGGACCGAGCATTTTATTGTGTAAATTAAAAAAAAAAAACACGTAAACTGTTTAAAAAGTAATTAGTGTTTATTTTGGGTGCTAATGCAGAGAGTGATCCGCGCTATTTTTTAAATCGTATTTCCAAGTTTAATTAAAGTTTTATGATATGTTTTTTTTTATTCAATTGTAAGGTTAAAGTGCAGAATATGTACAAAACACCCTCCCCTCCCCATGTTAAGAATAGCTTTTAAAATAATAACATTATTTCTGCACGGATCACTCTATGCATGAGTACCTTATTTTGTATTAAATAATTTTTCATATTGATGATTATTTAGTTTTAGTTTTTTTGTTTTTTAATTATTTAAAATGCAAGTTTCTTTCAGGTGTTGAAGAAAATGGCAAAAATGTTATTTAACAAAAAAACAAACAAAAAAAAAACAAAACAAAACAAAAAACAACAAAAAAAGAAACAAGCTTAACTTTTTAACTGAATAATATTACAGTAGAACCCCCGCATTAAAAATTAGTAACAAAATACAGTACAGTATATAATACACATGTATATAATCAAATATTATAATTAATACCGTAAGGCGGGGAAAATACCGTAACCAGGGTCCAGAAAAACATCGCATCCCACATCTTAACCTGAAGAAGAAAAAAACGTATCCTGGGGCCACCGTATGCCAGAGTTCGTATTTAGTTTTCCTCAATCAAAAATTAGACAAATGTAAAGCGGTGTCTGGTGCCAAATCATTTCCTATTGAAAAAAGTATCCAAAACTTTAGAAATAATTCTTACAATAAATAAAAATGTGTAAGTGCAAGCAAGTGAATCTTTTGAGATTGGTTGATTTATAAATTTATAATTAAAAAGTTAATTCAGAAATTATATTTAAAAGAAATCAATGCATGCGTAAAAAATGTTGAATTTTAGTTAATTTATATTCACATTTAAATTCAACATAAAATAAGACATGGATTTTTAATCTATGTATTTCTGTTAATAACTTAAATCATTATTGTTTAAAGCATGCTATTATAAGGTAGACGAAGTGGGAGGGTTGAGTGTGTTTCAAATTGTAACATTACAATTCATTAAAACAGACGGCACTGAAAAAGGAGTCATTTTGAAATCTCGTTTTCAAACAATCAAGTAAAGAAAGTTTTGATTGGAACCAAACTCGAAACAAAAATAATTATACCTATATATAATAAAAGAGGCGCAGTTTTTCCCCTCTGGACCAAAATACCCTAGGTTTACAGAGGCCACATACAAATTTATCATGTCTACACTGTTTGCCAGTGCCTGATGTAACTTAAGCACGACATTATAAACACATGCTATATTAAAGTCTTACGTTAGTTCCGAGGAGTGTCACGATCACAATCTCATCATCTATAGAGAAATTAGTTCCTATTTCCCTCTCTATCTTTCCTGTACTTCCACCGCTCTCACTTAACACCGCCACCATTCTTACTTATTCCTACCCTACTGGGGTTTCACCGCTCTTAACTTATTACTCTTAACTTATTACTGGACATAAACACTTACCATATATTTCACATATTCCTATTTATAGATAATAATTTCTACCTTGCGAAAATCCGCCCCCACTGATTGGCTGAGCTGTATACATTCTCACTAACAAGCGAGGAATAGAGAGAGAAAGTAACAGAGAGAGGGATACAAGGAGATGGAGAGAGACATCCTGTATTTATGGAGAATTTATTCGGCAATATTCAATATTTAGGTAAGCCATTATTGTGATGTTTTATTTTTAATATATTTCAATTTAATTTTTGTTAGAACTACTATTTTATTATATGATTTATTTCTTGCAAAAACAAAATATACCCTCTCCGAAAATCAGGCAAAACTAGCTGATAAAATGTGAAAGCCTTCTGGGGAGCAACCGCTTCAATATAATTCCAGAAATATAGAGTGAGAAAATACGGAATATTTTTTTATATTGAATATACTATATTCATATTATTTTTATGTAGGGTAGGAAGTTAAAATATGGTGTTTTTCTTTTTTTTTTAAAGATTTTTTTTGCTTTTGTATTAGCGGTTTTTGATATTTTCACACGACAAAAATTTAGATTCTAGCGTTTATCTGGAGATTTCTTTTCCCTGATCTAGTAGTTTTTTTTAAAAATCTCAGTTGGCACCGCTGGCTGAGGGTTTCTCAATATCTTTACTAAATCATCTCTCTCCACCAGTTCTTGACATTCCGATAGCCGTTCTTACCATGAGGAGTTGGGGGTTTGTCTATTCTGAAAACCGTTCATAACATGATGAAGTTGGGGGCTTAGCACCACCACCACCACCACCACCACCACCAACAATAACAACAACCCTACTTTATTTTTTTTTCGAGAGGGGATACACCTCCACCGAGCAACGCCGGTTAGCAAGTACTGCTAGTACTACATATTATCTTCGCATGTTATGTACTTTTGCGTTTGTGACTTTTAAACCATTTTTACTGAAAATGAGAATTCTACCTTTTTTTTTTTTGAAAATGAATTCAATTTATTTGATTCTGTCTCGTGAGCTTTTATTTTGATTACGAATGATTTTTTGATCAAAATTAAAAAAAAAAAATCGAAGCAATCAACCTGAATTTTAAATCGTTTAACGTTAAGGATGTTAAATTTACTTTCTGCAATTTGTTGATTTATATGTTATTTGAAATTTATATTGAACTGAGGAAGTTGCACATTATTACTATAAAAATACACAGACGTTGTGATGACTCAAATTTTTATGCTTCATTTGTTTAATTCATAAAATGTATTGAATTCCAAATATGTGTTCCATACATCAATTTTGTACTATCCTTCAATATTTATTTTTTCTTTAATATTTATTATAAGAATTAAATCTAAATGTTTTTACTGTGTCCTCTCTAAATATTTCATTTTACCTTAAATGAAAAATATGCAAGTGCATTGGAATCTGTTAAGTTATGCATTTATTGTTCAAAATTTAATTCAGAGATTATTTTGATCAATTGAATATATTCAATTTGATATTACTATAAATATTATCAAAATGAAAAAAAATCTATTTCTTGAATTGTATATATTTTAGTTAAGTGCACACAAACAAAAAGAATTGTTGCTGAATCAGCATAATACATAGGAAAACTAATGCATTTAATTTGAAGAATTCATTCATCTTAGTCTCTAGAAGAACATTTCTATTGCCAAAATCGGAAATATTCTTAACAAGACTTTTTAGGGTAATTTGCATAAGTGACTTTACACAAATTACCCACTGTTACTTGAGGAGAGGCTATATATAAATACTAAAAAAAAAGAAAGAAATTTGGAGAGAAGAGGGCAAAAAGAATTTGCTGAAAGGAATGAAAACACTTATCACCTCTGCTACCTAATTTTCTTCTTCTTCTTCTTCTTCTTCTTCTTCTTCTTCTTCTTCTTCTTCAACAACAACAACAACAACAACAACAACAAACATTCTCTAGAACAACCGTTTTAGAAACTACCAAACTTCAACTGACATAAATATAAGTCTTTATTGCATTTGTAATTAATACTGAATATTTTTGTTTTTGAATGCAATAACTTATTGGTTTTTAATTGCCTTAGGTAAAAACAACCCCCCCCCCAAAAAACGGAAGGTTGTTTTGTTACAAGAGATTGTTCTTTTATATAAACAACAAAAAATGGTGTTAAAAATAACTCAACAAAATTTCTAACACAATTACTTGCAAGATTGTACGATTTGCAACTGAAAAAACATATTTTGGTGTTCCATTGAATACGTCTATTACGTCCATGTTGTTGGATTCCGGAAGAGAAGTCTTCATCACTGCCATATGTTAGTAGCTTTAAAAAATGAGGATAAACCGAGACACAAAAACGACATTGATAGATGAGTTAGTGCTGACATTCTTGATATCAATGATGACCCAGTTTTACATAATTTGGTAAAGAAATTCATGATTCATGGACATTGTGGTACTAACAATCCTTCTTCTCCCTATATGAATGATGGCTTTTTGCCACCTCCCCAAATTTCAAACGAGTTAAGAAATGAAACCTCTATGAATATGAATAGATACCCTGAATAAAAGAGACGTAAGAATAGACTTACTGTACAAGTTGGAAACCAACGTGTAGACAATAGCAATGTCGCGCCTTTCAATGCTTACTTACTAAAAGAGTACCGTGTCCCTATCAATGTTAAAATCTGTTCATCTATGCAGGGTATCAAATATTTATATTCAAATACATTTATAAGGAACATTACTGTGTTTCGGTTGAAGTAAGGACCACTACAGAACTCTTTTTCTGATCTACATCAATTCTAGACATTTATGCTGATGACACTACCATCTATGGTAGCACATCTAAGACAGTAAACGACCAAGTTCTCTCCGATTCTCTCTCCTCTGGTCCTGTAGCACGAGGTACAATGGGAAAAGGAGTAGCTGGTTACTTTTAATGCATCTAAAACCAAGCTTCTACCTTTACATCATCAACGTTCTGATTCCCATCTGGCATCAATTGAAATGAATGGCTCTCGTCTTGAGGAGGCCTCAAGTTTTGGCAGGCTTATGGGCTCGACCTTTACTCCTGATCTTAAATGGAACACGTACATCAAATCTGTTGCCAAGACCGCTGGAAAAATAGTGGAATCCTTCTATCGATCCAGTAGATATTTCACTGCTGATGCAATTCTCTATCTATATAAGACCCAAGTACGTCCAAGGATGGAATACTGTTGCCACATCTGGGCAGGAACTGCAAGAAAGGACTTGTCCTGCCTTAATAGAGTTCAAAATAGACTTCGTAGCCTCGTAGGAGATGTCCTTTTCTCTTCCCTGCAACCTCTATCTCACAGAAGAGATGTTGCGAGTTTGTCTCTGCTGTAACGTTATTTTCATGGAAAGTGTTCAACTGAGCTTCAATCTATGGTCCCCCCTCGCCAAACTTTCACAAGAAACACTAGTTTGGCTGTAAACACTATCAATAATTCCCCCCTCTTTGTCTGTGCCTAAACCTAGACGTAGATTCCATGAACAAAGCTTCTTTCTTAGAACTGCACGCCTGTAAAATTGTCTTCCATTTTCCTGCTTTCCAGCTGACTACAATATGGTTGTCTTCAAGTCTAACGTAAACAAGTTTTTGATGAGCCGTTCCACTTGTTAACAAATTTACCGAATTTCCATTACTAACGATTACTATATTGTCCAATTTCTACTGTACACTCTTTAACCCTTATCTTCGTGTGGCCTCTTGGCCTTGATAAGTGGTGATGCCTATGTAAAAACAAAAACAAAAACAAATAATGAATAGAATGTATGCATCCATGATGAAATAAAAAAAAAATTATTACCTGCTAATACGTTTCACCTCTGACGCTATGTGGCGATTATCTGAGTGTAGACACCATGATATGCCCCACAAACTTGCAGTTCACCTTGAAAATCAGCATAGGGTTTACTTTTATAGTTGTTATGCACAACAATCTGCACACACAGATACTATTATAGCATAGTTTAAGCTGAATGAGCATGACGTTGATGCACGGGATTATTTATAACCGGACATTCCTCTGCATTATGTATTCAATAAACATACCAAAGCATGGACACCAAGAAGAAGAAATATTCATATTATTAGTCGAATGTACACTGTGAACCCTTAAGATGTCGAAAAAATTCATTTGCGAATATTGCTACTGCATGTTCCTGGAGCTAAAAACGTTGAAGAATTGCGAATTGTAGAAGGTGAACTCATGCCAACATTTAAAAAAGCATGGTTAAAACTTAGTCTTCTTCAAAATGATGACACATGTGAAAATGCTTTGATTGAAACTACTGCATTCCAAATGCCTACCAACTTCGTCAGATGTGCCTATTCGAATCCTACAAATTGTTTTAATTTATGGAATAGCCACAAGAACTCTATGATGGAGATTTTTTTTTAATCAAGGATTTGCAATGGATCAGGCTGAAAATATGGTTTTGCCATCCATAAATACAGTCCTGATTGAAAATGGTACTAATTGGTTAACAATTGGACCTGTTGAAATGCAGCAAATAATGAACAGAGGCTGATCAGTGACATTGTGATTGAATCTGTTACAATGAAGACAAAAGAAAAGAGTGCCTTAATACTCCTGTTTTTATGTGGATGCACCAGGAGATGTGGGAAAACGTGTATGTTTATGTTATAATCTCACATCTCCGAAAAAACAAAAACAAAAACAAAACTATCGAGTATGTTGTGGTGCCTTAATAGGTATTTCTGTTATTTTACTTTTAGCGGGAAGAACAATCCACAATTTATTTAAATAACTTATCGCACTAACATTAACTTTTATTTGCGATGTGCCTCCCATGTCTGATCATGCAAATTATTTAAAAAAATATTGATTTGATTGTATTAGATGAAGCATCTATGATCCCTTGATTTGCTTTGGATGCAATTGACAAAAATTTTAAAGACATAATCAATAAAAATAATGCTTTTGGAGGCAAAATAATATTTTTGGGAAAATTTCAGACAAGTCCTACCCATATTATAAAGAAACATTGTTAGATATGAAATGATTGTAATGTATGAAAAATAAATGAAATAATGCAGAAATATTCTTTACTACAATTTATAAAATAAAAGAGGAATTTATTTACATTTCCTCATTCATGATTGGTTGTGTCGAGGTAATGCATCAATGTGCCAGACGTATAAAAAATAAAAAAACCCACTTTAACAATGAACAGAATGGAGTCCATTTTCCTAATGTGGAAAAACATGGAAAAATATTTTACCTGCATCTCCTCCTTCCAAAGTTTTTTTTAAAGATTTACATATTTACCTATTTTCGTATCTCTGTTAAAAAAATAATCGAATTATCATACAACGTTACCACTAATTCACTTAATATGTTTTACTAAAACTATTCATTAATTTCTTCAATTAAATTTCTATATTTCTTTATTTAATTTAAATTATTTTTTTAATACGTACTAATCAACTAAGTCTTCAGTTATATTGTTTCGATTCTATGTTAGTTTCGTATCTGGAATCTACTTTGTTAAATTTACAAAAATATCGGCTAACCTACTTGTGTAATTTCAAAAAGCGGTTTTTGTTTAAAACTAATTCCATAAGGAAAAAATATTTTAACATTACTCTATATTCAGTGCAGTCTCATTCTATATCTCATTTCATATGTATATTATATATACATATATATTATAAATATTAGATATATATATATATTATATACATATTATATATGTATACATATGTATATATATATACAGAGAGAGAGAGAGAGAGAGAGAGAGAGAGAGAAAACAAATCAAGACATGTGTTCATCAACGTTTCGTTTTTATCGCGAGACTTCCGTTGGATGAATGAAATTAAGAAAACAAAACACCAGCACAAATATTTAAAAATATATTTTTTGATGTAATGAAATGTATAACATTGTTCCATTTCAGAAACGAAAAAATAGTTGGAAATTAAAAAAAGGGGCCATAGCGTTGTAAAAGAGAGTACAATTTTTTTTTATAACGTCATATAGCCGTTAATGTATTTTAAAAAGATATGATACAAATCATATTCTTCTTGAAACAAATATGTCCGTTATAATTCAATGAAGTTGAAATGAAATGAGTGTATTTTTGTTATGTAATTTATTGACTGATAATATGTATTAGTTATTACATGAGGTGTTTTCTATGGCGTGAGAGAGTTAACCTGTATCTAAAATTAAATTGTTCTTTTAATAGGAGTTTACTTATTAATAGCGATACACTGTAGACCCCCCCCCACGTTGTTTAATTGGACTTGAATTTGCGATAAGCGCTGATTTGAAATAAATTGATCTATTTTTGCTTGTTTCAAGTCAAAACTATGATCATGCTGCAATGAATGAGAGAATAAGGCATTCACAGAATTTCTATTTCTTGTATCTTTTTTATGTTCATTGAGTCTTTTCTCTAATCTGCTTTCGGTTTCACCAAGATATATGTGATAACAACATTGGCAAGGAGCAGTGTATATGCCGGCATTGGAAATTGGTTTGTTTTGGAGATGTTTTGTTGTTTTTAATGTTTGTTTTATAATTTGTGATGTGGTTTGTATTATTGGAATTCCTAGTTTGTTAAGTGTGTTGCAAATTATTGTATTATTGGTGGGTGTAGGTAAAAGAAGATGTTTGTTTATGAGAGAAATGTCTGGTGTATATGATTTTTGCTTATTTACCTTGGAAAATATTTGTGTGGCTTTTTCTCAGCATTTAATATTAAAATATGCGGGATATCCAAGGTTTTCCAAATATTTATGCGGCATTTGAATTCTTCGTTCAGATATTCTGGACTGCAAATTCTGAATGCAGGTAGGAAGAAACAAATTATTATAGCTGTTTCTATTTTGAATAGAAATGTATGTAATCAGTTTTGTGTGTAGTTTTGAAGTAAACTTTAAAGGATAGTTTATAATCGAATTTAATAAGTATGTCTAGAAAAGGTAATGAGTGATTGGTTTCTGTTTCATAGGTGAACTTTATGGAATGGTTCGACTGAGTCTAATTTCTCTTTAATATTATCTATGTGCGTGTTTTCAGGAATAAAAATTAATGTATCGACAATATTCTATGTTTGGAGGTAATCTAAAATTAAAAGGGCAAGATTCTAGGAATTCTAAGAAAATATTATATATATATATTATATATTGTACTTATATAAAAAGGACATTTGTCTGTGTGATTTCATTCCCTACGAACTCCAAAACGACTGGGCGGATTGTTATGAAATTTCACACGAATGTACTCTATGTATCTGGCAATGTTCTTAGATAGGTTTTGTATCGAAATGTCTTCGATAAGTATCGATACTCGATAATCGATCATTTAAAAATCCGATAAAAGTTAACACCTTATACAGCCTAACATTACAAGTACATGTGAGGAGTTTTATTACCACGCAAGCAGAAAGGCCCGGCATATAGAATCAACAGTAAGTCTTTTGATATGACAGGAGTGCGTTCAAAGTGAATTTTCTGTTTAAAGCACAATTGAACCATGATACGTAACTTTTTTATTTTAAACTTAAATTCAAGCCGTTTTCACCACACAAGCAGAAAGGCCAGGTATATAAAATCAACAGTAGGTTTTTAATAGGACAAGGGTGCGATCGAAATGAATGTATCTGTTTAGAGCATAACTAAACCATGACACATGACTTTTGCATTTGAAACTTCAATTAAGGCATTATGTATAAAAAATAATTTTATGATATCAACAGAAGGTTCTCTACAGTGCAATGTAGACTACAATGGATTGTGAACCAAGTCACTGCAGGGAGCCATGTGAAACTTTCTCCTATTGAACAGCGATGGGTTCCCAACCAGGGCAGGAAATCAATCTATTTGATTGAAAAATGGGCGATTCCACCTATTTCGATGACAATAAAAATATGGGAGTGTGGAACATTCTGTGATCATCATTTAATTCCGGGCAACGTTGTGTCTCCTTGCCATATACTAGCAGGCCGCCCGGTGTTGCCCGGTCATATGATTTGCTTAAATATGACATTTTAATTCCTGCAGATTTCGTATTTATTATTACTAGCAGAACCTGTGGAAATTCCACGGTAGTTGAAAACATCATCACATAAGCAAACAATTGAATGTCCTTCAATAGAATAATGAATGTAATGTTAGATCCGATCAGACGTAAATTAAAAAAATAAATATTTTTCTAGTCAAATATGGAGAATTGCTTGATATACATTATTACAAGAAATAGAACTCTAGTGAAGCATCACGTATTTTGTGTGGATTTTAATTTAATCAAATTTGTAAATAAGTTGGTAATAATTATGTCATTATCTTTTCTTAATAATCTGATAATTTGGCATGTAAGTATATTTGATAGAAACATGTTAGATGTGAACTTTTGCAATTTTTTTTCATGGTGGTAAGAAAGTGGGATGAATCAGTAAGGTTTGCAGTTTTTTTTTGTTTTTTTTTTTTAAATTCAATTTTCACCCCAAACAAGGCACGGTGCCATTTTGAAGTAGGGGGCTACTATCGAAGACATAAGTTGCAGGCCTACTATGAAAGGAGATGAGCAGCAAGATACCTGTGCACATTACACTTGAACTTCTGCATGTCAGTACAGTTGGGAAAACAGAATCCCGGAAGGGAGTTCCAAAGTCTAGCAGTTCTAGGGAAGAAACTATTGAAGTAGAAGGCTTTTTTTGCACCTATGGATACTGTGTAGGGGTGGGATTTAGCTGCTTGACAGGTTTGTCAAGGATATTTACGTAGAAGGGGGATACAAGTGCTGTAGTTCGTCGGGGCATCCACCATTAAAGTACTTGTAGAACAGGCAGAGGAATGCAACATTTTGTCGATGGGACAGAGGCTGAAGCTTAGATGACAATTAAGGGCCTATCAGGTTGACTACTCTCTTTTGAACCCTGTCCAGGAGAGAGAAACGATTAGTAGTTGGTGGTGGGATTTGATTAAAGAAAGCAATGAAAATGTAGTATGTTGGCAGATGATATGACAACACCTGCAAAAATATATTTTTCATAAGATAAATTTTCTTAATTCATTATGAAATTGAATGTCTGAATTTGTGAGATGAATTGTCATTAGTATCATTATTAAAGTTATTTGAACTTTTAATCACAACTTTATTGCTATTCTTGTAATAGATTTTGATTGGTATCATTACTCAAATTATTCTGACTTATTTTGATTGTTATCTTTAAAATGGATATTGCTAGTCTAATTTGCAGAATTTGTATTCCAAAGGATATGGGAACGGTATTAAGGATTGTCATCATTCTTTGAAAGAGTGATGTCAGCTCTAAATTGTCCTTGTGAAAATTTTCAAACGACATAATGTTTGAATTTGTCCGAATAGTCTTGAAACAATTGTAACTAACGATGAAATACACTATTTGTTGCTATCAATCGATTCCTTGATGTCTTGATTTTGTTAAAACAATATAATATACATAATATATATATATATAATATTTATAATATATATATATATAATATATAATATATATAAAATACATCTACATATAATATATATATAATATATATTATATATAATATATTATATAAATATATGAGAGAGAGAGAGAGAGAGAGGAGGAGTAGGAGGAGGAGGAGGAGGAGAAATTAGCTAGGATAGATAGGACGCGATGAAATGTGCAAAACTAAATATGTAAATGGATAGATTGGAACGAGGTAAATCGAGTCTTTTTTCGTGAGAAGCGAAATCTATAAAAACCTGCAACAACACATAAAGAATTGAATTTTGTTCGTATTTGTTTCTACTCTGTACTGAAATAACTCACGAATCTGACATTAAACTCGACCAGTGCCTCTATACAGATTACATAAAACTTTTTCAACTAGTACTTTTCTCCTCCCCACTGCAATCCCTCTTTCTCGCAGAAGAGACACTGCTATTCTTTCTGTATTCTATCGTTATTTGCATCGCAGGTGCTCGACCGAGCTTCAATCTATAGCCCTTCTCCCTGTAAACCATTCACAACAAAAATTTCGTCTCGTTACAACCACTCTCAATAATTCCCCTCTTTTTCTTTATTTCTTTCTTTTCTGTCTTTCGTTTTCTTATTCCCCCCCCTCTCTCTGTGTCTAACACCTAAACTAAACTTCCATGAGCAAACTTTCTTCCAAAGGACTCCCCTTCTGTAGAATACAATACCGCGGCGCTGTTTCCTAGCGGACTACAACGTTGTCATTTTAAAGTCCAATGCAAACAAATTCCTGTTGAGCGGCTCTCTTAAGTAATCAGATTCTGTTAAACGACCACCCTCATTATTGTGTTATCTCACCGGCCACATGACATTCGGTTAACCCTTATCCTCGAGTGGCCTTTAAACTTTGATAAGCGATAACTCTTTATTAAAAAAAAGGTCTCTTCGCGGTAGGAAGGTGGTAAATGCCAACGCAACTAAAATGCAATGTGTTTGCAGTGGTGCAAGAGGAGGAGGAGGAGAGACAGTTAAAAATAGTATAGAAACAAACAAACAAACAAACAAACAAACAAACAAACAAACAAACAAACAATAAACATAAGCGAACTAGAAAGGAATCATCTTCGTTCAGATGTCATCTTTCATACGTCGCATGCGCACTCAACCGAGAGAGGGCGCTACTTACTTTTGGCACCAAGAGCTGAACTTAATAACCCCCAAGTGACGTTCTCTCTCTCTCTCTCTTTCAACTCTCTCTCTCTCTCTTTCGATCTATCTCTATCTCTCTATCGTCTTTTTTTTTTTTTTTTTTTTTTTTAAAGAGAAGGTTAATTACCGACAGAGAATTGTTTATCTTACTGCTTCGTTTAACATATGTCTTTGAATAGTAAGACGGAGTCTTAAGAGCCCGAGGTTCTACCTGGCAACCGTAAAGAGTGCGTTAATCCTAGGACACGGCACTCAGTCTGCATATTTCGATGTTCAACGTGCACAGATCATGTACGCATACACACATATAGTGAAGTACACACATAGACATACGCAAATACACTTACAGGATTCGCTATTACACATACCGTTACTCTCTCTCTCTCTCTCTCTCTCTCTCTATTTCTCATTTTTTCAATTTTCTTATAACTCTGTTCAAGCTAGAAATGGGTTATCCTAGCGAATATCAGACATTCACCCGTTATTTCATATATTCCAACCGAGAGATCTTTTTTTTTTTTTTTTAAAGATTCTAACCGTTAATTTACTGTAAGGAAAAGGAATAACGTTATCAAAAAATGAAATAAAAGATCTATTTAAAAAAAGTAAATACATAAAATTAAAAAAAAATCTATTTAAAAAAGTAAACATATAAAATTATAAAAAATATTTAAAAAAGTAAGTATATAAAATTATAAAAATATATTTAAAAAATAAATATATAATATTATAAAAAATATTTAAAAAATAAATATATAAAATTAAAAAAAATATTTAAAAAAGTAAATATATAGAATTATAAAAAAACTATTTAAAAAATAAATATATACTTGATTAAAGTCACGTAGAAAAAACTAAAAAAAAACAACAAAAAAAAACAACAACAAAAAACAATGTCGCCTTGTTTAATCAAATATATATGTAACATAGCTTCTTAACTTTCCTGATAGGATCACGGTCCCAAAATGCCTATCGCAACACAGAGGACGAATTTTCGTCACGTATACGAATATGAGCAGGTATTTAGACTAAAGCCATCTTTATTCGTAGTATTTAGCAATCTATAAATATAAAAGCGAAAATGTATGTATGTATGTGTGTCCGCTTTTTCTGTATGTCAACAAAAGGCTTCTTTCAGAGAAGCGGTCGCTCGCTTCACAACTTTTTAAAACTTTTTATATCACATATACATCGTAATATCTCACAGTTAACAACGAAGCTCGCCTGTCTATTTAATTCGCTCGGATTCGGGAAGATAAATATTCAATATTTGTCGCTCACCGCATGTGGGTTAGTCTTTTTCCTATAACATCTGGGGGGGGGGGAGCGTTCAGCAGTAAATGAATACTATCCCGCAGTCAAACTTGACCTCATTAACTCATTTAAACGAGCACCTGCTAAATCCAAGTAATTAAATAAATTCAAACGTGTTTCCGTAAGCATGTCGCGGTGGGGCAATCATTAACGTCGCACGTTTTTTTTTTTTTTTTTTTTTCACAACTTTGCCTCAACGGTCCTGGTTCGATCCTCATACTTACTTTTTTTTTTTGTAACCCCCCACACACCTCCAAACACCCGGGTAACGCCGGATACCACTCGCTAGTATATAATAAAAACAATATTTTAAAAACTTCCTATTAGAAAGTTACATATTATGAGCCTTCCTCCAACATGCTTCACGAGTGAAGACGTCTTTCGAAAACATTTGTGCTTCATCTCTCAAACGGAACCAAAGCGAGTTTTTTTTTGTCTACGATGTCTCACTATCCTACGTCACTTCCGGAAAACGACTTTCTGTTTTCTATGTCCCTTCTCGTTTATAACCGTGTAATTCCCATTTGCCTATGACTATCGCGTTGCTTAATTATTATCACGTTAATTATCGCTATATATAGTGGACGAATTACTTTTCTTCGTGTTACACACAAAGCAATAACTATTTATACATATCTATATCGAAACAAATAAATAAAACCTATACGGTGAATGACACTATTTTGTTTTCCAATTTTCTTGTCATTTTCTGCTAGCTGTGGATGGCACATCCTACTGGATGCCATGCATCTACCCACTATCTCACACATTTTAATCGAGTGATCTTTTTTTTAAACTTCTAACCTTTCCTTTAAGTGAAATTGTTTGAATCACTTTTGCACTTAGTTCACCGGGTATATTTGCCAGGTAGTTTTTGAAATTCTTATGTTACATAAGAAGGGCTGCCTGTTGCGAGCCTGTCTTTGTTGTATCGTTATTTCCATGGCAGGTGCTCGTCTGAGCTCCAATCCCTCGTCCCCCTCGCCAATCTTTCACGAGAAACACCCGTCTGGCTGAAAATACTGTCCATAATTTTCCCCACTCTTTATCTGTGTCTAAATCCAAACGTAGATTCCATGAACAAAGCTTCTTTCTTAGAACTGCCCGCCAGTGGAACTCTCTGTCGCTTGCCTGTTTCCCACCTGACTACAACTTAGACGTCTTCAAGTCCAACATAAACAAACTCCTGACAAACCGCCCCCTTAAGTAAGACGCTCTATCAAAACCCCCAATACTAATGATTACTACAATACTATCTCATTGATTACTGTACACGCAATAACCCTTATCCGTGAGTGTCCTTCGGACCTTGATAAGTGGTGACCCTCATGTAAAAAAAAAAAAAAAAATACTGGATACTTTCCTAAAATTCCAGTTTCTTTTCATGTCATACATAAGACCTTGGTATTTCATTATCTCTCCTCTTCTAGTTCTTTTTAGCCCATCATCATTGGCGGCATTAACTTCTACTAAGTTTGCTTCTTTCTACTTCTTGTCCCACATCACTATGTCAAGTTTAATAGATCCGTTTACTAGGTATGTAGTTGTAGGAATGGCATAGTCCTAGTTGATGGTGCATGCCATTTCTAAGTGTTATATGCTCCCATTCGATAGCCAACGTTTTACAGATGGTCCAGTAGAGACATTTACATACTCCATTTTGTCGCGTTGTATAGTAGCCATCCCTCAGCAGAACCTTACTGCTGGATATTATGTGGCTCGCACTCTATACTTCTATGTGGCAGAACCTGCACTTGTTATTAGTGAGACACTCATTTTTGTAAAAACATTGGTAATCAAGCCTTGATTTTAGGCAGCCATTATTATTCTCTCCTGATGATAGTGAAGCGATTCTTTTCTTTTAGCCAGTCTATAGAGCTTTCCTTATATATATATATATATATATATATATATATATATATATATATATATATATATATATATATATATATATATAACTGGGTGAATTCATCCAGAAAATAAGGTCTTGGTGTAGTTCGGGAAAGATCGGCTGTACGTACGCAAATTGCCCAACAGACAGTATTTACTTACTGCAGATATAACACGCGATACCATTGGGTTCTGCTTGTCCATAACTATGTTCTTCGACTAGTGATTTTTTTCTCAGTATTTTCATCTTTAATTGCTTGAATTCATCTGACCAAATTGCTCCCATTTGGTGGCTATACCATGATATAATTTTAAGTGGAAGAACATATTTCTACCTTCGTGATGTTTTTTTTTAAGTTGCTTCCTAAATTTAACAGTGACACAAGTATATTTAACATTCACAACAATTCAACCATCATATTATTTGGATTCTTCAGACTGCTGTTGCCATCTTGAGTGTTATTCTCAGAACATTTCGGTCGATGTAATCTCCACCTTCTTCAGGTGTATTATATCGAACTTGTGAATGCTTCTGTTGAATAGGGCAATCTACACGGAATTCACGGAGGTATCATGTTCCCGTTCCGTCAGCCATGACCGGGTAGAAGACTTAAGTAATTCCCAATTGTATTTTGAGTGTCGTCCGCACTGAGAACTGAACCTTCAGTCGTCAGTAGTGTAATTTTTTACAACTGAATTTTACCAAGTACCTTATCCACTACGTACCTTATCAACTTATAGGTCCTTGCGGGCAGATTCCCAAGTTCAACAAAATACACCTAAAAAAAGGTCGTGGTTTACATCGATCAAAACTTTATGTAAAAATAACATTCAAGATGAGAACAGTAGTCCGAAAAATTCAAATAATGCGAATAATTAATCCCCATCTAAAAAAAATTTAGAAACCTCATTCCTAGTCAACCTATCCCACCACGTCCTTCACGAATATTAAATTTCTTTACGTAATAAAAATCTTTTTGTCCTACGCTATTGAAAAATATGAAAGAAAAATTAAATTGGCTGGCTTTAGGTAAGCAAATGGCAGTTCCGAATCAATTAACATGAAAACTATTTGATATGCTTATCTATCAGTCAAAAGTAATTATCGAAACCAAAAATTATGGAAAATTATCGAGTAGAATTTTTATTAAAAATATGAATAAGTTTTTACCGATTCTCTGTGAACCAGAATGCATTTTACGCCTTTAATTTAAAAGAGTTACGTAAAATAGAGAACAGGGGAGAGAAATCAGTCTACAAGGCTTAAAATGCGTTCGTGTCGATGGAGAATTGGAAGTATACGATAAAACTGATTTATATTTAAAATGAAAATTCTACTCGTAATTTTCCATAATTTTTACTGTTGATACTTTTTTTGTCTGATATGTAAGAGAGTTTTATTGATAATTTTTTGGAGCTGTTATATTTCACATATCTAGTTCTGCATTGCATTGGTTTCTTAAACATACAAATTTCAATTCAAGTTTACACAGCGTTTATGTCGTGATAAAAAAACTAATTCATTTCACGCAAGCTACCTGCTGATTAGAACATTTAAAAAATCATCATATAGATTTTAATTTTCTAGTAATCCCATACCACGAGGAAGGAAAAGGAAAAAGAAAACACAGCCTGTCTCTATACCCGAAGATGACGTTATATCGTCGAAACGTAGCTGATTTTAAATAAATAAATATTTATAAAAAATAATTTTGCATTGTGTTGGATTTTAAAGTTACGAATTCATATATATATATATATATATATATATATATATATATATATATATATATATATATAACTTCATAACTTTAAAATCCAACACAATGCAAAATTATAATATATATATATATATATATATATATATATATATATATATATATATATATATATATATATTATTCAAGCACGTCTGATTGAACACGACAGTGTTTTTTTTTAAAGATTTTGTTGGATATCTTTTCAATTCGCCGAGCGGTCTTTTTTTTTTCGGCAGTCACGTTGTATATTAAATGGCGCTCAAAAGTTGTTGTTCAGTCATATTCTTCTCAAGCGCTTTCCATCGGTAAATCCGATCGTCGTCAGGAGCGATTGCTGTTGTTGTCGTTTCCTTTATTGAGGTTTGTTGTATATATAGTTAGTTATTTTTCTTTATTTTCTTATTTTTTTCATTTATTGGTTATAAAGGTGGGTGCAAGATGGGTAGAGCGAATTGTTTTTATTTTTAATTTCGATTTTCTTATTTTATATTTTATTTAGTTTCGTGTTAATTATTAAATACAGTTAGTATATTTGTACCGGTAGTAAATGAGATCCAGATCTCATTTAATACCGGTACAAATACGGAACAAATATAGTAAGAGTATTCAATAACTAACAATAAACTAAATAAATAAATTATAATATATATATATATATATATATATATATATATTTATTTATGTATACATATATACATACATATATATATATATATTTATATACATATATACGTATATATATATTTATATATACATATATACATACATATATATTTATATATACATATATACATACATACATATATATTTATATATACATATACACATATAGCTAAGTCTCTCTCTCGGTTCAAAATGTTGAGATCCAGAAACAAGCAAGAGCAAAATAGCCAGCAACAAATTAAACTGCAGACCAGCTTAATGCGGGTACTGGTCTTCCGCTTTATGGTTTTTTAAATAAGAGATTTGCTTCTCCTAGAAAGGTTGCCTTCACCACGGCTTACGGGAGCCCTCTCAACCCCAATACACATATACACACACAAATATACACGGTGCTAGTTGGCTGTTGACCCAGAAAAAGAGTTCATTCGCCCTTTATACATACATACATACATACATACATACACGCATATATATATATATATATATATATATATATATATATATATGTGTGTGTGTGTGTGTGTGTGTGCCAACAACTGACCGATCCCGCCCAATTGTTATAACAGGCAGATTGATCAGAAATCACCCTGATCAGTTTGTACAGAACAAAGAACACCGAAACATAAATTACATTCTGTCTTCAAAAGAACGTATAGCTATAAATAACCAAAATACAAAGAAATAACATCAAATATTGAAGCAAATAACAATACAATAATAGACACTAAAAATGTACATAAACAAAGCAGAACTACAACTTTGTCAAACTACTAATCTTAAGCCCTTCATATGCATACACCATGGCTTTCGTACAATTTTGAGAGAATAGATACAACCTAGCTCTACCTATGTATTGAGCACTGTTGAAGTAAATACTGCAAATTTACGCATAAAATTATATTTCCATATATTAATTTATGTGATTAAATGAAGTAGGCATATATATATATATATATATATATATATATATATATATATATATAAATATATATATATATGTGTGTGTGTATGTGTGTGTGTGTGTGTGTATTCATTCATTCATTTAACTGGCAACGAAAAACGCACAAGCGATTGTCATTTACAAGGGGAAAAGTCATTGAGAATTAAGGGGCTATGTACAAAGAGAAACTATACTGATGGAAAACCGTGGAGCTCCGACCAACGTCTCTCCAAGGCCGCCTTGAAGCCCTGTAGTGTGAGTATCTGGTGTCATAGAGATGCCACTCGAACCGAGTACGCTGCTTGGGCATCCGGAACCGTCCAAGGCAGACCTTTTCGCGTGCCCACGGAGCTCGCGATCCGGGGCAGGGCTGTAGAACAGGTTCTTATCTAGGCTGCACCGTCCATCGAAGGTTGTAGGCGAGGAAAGCCTCCTATGCTCAAGGAAAAAACAAACAAAAAAAAAAAGATTTAGAGCCATTAAACGTTGCTCATAGGATAGACCTCTGAGGCTAGCTACCATTCTCGTCGCCGGCGCTGAACTCGGTCTAGACGCTGGATGTCCTTCACGTAATAGAAGGGTGTGGTCTGGATACTGTATTCGAAAATCGGGCGCACCAAGAAGGTGTATAGAGGAAGGAAGATGGAGGGAGTTAAACGACTAAAGGAGCGGTTCATTAGGAACAGGATAACCCTGCCCTTGTTGGCAGCGATGATGCAGTGTTCAGAGGGTGAGTATGTGGAATGCATAATCATTTCAAGATCTTTGGTTTGACTGAAGGATTCCAGCAGCCAGTCACCTGGTTGGAAGTCAAGAGGGAATGGAGGAGTTGAAGGATACCGGCCCACTGCCATGTAGCTGCACTTGGGGACGTTTAAACTCAGTTCCTTGTCCAGCGACCATCTCCAGACTTCATGGAGGCAACGTCGGAGGTCTTCATAGTCGCTGCGGGAGAGGGGAGGGCAAGAATTTTGACGTCATCGGCAAACAGGAGGGACAGCTGAGAAACTATTTGGGATAAGTCATTGACAAAAATGAGAAACAGCCCAATGACTGAACCCTGTGTCACACCACTTGTTGCACTGCATATATCGGAAAGGCAGCCACTCACTTGAACCCGGAAGGTGTCAGCGAGGAAGGCGCCGACCCACTAAACGACCTCAGGATGGAATCCATACGCCTGGAGCTTGATGAGAAGTAGATGATGATTTACGGAGTCGAAAGCTTTGGCAAAGTCCAGAAGGACAATGTCCGCAATGTCTCCGTTGTCCATTATTCTTATCAGCGACTCCTCCATGACGAAAAGGTTCGTTAGGCAAGACCTCTTCGGCACGAAACCGTGTTAGGGTTTGGGAGATTTGTTCGGTCCGTTGAAGGTGGAGCATCATCGCTCTTTTCAGCAACACTTCCATGATTTGCAGACAATAGAAATAAGCAAAACAGGCGGGTAGCTTACAAGGTCTTCTCTGTTACTCTTCTTGGAGAAGGGGGTAGATCGTAGCAGCATGCCAGTCATTGAGAACGATGTCGGTAGTCAAAGACAGGTTAAAATGTCACGTGATGGGGGTAGAGATGAAAACGGCGATCTCTCTCTCTCTCTCTCTCTCTCTCTCTCTCTCTCTCTCTCTATATATATATATATATATATATATATATAATGTTTATTTATACAAACATTTTTGGCTACATATATGCGTATATGTTTCTGCAGTGCCTCTTTTTAGAGAAACAACGTTATCAGGCCAGGTTTTCCTTCTCCTTATATGTGTGTAGCGATAGATAGGTAGTTAGATAGATAGATAGAAAGATTGTCACAACTTTATTCTAAAAATTAAACATTTATATTTTTATAAATTTTGCATGTCACATCAGAAACGATTAATGTCAACGACTAATCTTAGTCATCGATCGCATGCAGAAATTCTGATTTCTTTTGTTGAAATCAAAATGGTGGATTATAACAACATTTATTATTTGATTGCTGTTTGTTGCATTTGATGGCCGTCTGTTTTTGTTTGTTTTTTTTGTGCTGTCTTTCGATTTGCTACTTAAAGGAGGGTCTATGAAATACAACAGGAACGCTTATTTTCTTTCTTTAACTTTCATCATAAAACTGTTTGACTCATTCGTTCCAAACGGGGAGATGCCTCATAAAAAAGAGCAGGTACAGTTTTTATCGCCTCGTAACAAAACCTGCAACAACAAGAACAACAATAAAACTATATAAATGGCAGTTTATATTTGAAAATTGTTTCGTACGATTTTGAAATTTATTATGAAAAAGATAAAGTCATGACTTACAGAAACGTTCGGAAGGATTGGCTTAAAATAATTGCTCTCTCTCACCCCACCATCATGCAACCTGAAACTCGATTTATATTTATTTATTCACCGAACTAGCTCTGACCTTTACTCCTGATCTGAGATGGAACACGCACATTAAATCCGTTGCCAAGGCTGCTGGAAAAATGGTGAGATCGTTCTACCGCTCCAGTAGATATCTCACTGCTGACGCAATTCTCTACCTATATAAGAGCCAAGTACGTCCAAGGATGGCGTACTGTTGCCACATCTGGACAGGAGTTGATAGAAATACTTTATCCTGCCATGACAGAGTTAAAGATAGACTTCGTAGCCTTTTCCTTCCCTGCAACCCCTTTCCAGCAGAAGAGACTTTGCGAGCCTGTCTCTGCGTTATCGTTATTTTCATGGCAAGTGCTCGTCTGACCCTCCTGACCTGACTTTCACGAAAAACACTCGTCAAGTTGAAACCACTATCAATAATTCACCCACTCTTTATCTGTGCCTAAACCTGAACCTAAACATGAACAAGCTTCTTTCTTAAAATTGCACGCCTATGGAACTCTGTTCCGTTTTCCTGCTTTCCAACTGATTACATTATGGTTTTCTTCAAGTCCAACGAGAACAAATTCTTGATGTCCAATCCCTTTAAGTAATCCAATTTACCAAATTTTCACTACTAACGATTACGTTTGACCACTGTAAACTCGAGTGGCCCCCGAGCCTTGATTAGTTGTGACTTCTTTATAAAAACTAGCTGGCAAATGACTAGGTTTAAATATGTATAAATTAATATGTACCCTCGTAGAAGTCACATATTTTATGTACTATTTTTCTTTGCGCCAAATAAACAAGTCTACTGCTGAGTGATTGATCCATCAGACAACTGGAGACCTCGGCGTAGGAACACAAGAATCATCGGACTACTTTGTATAGCACCCACGTAATTTATTTTTCCTGTTCATTCAATTGGATCAAAGACACCGTCCAAACAAGACGTATGTCATTGACTTCCCTAGATGACCAACGGTACGCTAAATCCACCAGATTGCATTGTAAATATTCATGCCGTGCATACGAGGAATCAATTTGATAAGAGACGTACCTGGCGACAATATGCAAGAAACAACATAAAATAATTATCAAATGTACCAAAAGGTCATATGAATAGAAATTATGGACCTGACACCGTGTTAATGTCAAGGACGTGTGTATCGAGAAATTATTTGGGCAAGAGGTGTATCTGGCAGCAATATATAAGAAATAAGATTTAAAAAATAATTTCCGGAATAAAAATAATGAACCTGATACCAGGCACCTGTGTGGGAAGAAACAACAAACATGATCAATTGTCAAAAAGATAAGTTAATGTTGGATGTTTGAAATGTTATTTTCGGCAAAAGTTATTCACAAGTGTAATCAAGTTGAATCAAAGTAAAGCCAATTCAGTGAAACGATAATAGTCGAATAAAACGCCTCTGGGTGTGGCTACAGTGAGAATGGCGCCCCAAGGGGGCGTTTCTGGCGGTCACAAATGATTATATAACAACCAGAAATGGATATCTGTGTTGGTTGACATATGGACCTGAGAAAAATCAACTTTGCGTATATATCCCCCCCTCTAAAAACCAATTATTCATCACTACCTTCGACAATAAAGATATATTGTTATATATTCATATGTCAGTTTGTCGTTAATCTTTCAAGCACGGCAGAAACACAACCGCATGGTGCTCTTTATATACATCGACTCTTGAGCCTTTTAATTTCTTTGCAGTTCAGGCCAAACAAATGATATCTCTATGCAAACGTCAATGTTCTTCCAAGCTGACTATAATCTTCAAGTCCAAATGTAAACAATGTAAATCAAAGTGCAAATTCCACAAACAAAGTTTCTTTCGTAGTTTGACCTCAAATCCGTCTGCAGACGTACCGGGTAAAAACCTGCGTCTCGTCTAATAACATTAAATGACTAGTCAATTTTCATTTGTTATTAATGTACCATGTTATTAGCAATATAAAAACACACTTTCCTACAATTATTATTTAAAAAGTGAAGCAATTACTTATAAGTACTAATTGGCAAGGGAGATAACTTAAAATTTTATTTCTTTTTCTGTATGAGTTGAAAAATTGAAAACTAGAATAACGGTACTGCATCCCGGGCAGCACCAGGTAGACACATCTAGTAATGTATGGATTTTCTGTTTACTTTGAAAATTGACGCATGAAATAAATAACAAATTAATCTTCATATGACGAACTTTGACGTCATTTCGTAGACACCTATCCCATTTTTCGACGTTGATTTAATAGATTATTTATTTAAAAAGTACATTTTATTAGAAAAATTTTCACGTTCAAAAGGCTGGTTTAAAAATTGTAATAAACATTCTGTCCTGTATTTCACTGTTTTGAATACGTCGGCTGTCAATATATACTTTTTTTTTCATGTTGTTCATCTCTTTCTTTTCTTTTATATTCTCTCTCTTTCTTTCTCTCTCACTATCTGGTTATTTGTCTCACAGGCTTGTTTGTTTCTTTCTCGGGTCTCTATATCTGTCTCTGTCTCTCCCCCTCCCCCCTCTGTGTATTTGTCTCCATCTGTATCTCATGTTCTCTTTCCCTCTATCCATCTATTAGTCTTTCCTCTCTGTCTCTTTCAAACTATTTATTTCCATTCTCTTTGCAAACACTGAAGTTTAAGTTTTTGCCTATCTATCTCTGTTTCTATCTGTCTGTCTATCTTTCTAAGTCCATCTCTCTCACTCTCTATTTGTTTGGCTATCTCTCTCTCTCTCTCTCTCTCTCTCTCTCTCTCTCTGAGTCTCTGTCTCCGTTTCTCTCATTCTCTCCCAATCCATTTGTCTCCCTCTGGGTCTCATGCTTTCTTTCTTTCCTTTTTCTATCTATCTATCTATCTATCTATCTATCTATCTATCTATCTATTATTCTTTTTTTCCTTCCTTCCTTTCTGTTTTATTTCTACCTCTCTCTCTTTCTCTCTCTCTCTTTCTATCCCCCTTTCTTTCCCAAACTATTTATCCCATTCCGTTTACAAGTACTCGCATTTAGCTTGTTGTCTGTTCTGAATCCCAACTATGCATTAATCACAACCGTAGAAAATGAAATGTTTA
The DNA here is from genome assembly GCF_053919585.1 of Euprymna scolopes. Lineage (NCBI taxonomy): Eukaryota > Metazoa > Mollusca > Cephalopoda > Sepiida > Sepiolidae > Euprymna > Euprymna scolopes. The sequence goes on from NC_136495.1 coordinate 112,236,377, forward strand.
TTGCGTCCAATTTAAAGACCCACGAAAGTCGCCACACGTGTTTGCAATTGGTTTCATCCTCTCGTCGAAAAGGGAAGATAACTTTACGAAGGACAAAACTGGATGTTTCTTTAATGACGGGAAGTCGATGACGACTGTAACGGGCGCTTAGTCGGCCATTTTAAAGGCGGATATCAATCATTTAAGTCACAACTTTATTTTATTTCTTCGTTTTTGCTTCCGAAATTCACGATTATTTTTGACGCATAGGATTGCTCTCACTAGAATTGCGATGGTTATCATGTGAGATAAAGTGACAGCACGTCTTTGAATATACTGAGAGGCATCAATAAATATAAACACTATAAAAATTTCCCTTCCTATGCGCACTTGAAACCAAATATGACTTCGATATAAAAATTTAGGTTTATAGAAGGCAAAACAATGCAGCAACGCATATTTATATAATTATAGAACTCTGGTAACCTCCCTTGGCTTATATATATATATATATATATATATATATATATATATATATATATATATATATATATATATATATATATATACTAGCAGTTCAACCCAGCTTTGCTAAGGTCGTATATACTGTTCATAACTTCATGTGCATATATATATATATATATATATATATATATATATATATATATATATATATATATATATATATATATATATATATACATACATATATATATATATATATATATATATATATATATGTATATATATATATTAGTGTTGGGACGATTAATCGGAATCGGAATCGAGAATCGGAAAAATCGGAACTTTTTGGAGTATCGGAATCGGAAAAATTTGTGCCTATTTTCCGATGCCAAAACTGATTCCTTTAATTATCTATTTTAATTGTATTTTGTTTTTACAAAACATCGTCCACTGATTGTAGTAATAATAAAAGAATAAATATTTATTGATTTAAACTTCTAGTAAGACTTAAATCCTTAGATCACCCCGTCACAAGTGCGTTTTTACGTTTGGGAAAATACGTGAACATTTAAGATGTGCTTTTACAGTAATCGGAACAAAATAACATTTTATAGTAAAATATTTACACATTTATAAAGAATCGGAATCGGAATCGGTAATTTTATCGGGATCGGGAAAAATATTGGAATCGTCCCATCCCTAATATATATATATATATATATATATATATATATATATATATATATATATATAAATGTAATTCTTGGTTCGTTCAAAGTCTGTAGAACCATATTTTTACATTACCAATTTAATTGTAATTTTCAGAAATTCTATTTTTAAAGTCAAGGAATGTTTGCATGTTATTAAAATAATTTAACCTTGCGAATTATAAAAATATTAAATTAAATAAAAATATTTTTGGTAACTGCGAGATTATCCGCCATTTTATTTCCGGTAGAAATTAGCCTTTCACTTATTGAGATAAGTATTATTTGTATTAATATTTATAAAACTCATGCAGAGAGTGATCCGTGCTGAAATAATGTTATTATTTAAAAAGCCATTCTTAACATGGGGAGTGGAGGGTGTTTTGTACCTATTCTGTACTTACAATTGAATAAAAAAAAACATATCGTAAAACTCTAATTAAACGTGGAAATACGATTTAAAAAATAGCGCGGATCACTCTCTGCATTAGCACCATTTTTATTTATTGCGGACTATTATTCTCATCTTTATTAGTTGTTGTTTCACTACTTTCCGGCCAACTATTCCTCTGGCCTTCATGAAAAGAAGTAAGTACATGAGAAATTATTTTTTCCTTTTATAAATGTTTAGTAACTTTTTCCTTTTATTATTCTTAAAGAGTAAAACTTCTCTTATTCATGAAAAGAGTTAAGCTTACGTAAATAAATAAATAAATGTTTGTACACGTGACAAATTATCAATAAATGGTTTAGTTACTTTTTTAAAAAATTATTTATGAAAAGAGTTAACGTAAATAATGTTTGTAAAAGTGCGAAAGGCGACGTAATTGGCGTAGTTGTACAACCACCACTCCCATGCTTAATTTCTATACTTATAGGTTTTTGGAATTTTTTTCACTCGATTATTATTGATTGGACACTAATTAAACAGGTTATTAAAAAATAATTAAAAAAAGAGATCATTATTTCGACATTTGAAAGTGGTGCTCACTTTTTAGTTACAACGTTCTGATAAATAAGTCACCCATTTTGTAACCAATAAAAACGCGGTATATCAAAACCATAGACAGTAAAAATAATATGAGCCTCTACCGCATTTGTTAGTCAGAAATATATTTGTTTCTCAAAGAAAAAAAATAGATTGAACATGACGTTTTTTATTGTTTTTATGAAAACAAAGTTTCGAGTTTAAAATTTTTTTTTTACTTCTTTAGTTAAAAGTCAGTTTGTGGGTGTTTTTCGCGCGCAGGCATCATTAAAGTGGATGTTTGGAGATGTGTGTTGAGCAAAAAAAAAAAAAAAAGTGGTAGTAGGAAGACAGGCTCGGACCCGTACCGTAAAGGAGGAAAAGAACGGGGGAAAAACGTGACGTCTTTGCTGTTAGGACCACTGCCAAACTGGAAGTGACGTAGGTTTAAATTAAGGCTAGACAATCGAAAAGAGGGGATGACTTTCGAAAATATCGGCGAAAAAAGCAACTCCTCCTCGTTGAAAAGTTCCCAGTTGAAGGTGAAGCAATTAATGTTTTTAGCCAATTTTTCGGTATTTGTCGTCTGAAGGGTCCAGCTTCAAAACGATACTAATCTTGTGAAAATCCGTCGCCTCTGTTGAAAGTTTTAGGCAGGCATGCAAGAATACATACATACATTTATATATTGTTAGCTAAAATTTTCGACACAAACCGATTAAAAAACTTGCCCTATCTCTGAATACCCTTTATGCAAAATTTCAGATTTTTAGACCAGAAATTGTCTAAGTAATTTGGTAGAGACCCCAGAGGTCATTTTTTAAAAAAAAATTTGGCCCCTTTTATGACCTCTTAACATTTATTGTTTTGGGCTCAAATCAAGTTATTAAGTTAGATCCATGTCCAAGGAACCTATATCTAAAATTTCAATTGTTTATACCCAAAATTGGCTACCGTGACGTGGGCGTGACGTCACGGAACAGAATGCATATATAGGCATGAGGATCGGAAGAAAAGTGGAGTAAGAGAAAGAAGAACAAAAAATAGGCAAAATTGCATTCGATTGACAGCCAACTGTGTCTAGTGCTGTTTATTGTTAGCTAGCTGTACCTGGTGCCCTGTAATGACTGACAGTTGCTTCTGGTGCCGTGTAATAACAGCTAGCCGATGTTGTGGTGAAAAAAAAGAAGTTAAATACGCGACGCCGACTAGCGTATCAAACGAAGAAAATAAAAACAAAAATTTTTCTTGCACCTGAAAAGTTTGTGTCGAAGTTCTAATTTCCTTTGCGACTGTCTCTACATGCAACGTTTGCGTCCGTTAGAGTGAACAACGAGGTTACATTATTACAGAGAAGACACTACCAACCTCGCGGTAAAGAGGATAGGCTCCTTCTACTAGGATAAAAAATCCTCACACTTGCCAATATCATGTAGCTCTATGAAGTCACCATTCATCCACGCATAGAGTATTGTCGCCACATCTGGGCTGGTGCAACAACCACTACACACACACACACACACACACACACACACACACACACACACACACACACACACACACACACACACACACACACACACACACACTTTTATATACTTGCAGAGATTGATTTGAAAGAGACGAATGTTATCAAGTGTAAGCATCCATTTTTTTTTTAATTCTGGAAATGACGTCATCTTATCGTGATCCTGGCTTAAAACGTCAATAGTAAATATCCAAACGTTAATCAAAATCACCTGTTGGACAAGAGGGTGTCGTTCGTTGTTCCCGTCCACCCTTAACTTTTCTGCGATCTTCTTGGCATTCGTAACGGCTGTAGATTCGCTGACTCAGACGACAATATGGTTTTAATATTGTTTACTTTTTTATTTATTTTATTTCCTACTGGATTGAAAGACGGAAATGAGTGTTTATCGTTAGAGAGTTTTTTTTTTTCTTTTTTGGAAAAATTATGGGAAATTTTTGCGATTTGGACATTTATAATGGTTTCGGGGACCAAAATAGAGAAGAAGAAGAAGAAGAAGAAGAAGAAGAAGAAGAAGAAATGGGTGTAATCTTTTTCATACAGAAAGGACATTCCACTGTGCATGTGTGTAAGTCGGACGAAATTAAAATGGATATGAATATACACGTATGTTTTATTTTTGTATGAAAGTTTCACCACTTATCAAGGCCAAAAGCCACTCGATGATGATTTTATCAGTTGGATGCTGAACTATTCTATAAGGTCGAAGGACGGAAAAGGCAAAATTCGACCACCCAAGTAAATATTTGTTGACATTGGACTTGAAAATGACTACTCCGTGGTTTGAAGGAAAGCATTGCCGCGGGACTACTTCCCACCAAATTGAAGGTTCTTAGAAAGAAACTTTGCTAATGAAAAATACGTTTGGTTTGATCTATGGAGGACTATAGATAACAAGCTTACGAAGTAACCCTTTGTTTCAAACCTCATCAATAGACTTTGGTATGTGCAGAGTTAGAACTCTAGAACCCCCCCCCTGCCCGTCAATAGACTCACTTATATGTGAGGATAATGTTAGGAGCAGAAGAACAGGTACCACACTACCCCTAAAAGCTGGAGTAATGTATCATGCTTATATCATGATAAACTAATATATTAAATTATCCTTTAAATGAGGAGGAGGAGGTAATGCCTGGGAAGATTATCCTATTACAAAAGAATAGATACTACACTACAACCTCATTGGATTGTATGTAGAAATATATTACATTAGTCTGAAATAGTAAACTAAATTGAACAGTAAAAGATAGCAATAGTATAGTTTCGGCTTCATACCAAATCTTTATTAGTAAAATATTACGACGTCATCTTCTGTAATATAAATCTCACCTGTCTGTTTAAATGTATGTATGTATGTATGTATGTATGTATGTATGTATGTATGTATGCCTAAAACTTTCGACAGAGGCGACAGATTTTCACGAGATTGGTATCGTTTTGTAAGTTCGAACCTTCGAAAGACAAATATCGAAAAATTGGCCAAAAAACGTTAAATCCTTCACCCTCAATTCGGCACTTTTCTTGAGGGAGAGGTCGCTTTTTTCGACGATATTTTCGAAAGTCATCCTCTCTTTTCAATTGACTAGCCTTAATGTAAACATTTGCCTATTCTGGTTTGGCGATGGACGCAACGACAAAGATGTCACGTTTTTTTACGTTCTTTTCCTCCTTCTGGGTACGGGTTCGAGCCCTCCTGCCTGCATACTATCACATTTTATTTTTGCTCAACACACACCTTCAAACACCCAGGCAACGTCGGCAGCCAGGCTAGTAAAATCATAAATAAAGAAAATTAGACATAAATTATTTAAACCTGGGAAACATGATAAAGAAAAACACAAGCTAGAGAGACAGACAGATTCCAGAGTTAAAGAGCAACCCCTTTGCTCCATTACTAGAGATTTTTCGGAAGTCAGCTCAACTTGAAGGGACGTGGTTCAAGAAAAGTAAGATCTGGTACGTAGGTATGGAGAGAACACGTTTTGCCTCTGTTATCAGTCGTTGCGGACCTTTCCAGAAGTAAGTTTAACTTAAAGGTGCATGGTTCAAGAACAAATCAGATCAGGTACGAAGATATCGAGGAATATGCTTTGCCTTAGTTATTAGTCATTATGGCCCTTTCCGGAAGTCAGCTCACTTTGAATATAGGTATGTTCAAAGTATGTAGACATCAAAGAATACGTTTTGCCTTTGTTAGGTCCTTTTTTGTAAATCAGAACAAGTTAGATCAGGATGTAGACATCGGGAGAATAAGTTTTGCTTCTGTTATAAGTCATTACGGGCCATTTCGGGATATTAGCTAGAGGTGCGCGTTAAGTTCAGTTACGAAAGCATTTAATAATAGGTTTTGCCTCTGTTATTAGTCGTTACAGGCTTTTTCTGAAAGTCAGCTCAACTTTCAGGTGCGTTGTTCAAGAACAAGTTAGATCAGGCACGTAAAAGTTCTGTAAAAAATCATACACTTAAGAGTTCAAGTGTCGTATTTTGTCACGCTTGAACAAAAAGAAAATTTAGAGACAAACCTTTCTCATTTTAATCAAAGTTGCATTGTTTATACAATTTTTAATTTTTTATTGTTATTCACTTCAAACAGCTTAACGTTCACAGGTAACATGAGTTGGAACAGATACATCGAGAGTATTGCCAAAGCTGCTGCGAAGAGGGTGGGCTCTCTCTACCGTGCTAGAAGTTACTTACGCCTGAAAGTATCCTGTACAGAGGTATAAGCCATCATTCTCCCATGTATCGAGTATTGTTGTCACGTTTAGGCTGGATCATCTGCTACTAGTCTCTCACACCTGGTGGGTTCAAAAGAAAGTCGCCAACCTGATAGGTCCTAAACTGTCATCTAAGCTTCAACCTCTGTCCCATCGACGAAATGTTGCACCCCTCTGCTTGTTTTACAAGTATTTTAATGATGGATGCTCTGAAGAACTACGAGCCCTTGTACCGCCTACGAAATAAATACCCCTGACAAAACCGACAAGCAGGAAAGTCCCACCCTACACAGTAGATATCCCTAGACGTAAGAAAGCCTTCTACTCAATAGTTTCTTCCTCAGAACTACTACACTTTGGAATACCGGGTTCCTGCTTTCCTAATGTACTGACATGCAGAAGTTCAAGTGTAATGTGAACAGACATCTTGTTGCTGAACTCCCTAACATCGCTGCAACTTGCGCCGCCAATAGTAGGCCCCTACATCAAGTGGCACTGTGCTTTGTTTGGGGTGAAAATGTAATAAAAATAAAAAGACACCGTGACACTTAGACGTAAGGGGCTACTACAAGCAAACAATGTAGGGAGTTGAGTAGTTCACGTTACACTTGAACTTCTGCGTGTTAATGTAGTAAGGGAAACAGGGAAGCGGAAGGGACTACCAAAGTCTAGCAGTTCGAAGAAAGAAACAATTAATGACAGGCTTTTTCGGTATCTAGGGATCTTTAAAGTGTAGGGGTGGGATTTTGCTGCTTGTTGGGTTAGTCGTGTGTATTTACGCAGAGGGATTACAAGTGCTACGTGTTTCCAATACAAGCATTATAGAACATGCAAAGGGATGCAGCATTTCGGCAATAGGACAGTTATTATTACCTGCAGCTTATTTCTACATTTTAATCAGCTGTTTCTTATTTTAACATATTATCTTATCACGAAAATTTCTTTATAGTACAAAGTAAGTGTTGTTATAGGAGTCTCTTAATACTTTGTGGGCATCGCGTCATTCAAAAATAAGTAAGTTTAAAAAATAAAAGAAATGCATAATTGATGATTTAAAGTTTTTACTTTAAATCATCAATTATGCATTTCTTTAAAAAGAAAAAGATCAATGGGAGAAAAGGAACAATGGGAGAAAAGAAAAGAAAAACTAAAGGGACGAAATGAAGCCATGTTGGGAGTATGCACACAAATGAGGAAGACAGAAGAATAAGGAGAATATTAAAAACAAGTAAGAATTAAAAAAGAAAGAAGGAATAGTTGTATAGTGGGGGTTTCATATTAAAGGAGAGACGGGGAGTCATTTTGGGACAATACATATAACGGATATAACGATGGTGATGAGAGGGAGAAGCATTCATACATATTACAGGGATGCATAGGATTGGGATGTCATATAGATACTGAATAAAGATGTATACAAGTTCTTAACACAAAGGAGGGGAGATACATAATCTTGGAAGGGTTCCTATTTACAATGCTTCCCCACGGGACAGAGTTAGACACCAGGGTCATTTTTTAACGTGGAGAAAAGGAACTAAAATAAAAATTGTCTCAGTCGTGAAGGATTTCTCATCCACTGACAGAGAACAAGAAATTGAAGTGCAACATCTGAAGAACAGATATTACACTTTGATCTTGTCCCGAAGGCCAAAATCTTTGAAGGGTTACACAATGTTCATTACAAGATTATTAACACATTACCTTTTGAGTGTTGAAAGATGACACGTGACAACAGTTTTTACAAAAAACACAATGATGATTCTTTATTCAATGGACCGGTCGAAAGCTGATGACGTCAGAAATTCACTTGTATCTACATGGTTAATCTTTTACCCCTCGCTTCCAAAGGGTCAGCTGACCACTGACTGCCAACTGACTGACTCTCAACTCTCTCTGTCTGACTGACTCCCTGATCTGACTAACTCTAGCTCCTATATTGAGACTCCCCCTTCGTCTATGACGTCAGAAATGTGTTTCCCAAACGTGACCAATTCACGTGGCTATGCATGTTTTTCCAAACGCACCTTTTTAACAACAAAAGAATTCTCAATATATAATTCTAACCTATTTTTTTGACAATATATTTTTAATTTGTATTGTTCATTCTTTAGCTGACATTTTTAATATTCAGTTTTCTAAAAGAACGAAAATCAATTCTTTTTACGATATAAACAATATCTAACTAGTCTAATAGAATTTAACAATAGACTAAATTCTAAGATTCCAATTTTTGAACCTTGCTTACAAGGTTCGAGTCTCGGCTTATCCTAATCTCATTTTCACTTATCTAATGTTCTTATTTACATGGAAAGGGGACAGCCTCTCTCTGTAACAGAATGACTAAAGAAAATAAGGGAAGATCCAAGTGTAGTATCTGCTCCGGCAGATACTGCAAGCAAAGACCATATGTGGGACAGCCCCACATATAAGACGTTGATCAATGTAGGTGCAACCCTTCATACCAATTGTCACTATTCAGCTCCCCTACTCCCCGGGGAGCTGGTCCCCATTTCCCCTTCACTCCTCACATTAAAACTCGGCCTTGTGCCTAATTTGCTCAGTGGGGGAGCAAAGTGTAGTATCTGTTCTTCAGATGCTGCACTTCCATTTCTTGTTCTCTTTCGGTGGAGGAGCAGTCCTTCACGACTGAGACAATTTATTTTATGTTTGTACCGTTTCTCCACGTTAAAAAAAAACGACCCTAACGCTGTCACGTGGGGAGGCATTGTAAGTATGTACTATAACCACTGCCACAAACAGGGGCGGATATTCGTTTTGTAAGAGGGTTAAGTAGAAAGAGCTTAGGTGTTTTCGTCACGGTGGCTTGTCATAGGATTCCCTTCTCCCCCACCTTTTTTTTTAAAGGTGGCGGGAAGGGAAATCAGTAAGACAGAGGACACGTGATACACGGTTCATATGGACGTCATTATCTCGGGATACTTCATCCGAGAACTCGTCAGTGGCAGGAAGAGGTCTAAAAGGAGGGTGGAGAGGTGTAGGAAACTAAGAGATAGATGGATAGCGATAGATAGATAGATAGATAGATAGATAGATAGATAGAGAGAGAGAGAGAGAGAGAGAGAGAGAGAGAATAGTGGTGGCTGGATGGGGGTACATTTTGGTATGTTCAGAATACCGGAATAGGGAAAAAGTAGCGTGTTATAAAAAGGCCACCAAGATCGTATTTTATGGGTATATAGAAAGGAAATCAAATAAATAAATGCGAGGGATGAAGAAGAGAAAAGAAACGAAAGAAGGAAACAGGAAGGGGAAGAGAGAGAGAGAGAAAGAGAGAGAGAGAGAGAGAGAGAGAGAGAGGCAAGAGGGGTCTTAATAGGTACAAACCTTTAAAATGTAGAGCAACAGTGACCACATAGTTGCAATGCCCGAAGTACATAAATGCTTTAGTCATCAGTCCATAAATCAACAGAGATTAAACCATTCCTGTAATGACTTGGTCCCCGTTGATTGCAGTCCAGTACTGGTTCTGTTCAGTTCTAGGAGGTCCACTCTCCCAGATCTTGCATTCTCTCTTTGAGACGGGTTTAGCTTGTTACTAATCGCCCAAGGCGCCTCTGCCGGGAAATGCCGACAGCACTGCACAAAGCATCTTTTGCAGGGTCAGAGGGCTCCTCCTCTGGCGCACTGACTAATTCAATCCCACTTTCCGACCCTAGTGTCATATTTCTTGCTATGAGAGAGAGAGAGAGAGAGAGAGAGAGAGAGAGAGAGAGAGATAAATACACAGCTTCATAACATTCCTTCCACACACACACACACACACACACACACACATATATATATAATATTTGTAGTCATCGGCATACAGTCCTGTTTCGTTGTATCACAACACATCAGTGCCACTAGACTAGCACCTCTTCCAAGCCGAGGATTGAACCTAGAACCATCGCGTTGACAGTTAGCAGTTCTACCGATCGACCCACGGGAGCGGCGCCAAATGTATATTTCAATAAACATTTGTCCACCACTTTTGTAGCGCTCTAACCGCTTGTTTATAAATAAAAAGCGAGCGTATATATATATATATATATATATATATATATATATATATATATATATATATATATATATATATATATATATATAAAATCTCTCCCCTTAATTAGAAGAATAGCAGTTCCAAGATGAGTAAAATTAATTCCCCGAACAATTTTGCACCAATTTTATTCCCCTACCCCTACGAAGTTTAAAATAAAAAAATAATAACATAATAATCAATAATAGTAAACGTTATAACTAGATAAAAAAATAATAACATAATAATAATAATAGTAAACGTTATAACTAGATTCCTTTGTTACACGGTCATCCCGGATCAGCCAATAAACCAGTAGACATTAAAAATTGTAACCAGGCACTTGTTACTGGAACTACCGCTCTGATGCTACCCAGAGCGCACAAAATGCGCATGATCCATGTAGAATACCGTTAATACAATCGTTGTCAGATACTATGGTTTGAGTTCTGGCAGGTGCTTTGGTGAATGGCTGGTATATCGCTTCTCTCAGCGCAGTCTGGGCTGGTTGTGGTGCAGGCGTTGTAAATAACTGTGTTTTTGAATCAAAGTAATTCGATAAACAATAATAACTCAGAGATTATTTTCTTATAAACGAGAATAATTATTCAAAGGATAATTCAGGTAAACTTTGTGAAAAAAAAGTAAAACTATCCGAGTTCTGAACAGTTTTCAAAATGCAGGATTTTTTTTCAACTCAGATTCCTTCAGATGGTTTCTCAGTCAGAAGAAGAAGAGCCTTTCCACTTAGCTCTTTTGGGGAGAATTTCAGTCTTTGGAATAAAAGTCCAATGATGCGTTCGGTCCAGCGACCAGCGAGCGAGTCCTTTTTTTTTTTTTTTCATTTGTCAAACACAATGTTTTTACTGTATTGTGATTGGTGGGATATCATAACAGTCATATTACATAGTGAGGTGGAAGATATTTTTCTTATAACGGCACCAGATAAACGTATAAATTGTATGTATGTTTGTTTAGCCAGAGGATATAATATATCGACGTATAAACTAAGTCATGTTGTATCAGAGAGTTATCACACGGGTATATATTACAGTTTATATTTACATAAGGTATCATTTTTTTATAAGAAGAATAATATATGCCTCACCAATCTGACATTTGAATTTTCAAATGAAAGACTATGCCCATATTATACCCTCTAAAACTTTTTAACATGCCAAATAAATTTATATTTGGGAAATATTTATTACTTGACGTTTAATATTTATAGAGTTCTTCTATCTTCGCTGATGAGCTCCGTGATGGAACATGAAACGACCAACCATAACCAATTGAGACGTCTGTTCTTCCTTCTTTTGTGAAACCACAGGACAACACTTTATATTTTTGAAATATAAATTTATTTCAGTTATCTCAAATGGTCTTCACAGAGTCTGCATTTCGTCTACATGTTTATTCTTTACAACTTCGCTTCCTAGCTTGAAGTACGCCTATTCACTTGCGTGACTAATCTTCAACTCTCCTCGATTGACTAAACTTCCCGGCCTCTTGACCTCAGTTCCGGTGACGTAAGCGATTAAAAGACACGCCTCCTTAACGTGATCTGCTCCGTTCCTGTACGCCTGTTCAAGGTTATTTTGGTTATATTTAACTAAGCTGATTTATGTAAACATCATCAACTAAAACCCATTGCTACACTTTATTCTAGAAATAATAAATAATTCCCAATATAAACTATTTTAAGAATATCATTGAATGAATCGATAAATAGATAGATAGACAGATCGATAATAACTAATTAACTTTTAACAATGTCAATTATCCAACGTTTTTAGGGAACCCTAATTCCGATCACCATCTATTTGAGATTAGCATTTCCTCCTCCATCGTTTAGAGATTACCCTTTCTGTTCTATTCTCTTTCTCATTTCTTTTTTCTTCTGAATCTCTGTTATTTCTTTCTCTTAATCCTTATCCCTCTTTAATTCTATTTTTAGTTTTTTTCCTTTCCTCCCAAATCCTTTCCTTTCTCTTTCTCTTAATCTTTTGCTCTAAAATTTTTTTTATCATCATAACTGTGAAGTGGTTCTCTGGATAGATACAAGCTACATGGTTTATTGTGAAATCTCTAAATATATAAATCCAGACTCAATGTCCACTTTACTTCGTTGAGAAATTACTTTTTATCACAATAAAAACATATTCTATCAGACCTCTTGGCACGCGGGACATCTTTATCCAAGTGTCAACACCCCATTTAACTCTTAGCCCCTAAGCAAGATGATTTGGTACTGCCCGGCGCATGCAACAGCGTTACACCTTATTCAACTTTCGATCAAAATTCATTATATAATATTGTTTCTCGAAAACATCTACAATTTAAAGCTTAAGGAGTCTTAAGAAGAAATAGAAATTCCGACAAAGAAGAATCTGACATATTTGAATTTTCAAATGAAAGACTATGCCTATATTATACCCTCTAAAACCTTTTTTAACACGTCAAATAAATTTATATTTGGGAAATATTTATTACTTGTCGTCTAATATTTATTGTCAAAACATTGGAGATATTTGAATTTTAACGAATACTCAGTTTTATGCAAAAGGGTAAAACGGGGGGGGGGGGGTGGTGGAGTATTCGTTAAAATCGATTACGACGCACTGATAACCGCACAGAAAATGCGTAGTCAGCTTATGTTAAATAAATATCTTTTATAATTCATATACTTTGCGGACATTTTTAGGCTGTTTAAATGTAATCGCCCTCTTCCGCAAAAAGTGGAATTTATCGACTTTACGCGAAAAAAACCCTCCCCTTCTCTTTGTTACTTATCGAATTTAATTTGGGAGTTGGACTAAGAAACAGATTTTGAGCGTGTTTTTTTTTTTAGAGGGGAGATTAGCAACCACGTGCTGAAAAAAAATCGACCACGAAGAGGGTTACTAAATATTGTTAAATTTGCTGGGGGGGGGGAGGGTGAAAAACACTCGTCTAAATAAAAGTGATCCAAACAAAAGGTATAGATTTCAATTCCTTATTGATGTCCTGCCTAGTATGGGCATTGACGACTATGACTCTTCATCTACCTTTCTCCCTCAAGACATTCATGAATTTATTGTAGCTCACCATTCAGCACCGCATTCACGCTATTTCTGGAACGTGTTTGATGTATCGCCATAGCTTTCTCTGCAGTTTTACAGACAGCGGATTGCAATTTCTTTCTGTTCAAGCAGTGTCCATACTGAGCGATTGTCCTGACCATTGTATATATATAAAAAAAAAATCCTCTTTTCAGCACAACGAGATACAAAACCATGAATAAAATTATTCCTGATTCCTGATTGCTTCCGTGTTACATCAGCCACCTGCTTGTCATGGCCTCACGTGATCCTGACCGGGGGACTGAAGGAGTAGTCAACCTTGCCCAAGGATTTTCTACTGACTAACGGGGGGAAGGAGACCCCTTACTTTTTACTTTGACAGTATTGTTGACCCGCCATTATATACAGCGCTTAGTTAGGTGTATCAGAATGTTTGTAGGAATTTTTGACCCCCCCCAACACAAAACTCGTAATTTCTCCTTTAAAAGTGGGTTGTTTATTTTCTTTATGGATTATACTTCCAAAATAAACTATTTAAGTTGTATAAAAAGTAATAGAAATATTTTTTTTATTAAACAAAAACAGTAATGAAATTAATTGAATTTTACGAGTTCCTTTAATTGAAAAAAAAATATGGTTTGAATTACATTTTTCGAGTAGTTATAAGCTTGGAAAGACAGTGGGTCGAATTAATTCACGCCTCTAATCAAACACAGAACACATTAAGGAAACTATAATTATCACTATTTAATGTAAGTGGATTAGCATATTTATTACGAAGTCAACAACCTTTATATGGTGTTTTCACATTCAGTATTGTCCACCAAATATAAATATTTGAATGTATTCTACGATTTCTGCATAATTTGGCAAGCATTCCTGTTTTCCTAAGGTTAGCAAACCTTGAATAGTATATTCGTTGAAAATTTGCAAAACCAAATTAACATTTTGCCTTTCAAAAGTAATCGGAGAAAGAGCTTTTGAAGTCAACTTATAGCAATATTTCACAAGTGATTGAGATTCTAGGGCATAAAGTTTTTGTAAACTAGAAAATGGAGCACTTTGGATGTTATCTAATTCATGATTTCCATTATAACAGAACTTTGGGAACATCATTCATTTACGTTCATCTTTTTGGCCAAGCCAATTGTTTCTAATGCATTTTAATATATGCGCTGAGTCGAATAAGAAGAAAAGAGGGCTAGACGTTCTAACTGGATGGGGATATACAATTGAAAGCTTTGATGGGCTACAAAAGAAAGATAGCTTTTTTATTTATTGCATTATTATCTGTTATAACAGATAATACCTTAAACCCTTTATCTTCTAAGCTAATTATTACACGTTTAATTATGTCAAATAAGTTCTCAGCAGGAAACTACTCGTTTGCCGTAATTTTAAACGTTATTTTCGTTTACAGCGCCAATAACAGTATCAGAATTTTTGGAGAATTTTTGACAACCCTAACACAAAACTGCGAATAAAATATACAAAACTCGTAATTTCTCCGTTTAAAGTGGGTTGTTTAATTTCTTCATGGAATATGCTTCCAAAATAAACTATTAAAATTGTTTAAAAAAATAATAGAAATATTATTTTTTTATTGCCAGCATTTTGTAAACACTTTTTTTTAAATAAAAAAAATAATATTTCCATTATTTTTTTAAACAAGTTTAATAGTTTATTTTGGAAGCATATTTTTCAAAATTCTGACACCTACAGGCCTACGACATTTACCACAAATAATTATTAGTAAGCTTTTGGGATAACAAAAACGGTCATAAACTTTAAAAAAGTTTAATCTATTTCATGCTGATATACATATTGCACAGTAAAATAGTTGAACTAAAAAGATAAATGATTTTTCTTATTTAGAATTATTTAAACAAGGAATTCTGTTTTTACGATATCGCTTTTATTAAATTGTTAGGTAAGAGTACATAATATTTTCACCATACTCCCCATTTTAAATAAGTTTCTAAATAATAATTTATTATTTCAGCACATAACTTAAATTACATGTAAAATTCATTTTTTATTTACATACTTTCAGTTTTATTTTAAAATACGTTCTAAAAATAAATAAATAAATAAAAATAAAAAAGGCGCGTTTTTTTTTTTTAAATATCTCAAACATTTTAACACTTACTCTGCTATATTTAGATGGAGTAAAATCCTTTCTTTTTATTGCATTAATCCACTGGTAAATTATTTCCCTTTTTTTTTGCGGGGAAATGAAAACACGGTAACTTTTGGTCAATTTTCGTAGTTACCTCGGCATTTTGGAACTATACATCTCGACGGCATGTTTAAATTTATTTAACCCACCAAAACTTTAAACCAACTTCCGGTTTAGTCATGAGACACGTGACCAAATTTCAACAGACCGATGTTCATGACGTCACCAGACTAAATTATATCATATTACGGTAGCCACACACACACACACACACACACACACACACACGCACACACACACGCACGCACGCACGCACGCACGCACGCACACACACACACACACACACACACACACACACACACACACACATATGCACGCACGCACGCACGCACGCACACACACACACACACACACACACACACACAAAAAAAAAAAAAAAAAAAAAAAAAATGACAAATAAAAGAAATTGGGTTGAGTTTGGACACGCTTGTTATACTTAGGATATGCTTTTTTTCTTATTCATAGATACCACTTCCACCCCGGACAAATTTTTAAAGATTCTGAACATTGCACTTTATAATCTAATACAGGGATATGTCAAACTGGAGGCAAAAAAAAGAAGTAAAATCCATCTTTTGTTTAACGGTTTAATTATTTATGTTTGTGAGAAGGGGGACTAAAATTTAACTTAATTTGCTGCAGTTAAAAACATCATCTTTTCATCACCGTGTCTCACGAGCAAATGGAAATTCACAAACAGCTTTGTAAAATGAAAATATAAAACAGACGACAAACTAGAACCCTTTAAGTAGACAACCTATCAATATTTGGCGAAAAGGGCTGTCTTTTGTGATTCCGTAATATCGGTTAAATAAATTTTTTTTATTTATTATTTTAAAATCATGCATGATAAAATAATTTTGAATTTCTTTTCCTTTTTCTGAAAGATTTTAGAATTAAAAAAAAAAAAAAAGAAAGCTAATAGTTTTTCTTTTTATGTCTTTATCATTACTGTACAAGATTTAAAACGAAAATAAACACACACACGCCAGGAACAGACGACACAGGTAAACACAGGAAAATTGCTCTAATATATCTAAAAATATTATTACGCTTAGTTTGAAATTTAACGAAAGTAGATTTAAAAGAGAAAATCATTACGTTTATTACGGTTTGTTTATGAATTATTATACTTATAAATTATTCACCCAACTGACGTTCATAGTGATGATGAGAGTTGATGAGATTCCTGGGATTTCTTCAGGCTGATGATGAGGCTGAATTCTTTACAAGCATTGAAAAACCTGTCCATGAGTCTTCCAGGTTCTTCTTCAGTGTGAGATGCTATCATAGCATCCTCAGCAAATAGTAGGTTCCTGATGGTGACTTGTTGGACTTTGGTCCTAGAACGAAGGTGCTTGATGCTGAAGAGGCGACAATCCGATCTAAAGCGAAGGACGAATTGAAGGATTGTCTCAGGAGAAGAACAAAGAAAATTCCAAATAGCATAGGGTCAAGCACACATCCCTGTTTGACACCGCTTTTTTACACCACATTCAGCGGAGGTGTCTCCGTCGAATATCACGGTGCTCATCATATCGCCATGAAATGACTCTATAAGGCTCAAGAGTGTGGGAGGGCAACTAATGAGAGGCAGCATTTCGAATAGCCCATCTCTACTGTCTAGGTCGAATGCCTTAGTAAGGTCAATGAAGGCAAGGTACAGTGGCCGGTTTTCTTCTCTGTACTTCTCCTGGAGTTAGCGTAGTGAGAAGATCATGAAAATGGTGGACCTTGCGAGCGAAAGCCAAACTGTGATTCAGGGTATATTCTTTCAGCAAGAATTTGCAGTCTCGTCAGAATGATGCGGACGGACACACACACACACACACACACACACACACACACACACACACACACACACACACACACACACACACACACACACACAAAGTAGTTCCCATTACATTATTTGCTGTTCCTAGTGTTATATACTTATAGTTTTTTTTTATTATTTATTTTATTTTTCCTATTGATACAAATTATATATTTCTTTGAAGATTAATTATATATTTATATGTTTTATATATTTTCATTTCTAATGTAAATGTTTAAAAAAAAAGCCGGTTTTTGTTTGTTAGGTAGTTTCAAACGTTCGTTACCACTTGCACAATATTGAAATTTTAACCACCAAGTAAAAAACAAAAACCAAAAACCAAAAACTAATAATCCTAAAAAAAATTAAAGTTCGGCACTGATGGCACGATCATCCGAACCAACTCAAAATACACGATTTCTCCAAAGTTCCACTAAATACACAACATGACTTTCTTGCCGAATTGATCTTATTTTGGAACCAACGAGAACCGAAATCCACTATTGGATTTAGGGATAATATCTTCAGATCTACGCTTGCGATTCAAGTTCCAACTAACTCTACTGTTTTGGATTCTTTTGAATATTCTTTTTTATCTATACATTTTTATAGTATTTTTATAGCTAATCTAAATAAATGTTATTTTGCTGACTGTTTTCACTTTGAAGATAAAAGCGATTCTTTAAAACTCCATGGAATAAGGAAATTATCATTTTTAATCTGTATCCCTTCGTTTCGAAGAGTAACAGTTGTAAATTTTAATTTCTTTCATATATATATATATATATATATATATATATATATATATATATATATATATATATATATAGTCATCCACATACAGTACCGTTTCGCAGCTCATCAGTACGGCTAGACAGGCACCTACCTAAAACCAGGATTGAAACCCGACCGCCAGAACGACAGTTAAGGTTCATAACCATTACGCTAATCGGCGGCTGCTATGCGAGGCGTGAATTAGCGAGCGATGTTCTGACATCGTCCGAAACACGCACACACACACACACACACACACACACACACACACACATATATATATATATATATATATATATATATATATATATATATATATATATATATATATATATATAACTACTTCATTTAATCACGTAGATTAATATACGAATGTATAATTTGTGCGTAAACTTTAAGTATTTACTTCAACAGGGCTCAATACATAGGTGGAGCTAGGCAGTAATTTATAAAGAAATTGCCATATATATTTTTATAACTTACTACTACTACTATATATATATATATATATATATATAGTCATCCACATACAGTACTGTTTCGCTGTTTCATAGCTCATCAGTGCGGCTAGACAGGCAACTATACATATATATATATATTTTAAGCCAAAGACAATGCTGAGGAGGACCGGAAAAGTTGAAGTAAAAAAGAAAAACAAACAGATGTAGACGAGTATGGTTGAGTAGAAGAGTGTCTAACCTTTATTTGACTATCATTCTTCACTTCAATGTATAATTATTTCTTACCAAGTTGCTGGTATGTCCGTAGTATGTAAAGTCCGTGGGTGGTGTGGAACTTTGATTAATTTCGAGAGAAAGGTACCTCTCTTTTTCAAAATAGAAGACAAAAGTGAGTTCTAATAACAGTCAAGCTACGTTAAAGAGGGGTAGGGCCCCGAAACATGCATGTACGTAGATTTCTGTTTTAAAAATAAATAAACAAAAATATTAATTTTTATGTCCAAAATAGAAAATGGGCAATTCTTAAAAAAAAAAAAGCACCCGATCTTCAAGATGAAGACGCTAACCTCAATATCGTTTAAAAAATCAACAACAAAAAAGACTATATATATATATATATATATATATATATATATATATATATATATATATATATATATATATATATATATATACATACATATATATATATATATATATATATATATATATATATATATATATATATGTGTGTGTGTGTGTGTGTGTGTGTGTGGGTAGATGGATACTTAAATATTACATATTTATCTATAGTCAGCCCTATTTTATATTTTCGAGATTCATCAATATCGATTTCAAAAAAAAATTTTTTTTTTACATATTTACCCCAAACAAGGCACATTGCCACTTTGGTGTAGGGGGCTACTATCAGGGGCAGCAACAACTGAGGCACTATGTAGGGATTCGGACAGCAAGATGTCGGTTCACGATACACTTGAACTTCTGCATGTCAGTACAGTTGTCTACGTCGTGTGGGCACAAGTGTCTGCAGTTCATCAGAGCATTGCCCATTAAAATACTGGTAAAACAGGCAGAGAGATGCAACGTTTCGTCGATGGGACAGAGGCTGAAGCTTAGATGACAGTTCAGGGCCTATCAGATTGGCGACTCTCTTTTGAACCTTGTCTATGAGCGAGAGACTAGCAGCAGATGCACCAGCCCAAATGTGACAGCAATACACTATACATGGGCGAATGGTGGCTTTATAGAGGTACAGGATACTTTCGGGTGTCAGTAGTTTTCTAGCACGATAGAGAGAGCCTACATTCTTCGCAGCATCCCTGGCAATGTTTTCAATGTAATTGTTCCAACCCATGTTTCCTGTGAGCGTTAGGCCAAGCAGTTTGAAAGATGTACTCTCAGATAGGGAGTCACTGGCCATTGCTATTGGTGGCAGAGAAGGTTTCTTGTAATTATTGAAGGAAACCAGTTTAGTCTTGGTAGCATTGAATGTGACCATCCATTTGTGTTCCCATTCCACTACAGATTGGAGGACATCCTCTAGTGTTTTTGCCATTTTTTTTTTTAGTTATGTGTCCTTGGTTTTCCTGTCATGCCTGTTATAGGGTGTGGTGTCATCAGCGTATATACCCATCTCAGAGGCAGTTTTGTCGGAGAGGCCATTAATAAATATTAGAAATAATAGAGGTCCAAGGATAGACCCCTGAGGTACTCCCGCATTTATATCAAACTGTTTAGATGTACGACCGTCGAGGACAACCTGGATTTTTCTCTTATCTAAGAAGGATTTAATTATGTTAAGTATTCTACCAGTGTTACTGTATGATTTAATTTTCCTGAGGAGACCCTCATACCATACCCTGTCAGAAGCCTTAGATATATCTAGAGCTACCGCCCTTCCCTCCCCCACTTTGTCCAGTGAATGGTATATATGTTCATAGATTACAGTGAGGATGTCAACTGTGGAACGGGCTTGTCTAAATCCATATTGTTTGTCAGTCAGAAGTTTAGCATTTGTAATGTGACGGACTAGAGCATGGTTAATTATGGTCTCAAATATTTTGGCGAAAAGTGGGTGGAGGCTAATGGGTCGATAATTTGATGGGTCAGTTCTTTCGCCAGAATTCTTGAATATTGGTACCACAGTTTTCCAACAGCCGGAAAGCATGATTATATTTGACTAATCAGCTTACCAGACACGACCCGGTTTAGTAACCCGGCGCCGTTGAGACTTTGGCCAGTAACTCATCCGCAATCGAGACAAGTAAATACGACTTTTAATATAAACCCGTACCGTCGGATTACTTCTGAAGTGTTCAACAAAAGAGGAAGGAACTTTAGCGTTACCGCCTGGACGATGTAATTACTGTGTCTTATTTGGAGTACTCTCCCTTTTATACGGGGCTTTAACTAGGGTTTCTACAATAACATTGTGTGGGACGTTTGTATATTTAATTACTTTGGGAAAATGAATACTGGACTTAAAATTTTATACCTAATGATAGCACATTGACGCATCCCGGCACAACATACTAAACGCGCACGCACACACACACACACACACACACACACACACACACACACACACACACACACACACACACACACACACACACACATCTATAAAAATACAAGAAGCTAAAGAAACTAACAGTTTCGTAATAAAAAATTGCTTCAAGCCTTTAATTTGAAAATTATTGCTTCCGGGCAACCCTGGTTTTCTTTGCCATTTCTGATAAAAAAAAATTAAAACAAAGCTTTGCAGTAGATGCTATCGTGATTTCGGTGACATTTATTGCTTAGGGAGCCAAATTGTTTCCGACTGTTACTTCTGGTTTTAAAAGTTCGACTCTCATCACAAACTTTCATAGCTACAAAGTAAAATAAATAAATAAATAAATAAAATAAAATAAACGTCCTCAGTAAAAAATATGTGTATTGCTTTTGTCTAGCAAAAACCACCGGCGTTACCCGGTTGACAGATTAACCAGATTATCGTAGAATTCAAATGTTAACCACAGAGGAGATCACACACACACACACACACACACACACACACACACACACACACACACACACACACACACACACACACACACACACACACACTTTCTCTCTTCTGTGTTGTTACTTCCATGAACAGTACTCGACTGAGCTCTAATCTCTGGTTATTCCTTGTAAGCCTTTCACGGCGTTACTTTCTTCATCTGCATACCTAACATTAGGCGGAATTTCTACAAACAGATATATTTTGTAACGGTTCACTGTCTGTGTAGCACATTACAACGGGTATGTTTCCCTGCAGATTACAGCAGGTATTTAAATTCAATATTAACATATTTCTGTCAGGGACTTGGTCAATCATTCTCAATCCTCTGTTAAGCTTATTCATCTCATTTACTATCAAGTGCTTTTTGGCTTTGATAAGTGGTGGCATATTATTAAAAAAAAGAAATTGATCGTGCTTATTCAATAAACGAGCAGTTACGCCCTATATCCAGTGGAGGGTGTTTTCTGCTAAGTTTTAGGATATGTATTATCGGTTTAATAAGCACTAAAAATGATCAACGGACGAAATATAACCTTTTAACTGATTTATTTAACAAACTTACAGATTAAATAGTAATGTAGATGTCGCTGGAGCATGATGATTTCAAGTCTGCGACGCTTAAAATTGATTTAACTTCCAAACTGGCATGGCGGACTCTGTTCTATCGTAGGGAAATTCAGACCCAAGAAAGATAACTCTATCATTTTTTAAGGTACCTTACACTTTCGCATACCCATATTCTCTTATCGTACCTGCGAACAACAAATATAAATCTATAAACTTAAAAAGGAAAGTTAAATTGACAATTTTCATCTGGGATGTATACGAACCTCTTTGACGGATATGTTTACGTTCTAGTGGAAAATTGTTATGTTACCTCAGGACAAACAGACAAGTTTTCGTGTTTATAGGCTACATTTTTAGTGATACAATTTACCATTCTGTGTTCTATAGCCCTTTTTTTTAACAAATCTACAAAGTCTGACAGACCAATGAAAATGCTATTTAAAACTTAAGAATGACAGACCAACGGAAATACCACTTAAAACTTAAGCACGACAGCTAACGAAGTTAAGTGTGGCCGATTAACAGAAATGCTATTTCAAACGCAAGCATGACAAACCATTAAAGGTGTTATTCCAAACATTAGAGTGACAGACCAACAGAAATGCTATTTCAGACTAAAAGCATGCAAGACTAACAAAAATGCTATTTCTAACTTAAGCATAGCAGCTAACGAAGATGCTTAAGCGTGACAGACCAACAGAAAATCTATTCCAAACTTCGTAATGGCGACAGACCGATGGAACTGCAATTTAACAGTCCAACAAAATTGCTATTTCTTCTAAACTTACGTGTGACAAACCAACGAAAATGCTGTTTCAAACAAATGTGACAGACATACAGACAGAGCCTCATATAGAGATGCATTTATGCATTTAAAAAATTCCATTTTGTTTAATCTTTTATTTATTCCTAGAACAGAACAAGTAATATTTGTCAATCTCAACAAAGCATTTCAGTTTCTGTTCTTCTAATCATGATAAAGAATGGAGAAATTATGAACACACACACACACACACACACACACACACACACACACACACACACACACACACACACACACACACACACACACACACACACACACACACACACACACACATATATTAATATACATATATATACACATATATATATATATATGCATATGTATACCTATATATGCAAACATACGTATATATATATATATATATATATATATATATATATATATATATATATATATATATATATATATATATGAACCAAAAAACGAAACGGTAAAGAATGAAAATAAAAAAAAGTATGCTTAAAATTCCTTTGAATGAAATAACAAAGCAATTTATTTATTTCCTTATGGATATTTTCAGTAAGTGAAATAAGGAGAAACTCAGCCTCGTTTCCACGCCAACCAAACATCAAACAAAGCGAACGTTCTTTTTGAAGCTTTTCTGTAAGACATTTCCAAGTTCGTTTTTTCGCCTTAAGCAGGCGATCGTTTCTTAGAGAGAGAGAGAGAGAGAGAGAGAGAGAGAGAGAGAGAGAGAGAGAGAGAGAGAGAGAGAGAGAGAGATAAATGGTTAAAACGTACAATTATTCAGTTCGCGAATAAACTTTGGAAAGGTCATTAATAAACGCCCTTTCTTTTCCTGTCCCCAAGGGGATACTCCAAGACATTCTGAAATATAACGGTGGGAGGATTGGGTACCAGTTCCATCTGGCAGCCAAATCTCGCCCGGAATGTGATTTGGTATGTGTTTATGGGAAGTCCGTGATCTTGTTTAAAGGCTTATTTATTTTTATTATCGTCTGGAAACTCTTTCCAATGAACAAAAGAATGAAAACTACTTGGTCGAAATAAAAAAAAAAAAATTAAGCCATGGCTTTAGAATGTAGTTCATTAATTTTAGTATCCCAGCAAGCTCTTATTTATGAACGTTTAAGGTTTATAATTACTTGTATTTCCCAAACATATAACCCTTTCTCTCTCTCTCTCTCTCTCTCTCTCTCTCTCTCTCTCTCTCTCTCTCCCTTTTCAACTATCCAGTGCTAATAATACTAACTTGTTAAATACGTAGTGAGAGTGGGAGTATGTCAGTTCGTTGGTGGAGTTTATTACAGATCAACCTTTGTTATATAGTGTAGCAGTAACAGCACCTCTCACACATGCAAATGATCAAATCGGTGTGTGAGTTGACGTCACGGCGGAGGAAATAAGGGAAGAAAAAAAGAGAGAAAAAAGGCAGTACGTGGTGACGGAACCGGCAAGGCGTGTTTGCGTGAAATGGGCATGTAGGCACATGGGCGAAAAGTAACAGAGAGGTACGTATTCGAGACAACTGCGTTTTGTAAAATACATGACGAACTAAGAGGCTTTTAAAACAAGATAAAATGTATTGTTGAAAAGTACCGGTAATAAATGCCTTTTGTTAAACTAAAAAAAAAAAGGTCGAGTTGAATTTCTTCATTTTTTTTTTTGCTTCCTTGCAACTGTCTCTGACACAACGTGTGGGGGCTGGGTGTTAAAATTGATAAATAGTGATTAGAACCGTTTATGTTTTCTATCGTGCTTCTTTGTAGATTATTGTGTTTTGTAGGCATGCATTTTGTAAATAAATCGTCTGCGAATGAAAAGTCCTTTTAAACGCATAGATGGGGTCTTGACAGCTATCAAGGCTATGCGATGTTGCCCGGAGCCATAAAATTAAATAGAAGTTAAATAGTGTGTTTAGCATTTTTGCATCTCTCCATCTCTCTTTAGCCATCCCCCTA
Organism: Euprymna scolopes; assembly: GCF_053919585.1. Classification (NCBI taxonomy): domain Eukaryota; kingdom Metazoa; phylum Mollusca; class Cephalopoda; order Sepiida; family Sepiolidae; genus Euprymna; species Euprymna scolopes. Next base: position 112,261,492 of record NC_136495.1, read on the forward strand.
TCTTTCTTTCTTCCCTTCTCCTCCATCTTTACCCTTTCTCTCCCCCAACCCTCTATTTCACCCTCGACCTCTTTTGGTAACATTTGCAAATAAATTTGCATTGTCGCAACAGCAGCTTACCATTGATTTCTCGCTGGAAGCGACCATTGGTCTACACTAGAAATTGAGTGGCAATAATCTTCCACAAAGTCCCAGTTCTTTTGACACTTGTCCAACGGGGGTCTGATCAGCGCTCTCTTCTCAGTCTTTCCATCCTCCTTGACCTTTCTCGGCTATTTGGTATCACACTTTTGGTTGGTTGTTTTCGTTTTACGGCATATCAACCCTTTTTAGGTCATTTAATGTCGAATTCAGTGATTTTGAAGGAAAAGGTTTTAATAGAATATATATATATATTTTTTTTCAAGTCAGTTTCTATTTAACCCATAGTTGGGACCCTAACAGATACTACCACTCCGGGTCAGAGTGGACCTGGGAGCAATGCATGGGGGGGGGTGAGAGGATAGCGAACTTATAGATATGCAACTTTAATGTTCTTACTTCCACGCATCCTTCTTCATGCTTTGCGTCTGTAGCAATTTGTCTGCCCCACTCATGTGGCGCGTGTATATTAAGCACCGCATTCAAAGGGGTTTCCCTAATATTTCAGCTCTTTTGATTATTGTAATTCATTGTATATTTTCAGCCATTCCTCTGATTCCAATTTCTGCCGGCCCTGTCGGTGGGACATTAGAATACGCCGACTGCCCCCCCCCCTACTGCAGAGGGTAAAAGTCTCTCAGTGGGGGTCCTGGATATGACCTTAAATTATATCCAGTGGTGAGGCCCCAGCTGGTGGGCTTTGGGGAGTGTGGAGCCACCCTTTAATTGCCATTGCTCCCAGGTCCAATCTGACTCGGAGTGGTAGTACCTGTTAGGGCCCCAACTATGGGTTAAATAGAAACAAAATTGAAAACAACAACTATATTCTATTAAAAAAAAATTTCTTCAAAATCTTTAGATTCGGCATTAAATAACCCGAAAAGGGTTGATATGCCGTAAAACAAAAACAACCAACCAATCAACCAATTTCTGCCATTCTTTTTTCAAAGCTTTTCGGAATTGTTCCTAGTGCTCCTACAATTATAGGCATTATTTTGATTTTCTTCATCTTCCATATCCCTTTCAGCTCTCTGTCTAGCTCTGTGTATTTGCTCCGTTTTTCCTTTTCTTTGATATTCACCCTGTGGTCAGCTGAAACAACAAAGTCTACGATTTAACAGGACTTTTCTTTTTTGTTAATTATTACGACATCCGGTCTTCTTGCTTTGATGGGTTTATCTGTTTATATGTCCATGTCTCAGGATTTTGTGATTCTCGTTTTCAAGTACTGTTGTGGCTTATGTTTGCACCATTTGTCTTTGCGTTCGAGATGCAGTTATTTGCATAATTCCCAGCGTACTGTTCTCCCCACTTGGTCGTGCCTATTCTTGTATTCCTTTTGGGCCAGTTTGCTGCATTCGCTTATTACATGGTTTATCGTTTCGTCTCTTTGTCCACAGAGTTTGCATTTACTATTTTCTCAGGTTTTGTCGATCTTTTCTTTGATGCGGTTGCTTCTTACCGCATTATCTTGTGCTGCAGTTATTAAGAATTTTGTTTCTCCGTTTACGTGTCCTTTTGGCATCCATATCCAAGTGTTTTTGTTATTTTCATCTTTTCTCATCCTTATGAATCTTCCGTGTAGTTGTTTCTCTTCCCATTTTTTTTTCGTCTTATCCTTTGTCTCTGTTTTGTCGATTTTTTTCAGTGTCTCTCGCTGCCATTATTATTCTGTCAGTGTTCTACATTATGTATTTTTCTAGTTCTTTTTTTGTGTCATCAACACAGTCTTCTATACAAACCAGTTCTCTTCCGCCGTCTTTCCTTTCACGCAGAGTCGGTTAGCATCATCCTTTGGATGTAGTGCATTGTGCATGATCATGAGTTTCTTGGTCTTCTGATCGAGTTGTCTCAGTTCTTCTTTAGTCCACCTTATGAACGGTGCAGAGTATCTTACTAGTGATACTGACCATGTATTTATACCTTTTATTAGGTTTCTTCTATATAATTTAGTTTCCTTTCCAATTCTCTCTTTCATTTTTGTTGCTTTAATGGCGTCTGCTCTCAGAATTCCCAAGTATTTATAGGCGTCTTGTTGCCTTAGTGCTCTCTTCTCCGTTTGGTTGGGTAGTTCCATGCCTTCTGTCGTCTCTAGTTTTCCCTTTCTTATAACTAGTACTGCACACTTTTCCATACCAAATTCAATTTGGATATCCTGGCTGAAGATCCTGAAAATGTTTTTTAGTGTCTCTAGTTACATTTCGGTTCTTGTAAAAAGTTTCAGATCGTTCATGTACATCAGGTGGTTCAATTTTTCCTATGTATTATTATTATTATTATTATTATTATTATTATTATTATTATTATTATTATTATTGGCTAACAAGGAGCTTTCATGCAGGTCATAAAGGATCTCTCCTTGAAAAAAAAAAAAACTATGGCATTCTCTGGAAACTGAGTGACAACAATTCTCCCTAGTTTTCCAGTGCTTTCCACTTCTTCAGTGGCCATTAGTCTCCATTGGAATTTAAGTGGCAATAAGCCTCCCCAAGGTCCCAGTTCTCTTCGCACTTGTCCAGCGGAGGTCTGGTCAGTGCTCTCTCCTCGGTCTTTCCAATCTCCTTGATCCTTCTCGGCTATTTGGCATCATTCTTTTTTGGGTGGCGGTGATTCGATAATGGAAGAGGACGGAGCAGGGGATGAAGGAGGGGATGAAGGAAGGATAGAGAACTTATAGATATGTATCTTCTATATTCTTGGTAGATGTAACGCCACTTCATGTTTTGTTTCTACAGCAGTTCGTCTGGTCTGTGCGTGTGGATCATGTGTATTAGTGCCCGCATTCAAGGGTTCTCTTTAAGATTTCAGCTGTTTTCATTATTGTTATTCGTTGTATCTTTCCAGCCATTCCTCTGATTTTAATTTCTGCCATTTTGTTTCAAAGATTTTCGGAATTGTTCCTAGTGCTCCTACCGTATCATATTATTATTATTATTATCATTATTATTATTATTATTATTATTATTATTATTATTATTATTATTATAGTTATTATCATTATTATTATCATTATTATTATTATTGCTATTATTATTATTATTGTTATTATTATTGTAGTTATTATTATTATTGCTACTATTATTGTTATTATTATTATCATTATTATTATTATCATATTATTATCATTATTATTATTATTATTATTATTATTATTATTATTATTATTGTAGTTATTATTATTATTATTGTTGTTGTTATTATTATTGTTATTATTATTGCTATTATTATTATTGTTATTATTATTGTTAATATTATTGTATTATTATGATTGTTATTATTATTGTGATTATTATTGTTATTATTATTGCTATTATTGTTATTATTATTGTTGTTATTATTATAATTGTTATTTGATAATAACAATAATAATAACAATAATTATTGTTGTTGTTATTGCTGTTATTCTTCTTCTTCTTCTTCTTCTTCTTCTTCTTCTTCTTCTTATTGTTATTTGATAATAACAATAATAATAATAATAATACTAATAACAATAATTATTGTTGTTGTTATTGCTGTTATTATTATTATTATCATTATTATTATTGTTATTATTATTATTGTTATTATTATTATTGTTATTATTATTATTATTATTATTATTGTTATTTTTATTATTATTATTGTTATTGTTATTATTATTGTTATTATTATTGTTATTATTGTTATTATTATTATTATTATTATTATTGTTATTATTATTATTATTATTATTGTTATTATTATTATTATTGTTATTATTATTGTTATTATTATTATTATTATTGTTATTATTATTATTATTATTATTATTGTTATTATTATTATTATTATTATTGTTATTATTATTATTATTATTATTATTATTATTGTTATTATTATTATTATTATTATTATTGTTATTATTATTGTTATTATTATTATTATTATTGTTATTATTATTATTATTGTTATTGTTATTGTTATTATTATTATTATTAATCTGTTACTTTGTATTTCCTTTCTTTTTATTATCCTTAATCTTTTCTTAGTTAATCTTTTATTATTCTTTTTTAATCTCATTTTCCATCTTTCTCTTTTTTTCTTTTATTTTGCTTCATTTTCTTTTTCTTTTTCATTTTAATATTATACTTCATGTTCCTGTATTTCTTTTCAAACCAGACGCTCCACTAATGCTCTAAAGTCTAGTCCACGCTACTCCTTCAACCATAGCTGAGAAGAGAATAGAGGTTATTTAGAGGTTTCGCCATACAAATTAGGAAAATACACACGCATTGGCTCGTATGTCCAATCTCGAATGTTTAGGAGTGAATTTGTGTAACAAACCCTAACCCCAACCCCTCTTAAACGAATTTAATTGACACATTCATAAGCATAAATAAACACTTAAAACTACGAAACAGTAAATTCAGTAAAAAAGAAAACCGCTTCACTTTTTTTTCACCCAAAGTTTTTCAGTGCAGTATGTCCCCTCTTAATGGTGGGTGCGTTTAACATTACTGTCCCCTTAAAAGTAAGAAATAAAATAAAGCAAAGTCTTATTAAATAAATGTTAGACTTTTAAGAATAAAAGGCCTACAAAAGAAAAAAAAAAAAAAAGAAAGAAAATCAACGAAAAGACCCGAAATTGCAGAACCAAACAAATAACGTCTGTTAACACATAACCCCATTCAACGGCGCTAATGTTTTTCAAATTTTTATTTTATAATTATTAGTGTATTTAATAAGAAAATAGGGGGAGATTTTGTTTTCGTTTTCTGTCATTTAAAAAAACAAAAAAAAAAACAAACAAACAAACAACAACAACAAAAAAAACTCGTTTGAATGTTACTTTTTTTGATATACCGTTTTGCTTACTCGTTTCTTATTTCTTTTTAATCGCTGTTTGGATTTTGTAATGGGTATTTTTTCTTTATACGTTTTTTTGCTTTCAGCCATTTTTTTTCTTTTAGTTTCTTCGCTTTTCTGTTTTTTTTTCTTTACTTCATTTTTTCTTTGCGTTTTCACTCATGTTTGAGCAGAAGCGTTTTCTTCAGGTTTTCTATCTTCCTTTTTGCCATTGAAATTTTATTCCTTCTTTCTTTTTCATTGTGAATAAGTATTCATTGTTTGTTTCTTTCTTTCCTCGTACATTGTTGATAAGATTTAATTCTTTTTTCTTTCATTGCCATTGTAAATAAGTATTATTCTTTCTTTGTTTATTTTTCATTGGAAAGAAGTATTTATTTCTTCTTTCTTTCTTTTTCATTGAAAATAAGAATTTATTCTTTCTTTGTTTATTTTTCATTGGAAATAAGTATTTATTCCTTCTTTCTTTCTTTTTCATTGTAAATAAGAATTTATTCTTTCTTTGTTTATTTTTCATTGGAAATAAGTATTTATGCCTTCTTTCTTTCTTTTTAATTGAAAATAAGAATTTATTCTTTCTTTGTTTATTTTCATTGGAAAGAAGTATTTATTCCTTCTTTCTTTCTTTTTCATTGAAAATAAGTATTTATTCTTTCTTTATTTATTTTCATTGGAAAGAAGTATTTATTTCTTCTTTCTTTCTTTTTCATTGACAATAAGTATTTATTCTTTCTTTGTTTATTTTCATTAGAAAGAAGTATTTATTCCTTCTTTCTTTCTTTTTCATTGAAAATAAGTATTTATTCTTCTTTGTTTATTTTCATTGGAAAGAAGTATTTATTCCTTCTTTCTTTCTTTTTCATTGAAAATAAGTATTTATTCTTTCTTTATTTATTTTCATTGGAAAGAAGTATTTATTTCTTCTTTCTTTCTTTTTCATTGAAAATAAGTATTTATTCTTTCTTTGTTTATTTTCATTGGAAAGAAGTATTTATTTCTTCTTTCTTTCTTTTTCATTGAAAATAAGTATTTATTTTTTCTTTGTTTATTTTCATTGGAAAGAAGTATTTATTTCTTCTTTCTTTCTTTTTCATTGAAAATAAGTATTATTCTTTCTTTGTTTATTCTTCATTGGAAAGAAGTATTTATTCCTTCTTTCTTTCTTTTTCATTGTAAATAAGAATTTATTCTTTCTTTGTTTATTTTTCATTGGAAATAAGTATTTATTCCTTCTTTCTTTCTTTTTCATTGGAAAGAAGTATTTATTTCTTCTTTCTTTCTTTTTCATTGAAAATAAGTATTATTCTTTCTTTGTTTATTTTTCATTGGAAAGAAGTATTTATTCCTTCTTTCTTTTTCATTGTAAATAAGAATTTATTCTTTCTTTGTTTATTTTTCATTAGAAATAAGTATTTATTCCTTCTTTCTTTCTTTTTCATTGAAAATAAGAATTTATTCTTTCTTTGTTCATTTTTCATTGGAAATAAGTATTTATTCCTTCTTTCTTTCTTTTTCATTGAAAATAAGTATTTATTCTTTCTTTATTTATTTTCATTGGAAAGAAGTATTTATTTCTTCTTTCTTTCTTTTTAATTGAAAATAAGTATTTATTCTTTCTTTGTTTATTTTTTATTGGAAATAAGTATTTATTCCTTCTTTCTTTCTTTTTCATTGAAAATAAGTATTTATTCTTTCTTTGTTTATTTTTCATTGGAAAGAAGTATTTATTCCTTCTTTCTTTCTTTTTCATTGAAAATAAGTATTTATTCTTTCTTTGTTTATTTTCATTGGAAAGAAGTATTTATTTCTTCTTTCTTTCTTTTTCATTGAAAATAAGTATTTATTCTTTCTTTGTTTATTTTTTATTGGAAAGAAGTATTTATTTCTTCTTTCTTTCTTTTTCATTGAAAATAAGTATTTATTCTTTCTTTGTTTATTTTCATTGGAAAGAAGTATTTATTTCTTCTTTGTTTCTTTTTCATTGAAAATAAGTATTTATTCTTTCTTTGTTTATTTTTCATTGGAAAGAAGTATTTATTCCTTCTTTCTTTCTTTTTCATTGTAAATAAGAATTTATTCTTTCTTTGTTTATTTTTCATTAGAAATAATTATTTATTCCTTCTTTCTTTCTTTTTCATTGAAAATAAGAATTATATCTTTCTTTGTTCATTTTTCATTGGAAATAAGTATTTATTTCTTCTTTCTTTCTTTTTCATTGTAAATAAGAATTTATTCTTTCTTTATTTATTTTCATTGGAAAGAAGTATTTATTTCTTCTTTCTTTCTTTTTCATTGAAAATAAGTATTTATTCTTTCTTTGTTTATTTTTCATTGGAAATAAGTATTTATTGCTTCTTTCTTTCTTTTTAATTGAAAATAAGTATTTATTCTTTCTTTGTTTATTTTTCATTGGAAAGAAGTATTTATTCCTTCTTTCTTTCTTTCTCATTGAAAATAAGTATTTATTCTTTCTTTGTTTATTTTCATTGGAAAGAAGTATTTATTTCTTCTTTCTTTCTTTTTCATTGAAAATAAGTATTTATTCTTTTTTTGTTTATTTTTCATTGGAAAGAAGTATTTATTTCTTCTTTCTTTCTTTTTCATTGAAAATAAGTATTTATTCTTTCTTTGTTTATTTTCATTGGAAAGAAATATTTATTTCTTCTTTCTTTCTTTTTCATTGAAAATAAGTATTTATTCTTTCTTTGTTTATTTTCATTGGAAAGAAGTATTTATTTCTTCTTTCTTTCTTTTACATTGAAAATAAGTATTTATTCTTTCTTTGTTTATTTTCATTGGAAAGAAGTATTTATTTCTTCTTTCTTTCTTTTTCATTGAAAATAAGAATTTATTCTTTCTTTGTTTATTTTCATTGGAAAGAAGTATTTATTTCTTCTTTCTTTCTTTTTCATTGAAAATAAGTATTTATTCTTTCTTTGTTTATTTTCATTGGAAAGAAGTATTTATTTCTTCTTTCTTTCTTTTTCATTGAAAATAAGTATTTATTCTTTTTTTGTTTATTTTTCATTGGAAAGAAGTATTTATTTCTTCTTTCTTTCTTTTTCATTGAAAATAAGTATTTATTCTTTCTTTGTTTATTTTCATTGGAAAGAAGTATTTATTTCTTCTTTCTTTCTTTTTCATTGAAAATAAGAATTTATTCTTTTTTTGTTTATTTTCATTGGAAAGAAGTATTTATTTCTTCTTTCTTTCTTTTTCATTGTAAATAAGAATTTATTCTTTCTTTGTTTATTTTTCATTGGAAATAAGTATTTATTCCTTTTTTCTTTCTTTTTCATTGGAAATAAGTATTTATTTTTTCTTTCTTTCTTTTTCATTGAAAATAAGTATTATTCTTTCTTTGTTTATTTTTCATTGGAAAGAAGTATTTATTTCTTCTTTCTTTCTTTTTCATTGTAAATAAGAATTTATTCTTTCTTTGTTTATTTTTCATTGGAAATAAGTATTTATTCCTTTTTTCTTTCTTTTTCATTGGAAATAAGTATTTATTTTTTCTTTCTTTCATTTTCATTGAAAATAAGTATTATTTTTTCTTTGTTTATTTTTCATTGGAAAGAAGTATTTATTCCTTCTTTCTTTCTTTTTCATTGAAAATAAGAATTTATTCTTTCTTTGTTCATTTTTCATTGGAAATAAGTATTTATTCCTTCTTTCTTTCTTTTTCATTGAAAATAAGAATTTATTCTTTCTTTATTTATTTTCATTGGAAAGAAGTATTTATTTCTTCTTTCTTTCTTTTTCATTGAAAATAAGTATTTATTCTTTTCTTTGTTTATTTTTCATTGGAAAGAAGTATTTATTCCTTCTTTCTTTCTTTTTCATTGAAAATAAGTATTTATTCTTTCTTTGTTTATTTTCATTGGAAAGAAGTATTTATTTCTTCTTTCTTTCTTTTTCATTGAAAATAAGTATTTATTCTTTTTTTGTTTATTTTTCATTGGAAAGAAGTATTTATTTCTTCTTTCTTTCTTTTTCATTGAAAATAAGTATTTATTCTTTCTTTGTTTATTTTCATTGGAAAGAAGTATTTATTTCTTCTTTCTTTCTTTTTCATTGAAAATAAGTATTTATTCTTTCTTTGTTTATTTTCATTGGAAAGAAGTATTTATTTCTTCTTTCTTTTTCATTGAAAATAAGAATTTATTCTTTCTTTGTTTATTTTTCATTGGAAAGAAGTATTTATTTCTTCTTTCTTTCTTTTTCATTGAAAATAAGAATTTATTCTTTCTTTGTTTATTTTTCATTGGAAATAAGTATTTATTCCTTCTTTCTTTCTTTTTCATTGGAAAGAAGTATTTATTCCTTCTTTCTTTCTTTTTCATTGAAAATAAGTATTTATTTCTTCTTTCTTTCTTTTTCATTGAAAATAAGTATTTATTTCTTCTCTCTTTCTTTTTCATTGAAAATAAGTATTTATTCTTTCTTTGTTTATTTTTCATTGGAAAGAAGTATTTATTCCTTCTTTCTTTCTTTTTCATTGAAAATAAGTATTTATTCTTTCTTTGTTTATTTTCATTGGAAAGAAGTATTTATTTCTTTCTTTCTTTTTCATTGAAAATAAGTATTTATTCTTTCTTTGTTTATTTTTCATTGGAAAGAAGTATTTATTCCTTCTTTCTTTCTTTTTCATTGTAAATAAGAATTTATTCTTTCTTTGTTTATTTTTCATTGGAAATAAGTATTTTTCCTTTTTTCTTTCTTTTTCATTGGAAATAAGTATTTATTTTTTCTTTCTTTCTTTTTCATTGAAAATAAGTATTTATTCTTTCTTTGTTTATTTTCATTTGAAAGAAGTCTTTATTCCTTCTTTCTTTCTTTTTCATTGTAAATAAGAATTTATTCTTTCTTTGTTTATTTTTCATTGGAAATAAGTATTTATTGCTTCTTTCTTTCTTTTTCATTGTAAATAAGAATTTATTCTTTCTTTATTTATTTTCATTGGAAAGAAGTATTTATTTCTTCTTTCTTTCTTTTTCATTGAAAATAAGTATTTATTCTTTCTTTGTGTATTTTTCATTGGAAATAAGTATTTATTGCTTCTTTCTTTCTTTTTCATTGAAAATAAGTATTTATTCTTTCTTTGTTTATTTTTCATTGGAAAGAAGTATTTATTCCTTCTTTCTTTCTTTTTCATTGAAAATAAGTATTTATTCTTTCTTTGTTTATTTTCATTGGAAAGAAGTATTTATTTCTTCTTTCTTTCTTTTTCATTGAAAATAAGTATTTATTCTTTTTTTGTTTATTTTTCATTGGAAAGAAGTATTTATTTCTTCTTTCTTTCTTTTTCATTGAAAATAAGTATTTATTCTTTCTTTGTTTATTTTCATTGGAAAGAAGTATTTATTTCTTCTTTCTTTCTTTTTCATTGAAAATAAGTATTTATTCTTTCTTTGTTTATTTTCATTGGAAAGAAGTATTTATTTCTTCTTTCTTTCTTTTTCATTGAAAATAAGTATTTATTCTTTCTTTGTTTATTTTCATTGGAAAGAAGTATTTATTTCTTCTTTCTTTCTTTTTCATTGAAAATAAGAATTTATTCTTTCTTTGTTTATTTTCATTGGAAAGAAGTATTTATTTCTTCTTTCTTTCTTTTTCATTGAAAATAAGTATTTATTCTTTCTTTGTTTATTTTCATTGGAAAGAAGTATTTATTTCTTCTTTCTTTCTTTTTCATTGAAAATAAGTATTTATTCTTTTTTTGTTTATTTTTCATTGGAAAGAAGTATTTATTTCTTCTTTCTTTCTTTTTCATTGAAAATAAGTATTTATTCTTTCTTTGTTTATTTTCATTGGAAAGAAGTATTTATTTCTTCTTTCTTTCTTTTTCATTGTAAATAAGAATTTATTCTTTCTTTGTTTATTTTTCATTGGAAATAAGTATTTATTCCTTTTTTCTTTCTTTTTCATTGGAAATAAGTATTTATTTTTTCTTTCTTTCTTTTTCATTGAAAATAAGTATTATTCTTTCTTTGTTTATTTTTCATTGGAAAGAAGTATTTATTTCTTCTTTCTTTCTTTTTCATTGTAAATAAGAATTTATTCTTTCTTTGTTTATTTTTCATTGGAAATAAGTATTTATTCCTTTTTTCTTTCTTTTTCATTGGAAATAAGTATTTATTTTTTCTTTCTTTCTTTTTCATTGAAAATAAGTATTATTCTTTCTTTGTTTATTTTTCATTGGAAAGAAGTATTTATTCCTTCTTTCTTTCTTTTCCATTGAAAATAAGAATTTATTCTTTCTTTGTTCATTTTTCATTGGAAATAAGTATTTATTTCTTCTTTCTTTCTTTTTCATTGAAAATAAGAATTTATTCTTTCTTTATTTATTTTCATTGGAAAGAAGTATTTATTTCTTCTTTCTTTCTTTTTCATTGAAAATAAGTATTTATTCTTTCTTTGTTTATTTTTCATTGGAAAGAAGTATTTATTCCTTCTTTCTTTCTTTTTCATTGAAAATAAGTATTTATTCTTTCTTTGTTTATTTTCATTGGAAAGAAGTATTTATTTCTTCTTTCTTTCTTTTTCATTGAAAATAAGTATTTATTCTTTTTTTGTTTATTTTTCATTGGAAAGAAGTATTTATTTCTTCTTTCTTTCTTTTTCATTGAAAATAAGTATTTATTCTTTCTTTGTTTATTTTCATTGGAAAGAAGTATTTATTTCTTCTTTCTTTCTTTTTCATTGAAAATAAGTATTTATTCTTTCTTTGTTTATTTTAATTGGAAAGAAGTATTTATTTCTTCTTTCTTTCTTTTACATTGAAAATAAGAATTTATTCTTTCTTTGTTTATTTTTCATTGGAAAGAAGTATTTATTTCTTCTTTCTTTCTTTTTCATTGAAAATAAGAATTTATTCTGTCTTTGTTTATTTTTCATTGGAAATAAGTATTTATTCCTTCTTTCTTTCTTTTTCATTGGAAAGAAGTATTTATTCCTTCTTTCTTTCTTTTTCATTGAAAATAAGTATTTATTTCTTCTTTCTTTCTTTTTCATTGAAAATAAGTATTTATTTCTTCTCTCTTTCTTTTTCATTGAAAATAAGTATTTATTCTTTCTTTGTTTATTTTTCATTGGAAAGAAGTATTTATTCCTTCTTTCTTTCTTTTTCATTGAAAATAAGTATTTATTCTTTCTTTGTTTATTTTCATTGGAAAGAAGTATTTATTTCTTCTTTCTTTCTTTTTCATTGAAAATAAGTATTTATTCTTTCTTTGTTTATTTTTTATTGGAAAGAAGTATTTATTTCTTCTTTCTTTCTTTTTCATTGAAAATAAGTATTTATTCTTTCTTTGTTTATTTTCATTGGAAAGAAGTATTTATTTCTTCTTTGTTTCTTTTTCATTGAAAATAAGTATTTATTCTTTCTTTGTTTATTTTTCATTGGAAAGAAGTATTTATTCCTTCTTTCTTTCTTTTTCATTGTAAATAAGAATTTATCCTTTCTTTGTTTATTTTTCATTGGAAATAAGTATTTTTCCTTTTTTCTTTCTTTTTCATTGGAAATAAGTATTTATTTCTTCTTTCTTTCTTTTTCATTGAAAATAAGTATTTATTCTTTCTTTGTTTATTTTCATTGGAAAGAAGTCTTTATTCCTTCTTTCTTTCTTTTTCATTGTAAATAAGAATTTATTCTTTCTTTGTTTATTTTTCATTGGAAATAAGTATTTATTGCTTCTTTCTTTCTTTTTCATGTTAAATAAGAATTTATTCTTTCTTTATTTATTTTCATTGGAAAGAAGTATTTATTTCTTCTTTCTTTCTTTTTCATTGAAAATAAGTATTTATTCTTTCTTTGTTTATTTTTCATGGAAATAAGTATTTATTGCTTCTTTCTTTCTTTTTCATTGAAAATAAGTATTTATTCTTTCTTTGTTTATTTTTCATTGGAAAGAAGTATTTATTCCTTCTTTCTTTCTTTTTCATTGAAAATAAGTATTTATTCTTTCTTTGTTTATTTTCATTGGAAAGAAGTATTTATTTCTTCTTTCTTTCTTTTTCATTGAAAATAAGTATTTATTCTTTTTTTGTTTATTTTTCATTGGAAAGAAGTATTTATTTCTTCTTTCTTTCTTTTTCATTGAAAATAAGTATTTATTCTTTCTTTGTTTATTTTCATTGGAAAGAAGTATTTATTTCTTCTTTCTTTTTTTTTCATTGAAAATAAGTATTTATTCTTTCTTTGTTTATTTTCATTGGAAAGAAGTATTTATTTCTTCTTTCTTTCTTTTTCATTGAAAATAAGTATTTATTCTTTCTTTGTTTATTTTCATTGGAAAGAAGTATTTATTTCTTCTTTCTTTCTTTTTCATTGAAAATAAGAATTTATTCTTTCTTTGTTTATTTTCATTGGAAAGAAGTATTTATTTCTTCTTTCTTTCTTTTTCATTGAAAATAAGTATTTATTCTTTCTTTGTTTATTTTCATTGGAAAGAAGTATTTATTTCTTCTTTCTTTCTTTTTCATTGAAAATAAGTATTTATTCTTTTTTTGTTTATTTTTCATTGGAAATAAGTATTTATTTCTTCTTTCTTTCTTTTTCATTGAAAATAAGTATTTATTCTTTCTTTGTTTATTTTCATTGGAAAGAAGTATTTATTTCTTCTTTCTTTCTTTTTCATTGAAAATAAGAATTTATTCTTTCTTTGTTTATTTTTCATTGGAAATAAGTATTTATTCCTTTTTTCTTTCTTTTTCATTGGAAATAAGTATTTATTTTTTCTTTCTTTCTTTTTCATTGAAAATAAGTATTATTCTTTCTTTGTTTATTTTTCATTGGAAAGAAGTATTTATTTCTTCTTTCTTTCTTTTTCATTGTAAATAAGAATTTATTCTTTCTTTGTTTATTTTTCATTGGAAATAAGTATTTATTCCTTTTTTCTTTCTTTTTCATTGGAAATAAGTATTTATTTTTTCTTTCTTTCTTTTTCATTGAAAATAAGTATTTTTCTTTCTTTGTTTATTTTTCATTGGAAAGAAGTATTTATTCCTTCTTTCTTTCTTTTTCATTGAAAATAAGAATTTATTCTTTCTTTGTTCATTTTTCATTGGAAATAAGTATTTATTTCTTCTTTCTTTCTTTTTCATTGAAAATAAGAATTTATTCTTTCTTTATTTATTTTCATTGGAAAGAAGTATTTATTTCTTCTTTCTTTCTTTTTTATTGAAAATAAGTATTTATTCTTTCTTTGTTTATTTTTCATTGGAAAGAAGTATTTATTCCTTCTTTCTTTCTTTTTCATTGAAAATAAGTATTTATTCTTTCTTTGTTTATTTTCATTGGAAAGAAGTATTTATTTCTTCTTTCTTTCTTTTTCATTGAAAATAAGTATTTATTCTTTTTTTGTTTATTTTTCATTGGAAAGAAGTATTTATTTCTTCTTTCTTTCTTTTTCATTGAAAATAAGTATTTATTCTTTCTTTGTTTATTTTCATTGGAAAGAAGTATTTATTTCTTCTTTCTTTCTTTTTCATTGAAAATAAGTATTTATTCTTTCTTTGTTTATTTTTCATTGGAAATAAGTATTTATTTCTTCTTTCTTTCTTTTTCATTGAAAATAAGAATTTATTCTTTCTTTGTTTATTTTTCATTGGAAATAAGTATTTATTCCTTCTTTCTTTCTTTTTCATTGGAAAAAAGTATTTATTTCTTCTTTCTTTCTTTTTCATTGAAAATAAGTATTTATTTCTTCTTTCTTTCTTTTTCATTGAAAATAAGTATTTATTTCTTCTCTCTTTCTTTTTCATTGAAAATAAGTATTTATTCTTTCTTTGTTTATTTTTCATTGGAAAGAAGTATTTATTCCTTCTTTCTTTCTTTTTCATTGAAAATAAGTATTTATTCTTTGTTTGTTTATTTTCATTGGAAAGAAGTATTTATTTCTTCTTTCTTTCTTTTTCATTGAAAATAAGTATTTATTCTTTCTTTGTTTATTTTTTATTGGAAAGAAGTATTTATTTCTTCTTTCTTTCTTTTTCATTGGAAAAAAGTATTTATTTCTTCTTTCTTTCTTTTTCATTGAAAATAAGTATTTATTTCTTCTTTCTTTCTTTTTCATTGAAAATAAGTATTTATTTCTTCTCTCTTTCTTTTTCATTGAAAATAAGTATTTATTCTTTCTTTGTTTATTTTCATTGGAAAGAAGTATTTATTTCTTCTTTCTTTCTTTTTCATTGAAAATAAGAATTTATTCTTTTTTTGTTTATTTTCATTGGAAAGAAGTATTTATTTCTTCTTTCTTTCTTTTTCATTGTAAATAAGAATTTATTCTTTCTTTGTTTATTTTTCATTGGAAATAAGTATTTATTCCTTTTTTCTTTCTTTTTCATTGGAAATAAGTATTTATTTTTTCTTTCTTTCTTTTTCATTGAAAATAAGTATTATTCTTTCTTTGTTTATTTTTCATTGGAAAGAAGTATTTATTCCTTCTTTCTTTCTTTTTCATTGAAAATAAGAATTTATTCTTTCTTTGTTCATTTTTTATTGGAAATAAGTATTTATTTCTTCTTTCTTTCTTTTTCATTGAAAATAAGAATTTATTCTTTCTTTATTTATTTTCATTGGAAAGAAGTATTTATTTCTTCTTTCTTTCTTTTTCATTGAAAATAAGTATTTATTCTTTCTTTGTTTATTTTTCATTGGAAATAAGTATTTATTGCTTCTTTCTTTCTTTTTCATTGAAAATAAGTATTTATTCTTTCTTTGTTTATTTTTCATTGGAAAGAAGTATTTATTCCTTCTTTCTTTCTTTTTCATTGAAAATAAGTATTTATTCTTTCTTTGTTTATTTTCATTGGAAAGAAGTATTTATTTCTTCTTTCTTTCTTTTTCATTGAAAATAAGTATTTATTCTTTTTTTGTTTATTTTTCATTGGAAAGAAGTATTTATTTCTTCTTTCTTTCTTTTTCATTGAAAATAAGTATTTATTCTTTCTTTGTTTATTTTCATTGGAAAGAAGTATTTATTTCTTCTTTCTTTCTTTTTCATTGAAAATAAGTATTTATTCTTTCTTTGTTTATTTTCATTGGA
This sequence comes from Euprymna scolopes, assembly GCF_053919585.1. Lineage (NCBI taxonomy): Eukaryota > Metazoa > Mollusca > Cephalopoda > Sepiida > Sepiolidae > Euprymna > Euprymna scolopes. Next base: position 112,277,505 of record NC_136495.1, read on the forward strand.
AAGAAGTATTTATTTCTTCTTTCTTTCTTTTTCATTGAAAATAAGTATTTATTCTTTCTTTGTTTATTTTTATTGGAAAGAAGTATTTATTTCTTCTTTCTTTCTTTTTCATTGAAAATAAGAATTTAGTCTTTCTTTGTTTATTTTCATTGGAAAGAAGTATTTATTTCTTCTTTCTTTCTTTTTCATTGAAAATAAGTATTTATTCTTTCTTTGTTTATTTTCATTGGAAAGAAGTATTTATTTCTTCTTTCTTTCTTTTTCATTGAAAATAAGTATTTATACTTTTTTTGTTTATTTTTCATTGGAAAGAAGTATTTATTTCTTCTTTTTTCTTTTTCATTGAAAATAAGTATTTATTCTTTCTTTGTTTATTTTCATTGGAAAGAAGTATTTATTTCTTCTTTCTTTCTTTTTCATTGTAAATAAGAATTTATTCTTTCTTTGTTTATTTTTCATTGGAAATAAGTATTTTTCCTTTTTTCTTTGTTTTTCATTGGAAATAAGTATTTATTTCTTCTTTCTTTCTTTTTCATTGAAAATAAGTATTTATTCTTTCTTTGTTTATTTTCATTGGAAAGAAGTCTTTATTCCTTCTTTCTTTCTTTTTCATTGTAAATAAGAATTTATTCTTTCTTTGTTTATTTTTCATTGGAAATAAGTATTTATTTCTTCTTTCTTTTTTTTCATTGTAAATAAGAATTTATTCTTTCTTTATTTATTTTCATTGGAAAGAAGTATTTATTTCTTCTTTCTTTCTTTTTCATTGAAAATAAGTATTTATTCTTTCTTTGTTTATTTTTCATTGGAAATAAGTATTTATTGCTTCTTTCTTTCTTTTTCATTGAAAATAATATTTATTCTTTCTTTGTTCATTTTTCATTGGAAAGAAGTATTTATTCCTTCTTTCTTTCTTTTTCATTGAAAATAAGTATTTATTCTTTCTTTGTTTATTTTCATTGGAAAGATGTATTTATTTCTTCTTTCTTTCTTTTTCATTGAAAATAAGTATTTATTCTTTTTTTGTTTATTTTTCATTAGAAAGAAGTATTTATTTCTTCTTTCTTTCTTTTTCATTGAAAATAAGTATTTATTCTTTCTTTGTTTATTTTCATTGGAAAGAAGTATTTATTTCTTCTTTCTTTCTTTTTCATTGAAAATAAGTATTTATTCTTTCTTTGTTTATTTTCATTGGAAAGAAGTATTTATTTCTTCTTTCTTTCTTTTTCATTGAAAATAAGTATTTATTCTTTCTTTGTTTATTTTTATTGGAAAGAAGTATTTATTTCTTCTTTCTTTCTTTTTCATTGAAAATAAGAATTTAGTCTTTCTTTGTTTATTTTCATTGGAAAGAAGTATTTATTTCTTCTTTCTTTCTTTTTCATTGAAAATAAGTATTTATTCTTTCTTTGTTTATTTTCATTGGAAAGAAGTATTTATTTCTTCTTTCTTTCTTTTTCATTGAAAATAAGTATTTATTCTTTTTTTGTTTATTTTTCATTGGAAAGAAGTATTTATTTCTTCTTTTTTCTTTTTCATTGAAAATAAGTATTTATTCTTTCTTTGTTTATTTTCATTGGAAAGAAGTATTTATTCTTCTTTCTTTCTTTTTCATTGAAAATAAGAATTTATTCTTTTTTTGTTTATTTTCATTGGAAAGAAGTATTTATTTCTTCTTTCTTTCTTTTTCATTGTAAATAAGAATTTATTCTTTCTTTGTTTATTTTTCATTGGAAATAAGTATTTATTCCTTTTTTCTTTCTTTTTCATTGGAAATAAGTATTTATTTTTTCTTTCTTTCTTTTTCATTGAAAATAAGTATTATTCTTTCTTTGTGTATTTTTTATTGGAAAGAAGTATTTATTTCTTCTTTCTTTCTTTTTCATTGTAAATAAGAATTTATTCTTTCTTTGTTTATTTTTCATTGGAAATAAGTATTTATTCCTTTTTTCTTTCTTTTTCATTGGAAATAAGTATTTATTTTTTCTTTCTTTCTTTTTCATTGAAAATAAGTATTATTCTTTCTTTGTTTATTTTTCATTGGAAAGAAGTATTTATTCCTTCTTTCTTTCTTTTTCATTGAAAATAAGAATTTATTCTGTCTTTGTTCATTTTTCATTGGAAATAAGTATTTATTTCTTCTTTCTTTCTTTTTCATTGAAAATAAGTATTTATTCTTTTTTTGTTTATTTTTCATTGGAAAGAAGTATTTATTTCTTCTTTCTTTCTTTTTCATTGAAAATAAGTATTTATTCTTTCTTTGTTTATTTTCATTGGAAAGAAGTATTTATTTCTTCTTTCTTTCTTTTTCATTGAAAATAAGTATTTATTCTTTCTTTGTTTATTTTCATTGGAAAGAAGTATTTAGTTCTTCTTTCTTTCTTTTTAATTGAAAATAAGTATTTATTCTTTCTGTGTTTATTTTCATTGGAAAGAAGTATTTATTTCTTCTTTCTTTCTTTTTCATTGAAAATAAGAATTTATTCTTTCTTTGTTTATTTTCATTGGAAAGAAGTATTTATTTCTTCTTTCTTTCTTTTTCATTGAAAATAAGTATTTATTCTTTCTTTGTTTATTTTCATTGGAAAGAAGTATTTATTTCTTCTTTCTTTCTTTTTCATTGAAAATAAGTATTTATTCTTTTTTTGTTTATTTTTCATTGGAAAGAAGTATTTATTTCTTCTTTCTTTCTTTTTCATTGAAAATAAGTATTTATTCTTTCTTTGTTTATTTTCATTGGAAAGAAGTATTTATTTCTTCTTTCTTTCTTTTTCATTGAAAATAAGAATTTATTCTTTTTTTGTTTATTTTCATTGGAAAGAAGTATTTATTTCTTCTTTCTTTCTTTTTCATTGTAAATAAGAATTTATTCTTTCTTTGTTTATTTTTCATTGGAAATAAGTATTTATTCGTTTTTTCTTTCTTTTTCATTGGAAATAAGTATTTATTTTTTCTTTCTTTCTTTTTCATTGAAAATAAGTATTATTCTTTCTTTGTTTATTTTTCATTGGAAAGAAGTATTTATTTCTTCTTTCTTTCTTTTTCATTGTAAATAAGAATTTATTCTTTCTTTGTTTATTTTTCATTGGAAATAAGTATTTATTCCTTTTTTCTTTCTTTTTCATTGGAAATAAGTATTTATTTTTTCTTTCTTTCTTTTTCATTGAAAATAAGTATTTATTCTTTCTTTGTTTATTTTTCATTGGAAAGAAGTATTTATTCCTTCTTTCTTTCTTTTTCATTGAAAATAAGAATTTATTCTTTCTTTGTTCATTTTTCATTGGAAATAAGTATTTATTTCTTCTTTCTTTCTTTTTCATTGAAAATAAGAATTTATTCTTTCTTTATTTATTTTCATTAGAAAAAAAGTATTTATTTCTTCTTTCTTTCTTTTTCATTGAAAATAAGTATTTATTCTTTCTTTGTTTATTTTTCATTGGAAAGAAGTATTTATTCCTTCTTTCTTTCTTTTTCATTGAAAATAAGTATTTATTCTTTCTTTGTTTATTTTCATTGGAAAGAAGTATTTATTTCTTCTTTCTTGCTTTTTCATTGAAAATAAGTATTTATTCTTTTTTTGTTTATTTTTCATAGGAAAGAAGTATTTATTTCTTCTTTCTTTCTTTTTCATTGAAAATAAGTATTTATTCTTTCTTTGTTTATTTTTCATTGGAAATAAGTATTTATTCCTTCTTTCTTTCTTTTTCATTGGAAAAAAGTATTTATTTCTTCTTTCTTTCTTTTTCATTGAAAATAAGTATTTATTTCTTCTTTCTTTCTTTTTCATTGAAAATAAGTATTTATTTCTTCTCTCTTTCTTTTTCATTGAAAATAAGTATTTATTCTTTCTTTGTTTATTTTCATTGGAAATAAGTATGTATTCCTTCTTTCTTTCTTTTTCATTGAAAATAAGAATTTATTCTTTCTTTGTTTATTTTCATTGGAAAGAAGTATTTATTCCTTCTTTCTTTCTTTTTCATTGAAAATAAGTATTTATCCTTTCTTTATTTATGTTCATTGGAAAGAAGTATTTATTTCTTCTTTCTTTCTTTTTCATTGAAAATAAGTATTTATTCTTTCTTTTCATAAGTATTATCCCTTTCTTTGTTTTTCATTGCAAAGAAATATTTATTTATTTTTATTTGTTTCCTTCTTTCTTTTAAGTATTATTCCTCGTTTTTTGTTTGATTGGAAATAAGTATTTTTCTTTATTTATACAATGTTTATTCGTTCTTAGTTTTTAGTAACAAGTATTTATTGTTTTTTCTTCATCGTAAGTAAGTATCCATTCATTCATTCTCTTTCATCTATAATATAAATTTCACCTGTCTATTCAAATGTATGTATGTATGTATGTATGTATGTATGTATGTATGTATGTATGTATGCCAAAGATTTTCGACAGAGGCGACGGATTTTCACAAGATCAATATTCTTGTGAAGCTCGATCTTTCGGACGACAAATATCGAAAAATTGGCTAAAAACATTGATTCCTTCACTCTCAACTGGAAACTTTTCTATAGAAAGGGGTCGCTTTTTTCGCCGATATTTTTGAATGTCATTCCCTTTTTTCGATTGACTAGCCTTAATTTAAACATTCGTCACTTCCGGTTTGGCAATGGGCGCAACAGCAAGGACGTCACGTGTTTTTTTCACGTTCTTTTCCTCCTTCGCGTTACGGGTTCGAGCCTGCCTGCCTACTACCACTTTTTTTTTCTCAACACACACCTCCGAACACCTGGGCAACGCCGAGCACCCAGGTTAGTTTTAACTAAGTATTTATATTTTCCCTTTTTAGAATTTGTACATTGTAATTGAGTTTCTTTCTTTTTGTTTCTTTGTATATTATGGATCAAATTTTTTCCTTCTTTATTTTTTTCTATCTTTCCTTCTACACGGCCATTGAGTTTTTCCTCATTTGTTTTCTTTATTTGTTCCTCTTTTGTACATCGTCATTGATTTTTTTTTTCTAATTTTTTCTTTCTTTATTTCTCTTTTATATTTACCATTGAGTTTATCTTTTAGTTTTTCTTTTTTCCTTTGTACAATTCCACTGAGTTTTTTTTTCTCTCTAGTTTTTGGTACGTTGCCATTAGCATTTTCTTTTTTCTTTTTTCTTTGCACATTGTCAATAAGTTTTCTTCTTCGTTTTTTTTTATGTATTTTTTGTTTTACATAATCACTGAGTTCTTATTTCTTTTGTGCCTTTTTATTTGCACATTATATTGAGTTTTTCTTTCCTTTTCTTTCCACCTTCTTTTGTACGTTGTCATCGCCCATTTCTTTCTTTAGACATATCCATTGGATTCATACAGTATTTCTCTTTTTTTTCTTGTTTGCACACTTTTTATCGGCAAATTGTTTCTCCTTTTTCTATCATTTTATACATACTCATTCATTTGATACTTTTTTCTTTTTATCTTCTTTAATTCCAATTTTCTGTCGTTCTTGTTGCATGTTTTTAAATGTACCGTGAACAAACGTCACGCAGCACAAGCCACCATTTAAGATGACACCTATAAATCTCGCCTTTAATTCTACGTAGTCATTTATGTGTCAATGGCAATATGCTTTTTTTTTTAGGCGAATGACAGTTACAAATATATACTGCTTATTTAGAACTAGCAGGGCTACCCGGCGTTGCCCTCGACGGTATAAAACAAGGCGAAGAAATTAAGTTGCGTATGAAAATACCTGCTCGATGCCTCCGTTCAGTCTCAAGAGACAATGGATACTCCCTGTAAGTGTAGCTTCGCGTGTGACTCTGAGGCAAGGGTTGCACAGTCTCCAACTGCACTTCTCCTGAATCGGCGCTGCTTGAGTATAGTGTCAAGAAGAAATCCAGGAGACCGAAAACAATGCCGAGATAAACAGAGAGCACATACACCACCTAGAATTCCCAAATGGTTACTTTGTACTTTGTTTAGTGTTCTACATCTTAAAAGAAATTATTTCTCCCATGCAACATTGCATTTAAACGCACTTGCTATATGTAGAATATGTTACACTCTATTATTACTATATACCACTTTCCAGATATTATAATGCATTACAGGGTGGAAAGATAAAGTTGTCGCCCTTAATGAAAACAGCACTAAAGCTTTATTGAAAAAAATCAATTCAGGTAACTTGATTATGCAGTGGAGCTGACATCTATTCAATGTAGCTGCCTTCAGCCTCAATCAGCGCCTCGATTCGGATTCGAAACTGGGAGCATGCTTTTGCACAAGGGAGCTCGGTTAATACTTGGCGGATGGCAGCGATTAGACTGGCTTTAGTGTTGTGGAAGGTCATGTTGGTGATGTTCTCGATTATGACTAAATGAAGTAGTCCAGCCGGTTCAGGTCGGGGGAGAAGAGGGACCAGAGAGAGAAGTGTACAAAGTCGTAGCACTCCTGAAGCCAAGTCCGAGACACTTTGAACATGTTGGCCGGCGCCGAGTTCTGCTGCCACACCCAGTTTCTGCCAGCGGTCATTTGATTACACCAGGGGATGACCACACTCTTCAGCACATCCAGGTAGACTTTGGTGTTGACTTTCAAACCGACTTCGACGATGTGAGAGTGCATGATGTGGCTCTCACTTGAAACTACACCAAAGAACATAACTGTGGCCGGAAACTTATTTTCATTACCCTGGGCACGTCCCTGTTATTCGTGTTAATCCAGCGACGCATTTTGAGGGTGCTGGCAATGGTCTTGTTGTTATAACTTGGATCTTTAGAAAGCATGAGTTGTACAGCGGCGCATCTCCGATCTTGCTTGTTGAACATTGTGTCACTTTCAGACATGATAGAAGGCTCCTATCGCTCTTAGGATTTGTACACAACTGGCCAACTAGTAGATAGTCTGCAACAAAAAAGAAAACCGGTTTTCATCAAACAAAAATGGAATCATGTCCTCTTTTCTACAGTAACAATTTTATCGTTCTACCCTATATTATTATAACTCCCGACCATATCGAGGGGATTTGCTGTATAAAATGATATAATAATCATAGTGACGTTGTTTTTATGAGGAAGCGAAATGGAGGATAGGAGCGGCCATATTGTTTTAATTTGTCAAAATATAGCGACTATTGTGGATAAAGTCAGCTAATGTAATCCTAACTTCCGGTGTTGTGGCTACCGAAAGTATTGATAAGTAAATTAGTTCGTTTGTTTTTTTCTCTCCGCCCATATCCCTGTTGTGTATGTGTATACGTTTTTATTACGTTTTTATACCGTTTTTAATTACGTTTTTTTATTACGTATTTAATTACGTTTTTTATTACGTTTTTTTATTAGTTTTTTATTACGTTTTTTTATTACATTTTTATTAGTTTTTATTACGTTTTTTATTACGCTTTTTATTACATTTTTTATTACGTTTTTAATTACGTTTTTTATTACGTTTTTTTATTACGCTTTTTTATTACATTTTTTTATTACGTTTTTAATAACGTTTTTTATTACGTTTTTTATTACATTTTTTTATTACGTTTTTAATTACGTTTTTTATTACGTTTTTTATTAGTTTTTTATTACGTTTTTTATTAGGTTATTATTACGTTTTTAATTACGTTTTTTATTACGTTTTTATTACGTTTTTTATTACGTTTTTTTATTACATTTTTTTATTAGGTTATTATTACGTTTTTTATTACATTTTTTATTACGTTTTTATTACGTTTTTTTTATTACGCTTTTTTATTACATTTTTTATTACGTTTTTTATTACGTTTTTTATTAGGTTTTTTATTACGTTTTTTTATTAGGTTATTATTACGTTTTTTATTACGTTTTTTATTACGTTTTTTTATTACGTTTTTTATTACGTTTTTTATTATGTTTTTTATTATGTTTTTTATTACGTTTTTTATTAGTTTTTTTTATAGTTTTTTAATTACGTTTTTTGTTACGTTTTTATTACGTTTTTATTACGTTTTTTATTATGTTTTTTATTACGTTTTTATTACGTTTTTTATTATGTTTTTATTACGTTTTTTATTACGTTTTTTATTATGTTTTTTATTACGTTTTTATTACGTTTTTTATTACGTTTTTATTACATTTTTTTATTACGCTTTTATTACATTTTTTATTACGTTTTTTATTACGTTTTTCATTACGTTTTTTTATTACGTTTTTATTTACGTTTTTACTACGTTTTTTATTACGTTTTTTATTACGTTTTCTATTACGTTTTTTTGTTACGTTTTTTTATAGTTTTTTATTACGCTTTTTTATTTCGTTTTTTTATTGCGTTTTTTATTACGTGTTTTTTTCTTACGTTTTTAATTACGTTTTTTTCTTACATTTTTTATTACGTTTTTTATTACGTTTTTTATTATGTTTTTTATTACGTTTTTATTACGTTTTTTATTACGTTTTTATTACGTTTTTTATTACGCTTTTATTACATTTTTTATTACGTTTTTTATTACGTTTTTCATTACGTTTTTTTATTACGTTTTTATTTACGTTTTTACTACGTTTTTTATTACGTTTTTTATTACGTTTTTTATTACGTTTTTGTATTACGTTTTTTTTTATAGTTTTTTATTACGCTTTTTTATTTCGTTTTTTTATTGCGTTTTTTATTACGTTTTTTTCTTACGTTTTTAATTACGTTTTTTTCTTACATTTTTTATTACGTTTTTTATTAGTTTTTTATTAGGTTATTGTTACGTTTTTGATTACGTTTTTTATTAAGTTTTTGGTTACGGTTTTTATTACGTTTTTTATTACATTTTTTATTATGTTTTTTTTAATTACGTTTTTAATTAAGTTTTTTATTATGTTTTTTATTACGTTTTTTAAGTACGTTTTTTTATTATGATTTTTATTACGTTTTTTAATTACGTTTTTTATTACGTTTTTATTACGTTTTTTAATTACGTTTTTTTATTACGTTTTTTATTACGTTTTCCGATCGTTCTTTGTTTATTTAACAATCATTGAAAAGTGTTTTCAATGTTTCTTAATTAAGAATTATTAAAATAAAAAAAATATATATAAATCACTTTTTGCGCTCATTTTTAAAAATAATTTCTGAAAACATTTAAAAGTTTTTCAAACTATTTTGGGATCATTATGTATTGGATACGTTTATGATGTTTGAAATTTTGTTATTTTGATTTCAATAATTTTTATACTTTCATAAACATATATTTATTATATAAATTCAAATAAAACCCTTCTATTTTTGTAAATCAAAAAGACGTATTTTCTTTATAATTTCATAAACATATATTCCTTATAAAATTTCAAATAAAATAAAAATCTTTTATTCTAAAATTTTGTTAGTAAAAGTGCAAATAAAGACCAATTACGTTATTTTTTATCTTTTTATAATTTTGTTAATTTTTTATTGTAGACGTTTCAATAATGTCCTTTTTCTTTTTTTTTGTAATTCTAATAAATCGCTTCACGATACAACTACTAAAGAACAATAAAAGTTAAGGAACTGATTTGCCTTGTCACCGCTTCCGGTAACACCCACAGCGGAAGTTAGGAAGTACGTTAGCTGACTATAACCGAGATTGTTTGTATTCAAAATAAGAAAACTTTTAATCGATAAAAATCTTAAACTGATTTGCTCCAATTGGCGTGATTTTTGGAATATGACATCTTCGTTCCGGGAGGAGTACGTACATCATAAATATTTTCTGCATTTTATTTATTTTTTTTTCAATCAAGTGCCGTCCCAAGTAAGCACAAAATATGTTTGTTGACTATTTTTCTTGTTTCTTTTTATGCAAAATCATTGCGTTTATACTTTCTTTGCACATTTATATTTCGTTTTTACCTTTTTGTATTGCTGCTACCAGATTAGGCTGTTTGAAGATACCGGCTTCCTGACCTAAAATGCACCAAACATTGATGTTATTGCTTTTTCCTTCCCCTTTGCAAGATCAATCATGTTTAGCGAATTCAAAAGTAAAAACAATTTTTCTTATAGTGGGGCGGATTGCTGAAACAATCTTTCACTTGGTGCTTGTATCACTAAGTGAAAGATTCTTATGGAATATTGAGATAACCTGCCCCAATATTATTGGAATTCTTTGAGATGTAGAAATTTGTATATTTATTTATTTTACTTGCGGGATTCATAGTTGTTCTTTACACAACCTTTCAGCGAACTATTCCCCTGCCCTTCTTTAGGTGGTTAACCGCGATGGGATAGGAATGCTGGTTCTGTATCCTCAGTAATTACTGCCTTCCATAGTTGTTGTTGTTGTTGTCTCACCAGGTTTTGGCCGATTAATTCTCTCGCATGCTTTGGGTAGGATTGAAACAGCTAACTTCAGATAATGTCCACCTGGAACCGTAGAAATTCAACAACTTTATCCACTGCACCACGGACTGCGAAGGGCGTCAAGGTTGGAGTTTTTGGTCTCATGAATCCAAGTTTTTCTTTCTTATCTGGTCTTCCATCATCGGGTCTGTACCGAATGGCATATTATTTTATTATTGGAATCCTTTGGAATAAGTAATTTGTATATTTATTTATTCATTTATTTTATATATATATATATATATATATATATATATATATATATATATATATATACATATATATATATATAGATGGGATTCAGATGTTAACAATAAAATAAATCGTCAATTTTACTTTTTCCCTATAAAAGAAGGAAATGAATAGATAGATAGATAGATAGATAGATAGAGAAATACACAACGAAATAGAAAGGGAAAAAATAGAAAGAAGTTAATAGAGGAAGAGATAAAAAAGAAAAAAGAGAGATGGGTGTAGAGATCAAGAAAAAAAAAGGAAACAACGTTGAGAAAAAAGAACAAAAAAGTGTAAGAAAGTAAAAAGGCATATATATATATATATATATATATATATATATATATATATATATATATATATATATATATATATATATATATATATAGCTGTTGTTTCACGGCGGCCAACTATTCTTTTGAGCTACTAAAACTATTAAAACTTACTAAAACTACTGGATTTTACTATAACCACTATAACCACTAAAACTTACTAAAACTACTAAAACTTCCAAAACTTACTAAAACTACCAAAACTTACCAAAACTTACTAAAACTTAGTAAAACTACTAAACCTACTGGAAATTACTAAAACCACTAAAACTCACTAAAACTTACTAAAACTACTAATACTTACTAAAACTACTTACTTACTACAACTACTAATACTTACTAAAACTACTAATACTTACTAAAACTTACTAAAACTCACTAAAACTTACTAAAACTCACTAAAACTAAGTAAAACTCACTAAAACTTACTAAAACTTACAAAAACTTAGTAAAACTCACTAACACTTACTAAAACTACTAAAACTCAATAAAACTTACTAAAACGATTGAATTTCGCATTAAAAAGCCCTCAAATGGAGTTACATGCCATAAAACAGAACAGCTCCAAATACATTTTTGTCATTAAATCTCTTTTCTTTATATGAATTGAGTTTATACATTCTTTCTTTTTTTTATACTTTTCTTTCTTTTTTTTTATACTTTTCTTTCTTTTTTTTTATACTTTTCTTTCTTTTTTTTTATACTTTTCTTTCTTTTTTTTATACTTTTCTTTCTTTTTTTTATACTTTTCTTTCTTTTTTTTATATACTTTTCTTTCTTTTTTTTATACTTTTCTTTCTTTTTTTTTATACTTTTCTTTCTTTTTTTTATACTTTTCTTTCTTTTTTTATACTTTTCTTTCTTTTTTTTATACTTTTCTTTCTTTTTTTTTATACTTTTCTTTCTTTTTTTTATACTTTTCTTTCTTTTTTTTTATACTTTTCTTTCTTTTTTTATACTTTTCTTTCTTTTTTTTATACTTTTCTTTCTTTGCATATTTTATTTTCGTCTTTTCCTTACTTTTTTGTATATTCTCATTAATTATTTCTTTTTCTTTATGCATATTCACTGTGTATTATCTCTGTGTATTTATTTTTTTATTAGCAGGGTGACCCGATATAGTCCGGGATTGAATGATAATCAACGAATATTTCACACTCCTATATTTCTATTGTCATCAAAATCACATGCCTCCATGCAGTAACTTAGTCCAAAATATATGTTATTCTACATTGCACTCTAGAGAACCTACTGTTTCTTTTATAAAATTACTTTATATAAACTTCTAGTTAACGAAAAATAAAATAATTAAGACATTTACGTGTGGGGTTTAAACAAGCAGACCACGTCATGCAAAAAAAAAAAAAAACAAAAAAAAAAAAACAAACAAACAAAAAAACAAAACAAAGAAAACACCTAAATTTTCAAGTCTTATAAAATTCTTTGCAGTTAATGAAAAAAATTAACAAAATTACGGGCGGAATTTGAACCTCGAGACCACGTTATGCAAAAAGAAAAAACCCCAAAAAACAACAAAAAAAAAACAAAAAAACGAACACGCTATCAACTTACAGTAGACTTTTAACGGCCCGTTGTTCTATTATTGTTGCTAATCGACAACATGGAAAAATGCCTTTACCGATGATAGATAAATTAAAATAACGGTTTCGATTATCGATTATCGGCAATTATCGGGGGTGGGTATTCTGAGACAAAACATAATGAAGATCACTCCCAAACTTACACACTAAAGTTCTGTAAATTTTAAAGAAAATCTGTTCAGCCGTTTCGGAGTCTATAAGGAACGAACTCACACACAGACAAAGTCGTATTTATATAATTGTAGAGAAGAGATACGTACTAGCAACACTATGCTGCCCCCGGTCGCATATATTTACTACCCAAGAACAATGGTATCATGGCGAACGAATATTTACGACAATGCCTCCGTTTCAAAGAAGGAGGAGATGCCCGAGAAAATGATACCACAACAAACATATACTGCACTGACCTCTTTGAAGGAGCAGGTAATAATTGAGAAAATGGTATCACGACAACAGAACAAACACTATCCGCCATTTCAATAGTAAATTCTATCGAAAGATAATACATTAATCGGAAATAATATACACATATCATTGAACCCGTGGAGGGGCATAAGCCATCCACAACTTTATAGATGCTTTTGTAGCGAGGATTTATTTATTTTATATATATTTTTTTGTGAGAGTACTGGCCCCACGCCCAACCTTCCCAGAAGGTACATACAACGCCTAGCTTTCCCAAATTGTCACCCATCTGGTACTGGCCAGGCTCAACTTCGGTGATCTGACGAGAACCGGAAGTGCTAACGTGATTGTACCGTACCGGAAATAACATAGTAAACTTCACTAAGAATTCAAAGATAGTTAAATTCAGGAGAGTAGAAATCGGGCCATAGCTTTGCTCATAGCAGCCTCACCATTATCCCTTCCTTTGTGCAATGTTTCTGACAAAAGAGGGCAAATTGCAGTTTCCTGGGTCGTAATTTATCCATCTAACATTTATCGTTGACTAGTTTTTGAACTTAAAGTGATATTTTTAGTTCCTTACATACAGTTGCTTCATACAATGTCTGGAGCGATTTCCATAAAAAAATATAAATAATAGTACCATTAACTCGGCTAGGGATTTTTCCCTTGGACCCCCAAAATCAACGGAGATTAGACCACTCCTGTAATGGTAAAGCGAATACTGGCAAATGAAGGTTGTAGTCCGAAAATTGCAGCGAACTTCGTTGGAGCAGACTGAAATAAAGGGATTCACTAACGACACAAAACAGGATGTAGAAAAAAGTATTAATTATTAAAACAATAAAATTTACAAGTTTTGCAAAACTTATTGTGTTTGCGGCTTTAGAGAAAGTCCAACTATAAAGTTCTTTTACGTCCAAAGAGTTAGACGGCTCTTGTAATGTTCGTATAGACACAAAATTTTAGGAGAGGAATTTTCCTACCTGTTGATTCATGAACAAGCTGTGGTTAAAAGAGGAAGAGACTATTATTCTAAAAGCGAACCCGATAAACGGGGGTCCCTGATTGGTTAATTAGACAGACCCTATTTTTAGATTGTTAGTGTATTAAAGGGAGGTAAGTGGGAATGATAAACCCCTTTTTTTATAATGGCTTGGTCCCTGTTGATTGCAGTGTAATGCTGTTTCTGTTTCTGTGCAATTCTAAGAGATCCATCCTCCCAGGCTTTACCTTCTCTCATTGAAAATCGCTAATTATTGCTAATCGCTAGCGGCGCCCGACGAGACTACCCAGGCACTTTTTCCAGGTCAGAGTAGCACCTTCCTCTTGTGCTGACTTCTCAATCTCACTTTCCGACCCAGATGTCACAGATTTTGAAGTGGGAGAGAACTAAACACTCATATTAACAGAAGTAATCGTATAGTTTCGGTGTCGGACAGACAGATACCAAATCGCCAATATTAATAGATATACTGAGTTTATAAACCTTTTTGGTTTCTTTATTTCTGTCGTTATTTGTACATGTTAGCCTTTTTTTTTTTACATGGAGTTCACCACTTATCAAGACCCAATGGCCACTCAGGGATAAGGATTATTGTGTGTACAGTAATCAAAGAGATAGTGTAGCAATAGTATTGGAGAATTGGTAAGGTGTCATTACTTAGGGGGTCGGTTCATCAGGAATTTGTTTGTGTTGGACTTGAAGATATTCAGGTTGAAGTCGGGAGGGAAACAGGCAAGCGGAATAGAGTTCCACAGGCGTGCAGTTATAAGAAAGAAGCTTTGTTCATGGTATCTACGTTTTGATTTAGGCACAGATAGGGAGTGGGGAAAATTATTGACGGTGGTGTTTCTCCTCTTTTTTATATTATCATCAAGGTTTGTCTTGTTTCTATATACATATGTATGGATTTTATACTTTCTTCATTTGTGTACGTTGGCGTTCATTCTTTTCTTCTTGTCTTCTTTCACCGCGCATCTTCATCGAGTATTTATTTATTTAAACATATTCATTGAGACATTTACTTCTTTTTTTTTCTTTTAGTTTATACTACCATCTGTTCTTACGTCGTCTCTTTCGTTTCTTCCAACTATACATTACTTTCATTTTCTTTTGTTTATCGCATTCTCAACCTTCACTAACGTTAAATGAATAAACATTACACGCAAAAAAAAAAAAAGAGAGACTAAATGATTCCATAAGAATTTAGAATTACCAACTTTAGAAACAGTCGGTCTATGAATGAAAGGAGGATATGTGTGTGTATTCTGTTGTGTGTGTATTATGTGTATGTTGCCTGGGTAACTAAACTTGGATTTTCCCACCTATTTCTTTTGTTTATTTGGCGCTTCTCTTTGCATTTGCGTATAAAATTATGAAAACAAAAGGATGAAATAAGTACGACGCCATGAGTTAACAAAAAAAAAAAAAAAAAGAAAATGCGAAAGATTTCAACGTCAACGTTTCGCCCAGCTGTTACGTGGGCTTTATCAAGAGTGCAAAAGCTAATAGTGGAACAGAACTATAGATAACTAGCAGAACATCTGGCGTTGCCCGATCGTAAAATACGCATAAATATTATATTTTAATTCATACAGAAACTAAGATATGTGCATGCGAATATTGTTTTTTTCTAAACAGTTCATTTCTTATAAGTAAAAAGGAAAAAAAATACTCGAGCTGAGATATAAACCTAAAGACAGTGAGTCAAGTACGATAACTATTAGGTCGGCTTTACACGATCTTTCAAAATTGTTTACAAACCTACTTATTTTTAACATAATGAATCTGTCATGTGAACCATCCATGCATGCGCATTCGTGAAACAGTTAGCAAACAGATAAAATGCGGACGACCTTCACATATTAATTTTTCAATTTTGAGTCCTTAGCAGCCCGTTTTTCAGGATGAAAACTGATTAAAAAGTTTTTCACATCTGAAATCAGTTGGTCTCCTTTAAAAATAACAGCCAGCGAGCAAGGTCAACCAACGTGACACGCATATAAACCGATTAAAAATAAAAACTAAAAAATAAAAAATTAAAAATTAAAAAATTAAAAATTAAAAATTAAAAATTAAAAATTAAAAATTAAAAATAAAAAATAAAAAATTAAAAATAAAAAATAAAAAATAAAAAATAAAAAATAAAAAATAAAAAATAAAAAATTAAAAATTAAAAAATTAAAAATAAAAAATAAAAAATAAAAAATAAAAAATTAAAAATAAAAAATAAAAAATTAAAAATGAAAAATAAAAAATAAAAAATTAAAAAATTAAAAATAAAAAATAAAAAATAAAAAATAAAAAATTAAAAATTAAAAATTAAAAATTAAAAATAAAAAATAAAAAATAAAAAATAAAAAATAAAAAATAAAAAATTAAAAATAAAAAATAAAAAATAAAAAATAAAAAATTAAAAAATTAAAAATAAAAAATAAAAAATAAAAAATAAAAAATTAAAAATTAAAAATTAAAAATAAAAAATAAAAATAAAAATAAAAAATTAAAAATAAAAAATTAAAAAATTAAAAATAAAAAATAAAAAATAAAAAATAAAAAATGAAAAATAAAAATTAAAAAATTAAAAATAAACTAAGATGAATGTACAAAATGTTTTACGATTTTTTCAATTTTAACCCATTTTTTACCCCCTTAAACAATTTAAACCGGCTAAAGACCCATAAAAAAACAGCCCTTAAAAATCCAATCATTTGAGGCCCCTGGCACCGTTCTGCGAATTTTAGTTTCGGAGGATATAGAGTTTGAAAATATGGAGACAGACAGATCGACAGACAGACATATAGCCGTTTATATATTAGATTTGTTGCTTGTAAAATTTCCATTAGTGTTCTGTTTTTGTCTGCTTATAATAAAAGATACACACAAAAATGTTATGTTTGACGAGATATATCGCCCCCCCCCAAAAAAAATAAAGTTCCACCCAGAGTTGAAGACTTATTTCGAACGTCAACCTTAAATAGTCCTCTAATTACTTGCTTCTGCACTAAGCGTCAGTTTTTTTATGTTGCATGAATATCAAGCTCACACAAAATTATTGTTTAGTTAGTATTAGTATTTACACAGTTCTAAATATATTTTACGTGTTTCCAAGGAAAGCGACACAATACTTAGAAAGACTGAGAACAATATTTAGAAAGATTCGATTTGAACATTCACTACACCACAAACATTTGCGCATTAAAAAATCTGTACAAAAAAAAACAAAACAATATGGCAACCATCAAAACTGCTTAATTACTACTCGCACGATAACGAACACTAACACATCGAGAAATAAGCGTACAAAATCATTTTCTATAGAAACCATGTGCCACTATATCTTAGTGCCACGGTTCCTAACACACTCTTCAGCATGGCCGGGTGGTGATTTGGCCATAAGCGTAGAGATACACAGAAATGCAACCCCAGAATTCCTTTTCCTTGATCGACCTCTTTTCGTCCGGACAGCATGGGGTGAGCACGCATACTTCTGTCTCTCCGTAAACGAAGGGGATTCCCCCCTCCTCTCATCATTAGTTAGGTTAGTTAGTTTTGAAGAGCCTACTATCTAGTTTTAATTGTAAAAATTAATTATAATTTGTATATTGTATTGTAATATGTATTTTTGTAAAATAAATAGTTAAGATTATATAATATATATTGCAATTGTGTCGCGTGTCTTTTTTTGTGCCTGCCATAAATTTCTTCATTAAAGAATGAAGTTGCTTTGAGAAAAAGGAAGTCTCAAACCCGAATGCCACCAAAGGTCAAGACGTTTCCCGGGAGAAGAAGGAGCCACACAGCCACATCCAACATCTCAGGTATGATTTTCTTCTCGATACACCGACCCTAATTACTGGCCCATCTTCACATCTTCATGAGACCGTTTCTAAGACAGTTAGCGTAATACGTGAGGCCGGTCGCACGCCAGTGACCGGCTGATCGTGTTATGAATGTTGCTTTTAGACGAAAGATTGACTCTTAAAAATAGTTCATGGCATAACCAAAAATAATAGCCACAGACATCTTGAGCCGTTTTTGTTGATGTTTCCATGTGCTTATCTGTGGATATCGTTTATTCCCTCGGGGAGCTGGTGGAGTTCCCGGAACGTTTCTCAACCAAGCAACACACCCCAGCGAAGCGATAGTACTATAACCACCATTAAAATGCCCAATCACAAGTCGTTCGACAATGGATGTTTGCACACAATAGGAATTGTATGCATACAATAAATTTATTAACACAAAAATGATTCTTTTTTGCGTATATCTTCTGCTGCGTACAACTCGTGTACAGAATTCGTTACTCAGTCGTGTCTTCGTCCCCCTCCTTCTCTCTATATGTTCTTTCTTTCTCTATCTCGCTACTTCCTTCTCTTTACATTTTTTTTCTCAATATCTCACCCCTCTCTGTTTCTCACTTTCTCTTTTGCTCTCTACATTCCCTTTCTCCATCTCTCTCACTCTCTATATAGCTTTCTTCCTCCCCTCTCTTCAATCTCTATCCATGCTCTTTCTTTTTCGATCTCCTTTTCTCTCTCTTTCTCTCTGTCTTCGCTGTGAACCCAAGTTGTTTTTTTCCTTTGTTGATACAACTCATTCCGACACTTGTTTTTCTTTTATAAAATGTTTATTTTGTTTTAAGACATATGCCATCAGACAGACAACTTGTACGCGCGTGAGATAGATGGATAGAAATATCGTTACATCAGTCACTCTTTTCCTTGGCTGAGCCACCAAAAAGTCTTCTCTGGTTTGAAATCTAAATACACTGAGAGACATCCTACCGGAAGTCACGTGACTTCTTTAAATTCCGCCGGAGTGGCGCTTTAGCCTTTATGACTTATCCAGTCAAACAAGACTCCTATCATGTAACATACATGTCGAAGACTACTATCTTTTTCCTCTATATAATTGTTGTATATAATAATATAATTATTAATTATTAAGTATAATAATATGATTATTTTTATAATAATGTAATTATCATATATAATAAGGTCTGAAATTTTGGGAACTGTGTAAAAGATTTTGACAAATGTTTTTATATTTTATACGATGCCTACATATGCAACGGAAAGAAACTTGAAATTGATGTAGGATAAGTAAAAGCCGAATATTTACGAATTTTGATGGCCGCTTGCAACATTACAGGAAAACAAAATTGTAAATAGATCTTAGATATCAAATTATTCTACTTAGTAATATGATATACAA
Source organism: Euprymna scolopes (assembly GCF_053919585.1). Taxonomy (NCBI): domain Eukaryota; kingdom Metazoa; phylum Mollusca; class Cephalopoda; order Sepiida; family Sepiolidae; genus Euprymna; species Euprymna scolopes. Next base: position 112,296,578 of record NC_136495.1, read on the forward strand.
CTGATTATCTTATATGTAAAGTAAAGGTGAGGGTGGCCGGGTGAAAATGATTGCAACAACAGGAGCAGTAACGCGCCGCCTTTCCTCCGCTAGCCAACGAGAGACCTCGATCAGGATACGTGAAGTCACAACAGCCAGGCAATGGAAGAACTGTTGAGCAGCCTGATGGTTCTTCAGAAATTGATCAACTTGTGTTAGGCAAATGATATTCGTTGGGGTTCAATGGCTAAGACGACCCGCTCTGCGCTAGCACTTTTTTTTAAAGCAAGTAATTGCAAATATAGTAATTGCAGTATAGTATCTATAGTAGGTGCTATACTGCAAAGAACAAAAGGGAACTGGTGAGCCATGATCATCAGTGTCTGCAACAGACCCGATACATGAAGACGAGAAGGTAGAAAAGTAATCCTCACTATATTGGTGATCGATAACTTCCGCACAAATATGATACTATCGCTTCCCCGGGGAGAGTTACTTAGTTGAGGAACGTCCTGGGAACGCAACCAGCTTCCCGGGTGGTAGACACGATATCCAACGATATCCAACGATATCTAACGATAGGCACATGTTGGGGACATCAACAACAGCGGGTCGATATGCCGTTGGCTATAACTGTCTGGCATGGGTCGCTTCTTCATTGTGTCATTACAGACATCTTTCCATCGTTGGCATTAATGGCATGCTGAAATCAAACACTTGTACAAAAATAGCGAACAAATGCATTTTTATAAAAATATATATAATTTATTTAAGATTTAATAATGAGGAGCATATTTTTATAAAGACCAGTTGAAACCAGACGCATGCTATGTCGCGTCCGCCGATCCCAGAATGCAAGCGTCAACTGTTTAAAACAATGAAATTATATTTAATTCTTTCTTTCTTCATTGAAAGAGAAAAAAGGGGAGTGAAAGAGAGAAATAGAGATAGATAGATAGATAGATAGATAGATAGAGAGAGAGAGAGAGAGAGAGAGAGAGAGAGAGAGAGAGAGAGAGAGGCATTCATACATAACGTTTGGTTTTTGTATCCATGAGTTGATTTCTTTCGCGTTTTACCTGTCAAATTCTAAGGTCTTATACCGTTTTGCCTTTGGTTCAATATTATAAACAAACTGTAATTCTTGGCTTTAGTCATAGCAGAACATTTTAATAATAACAAACACTTGCTTAATACATCTACACCTCACAAGTACAGACCAAGTTAGGCATAAGGTTCATTAATGTAGAAGCCCCCTGCCAGCTCTCCCAAAAGGAGTGCTTTGCATTGTGCCACACAAATACACATAAATAAAGCTTATATGTTATTTTTATTGGAACTCTTTTATTTATTTATTTATAGTTGTTGTTGTTTCACAACGTTTCGGCCAACTATTCCTCTGGCATTCTTTAGGTGGTTAACCGCTACGGAATAGGAATGCTGAGTCTTTTAACTGTATCCTCGATAATTACTGTCTTCCATAGTTGTTGTCGTCTCACCACGTTTTGGCCATCTAATCCTCTGGCCGATTTTGGGTAGGATTGAAACCGCTGTCTTCAGACCATGCTCACCTGGATTCACCATTACTATTCACTGCGCCCCGGGCCCCAAAGTGTAATCAACGTTGGATTTTTGGGTCTTATAAATCCAAATATTTCGTTCTTATCTGATTTTCCATTTTCGGGTCCGTACCGAATGGTATTATATATTATTTTTATAGAAATCCTTTTGACCACCTGAAGAAGGTCAGAAGAATAGTTGACCGAAACGTGGTGAAACAACAACAAACAACTATGAAGATGAGGATAACAATCCGCAAATAAATAAATAAATAAATAAATAAATATATCTTTTCTGTTAGTTATCTATGACTCTTATTGGTCTATGTTAGAAAATAACATTTTAATATTGATCGAATTTTTTTATTTTTAATATTTAATGCTGCTAAATGTTTTACTTAATATAGTCATGCATAATCGGATGAAATTTCGCCCTAAGAGTCGGATCTACAACCACTGCCACCCATGGGCACAGGGAGATATTTCATAAGATATATACTTCTTATTGGATGAAAATTTGGAGCTATCTGCTTTTAAAATTATTCACAGTCCTCGATATGGGACAAAGACGAGTTTGGTTTACTCCACAAGTCTGTATCTAGCATAGGTCTCAAACACAGCTATTATCAAAACCAATGATTGAGGAAATAAAAGCTATGTACAAATTTGCACTTTTATTTACTGTTTACGACATTTATGAAAAACTTAAATGTAATATTATACAAAAAACAACAACAAAAAAACAACAACTTCGACATCAGTTTCTACTCACGAACAGCGGCGGTTCTCTAGCTGTCAAGATGGAGTAAGAATATCTAGAAAACTTAGATATTCTTCGTTCTGTCCGGTATTAACAACTATTTTCATATTTCAGTCCTTTTTTTGACATAGGTGTCATCACTTATCAAGGCACAGAGGCCACTCGAGGATAAGGGTTAAAGAGTGTACGGTAGTCAATGGGACAATATCATAGTAATAGTTAGTAGTGTAAATTCGGTAAATTGGATTACTTAAGGGGACCGGCTCATCAAGAACTTGTTTGCGTTGGACTTGAAGACGACCATATTGTAGACAGCTGGAAAACAGGCAAACTGAAGACAGTTCCACAGGCGTGCAGTTCTAAGAAAGAAACTTTGTTCATGGAATCTACGTTAAGGTTTCTGTCGAACTCTGGAATCTGGACGGAATTTCGAACGTAACCTTTATTTAATGCACGGGGATAGCATGCTCTTGTTCCATCAGCCATGACTGGATAGAGTTTTTTTTTTTAGTAATTCGACAGAAACTTTACCAAGTTCAACAAGATATACCTGAAGAAGGTCGGGGGTTACATCAACCGAAACATTGTGAAAATTACACTCAAGATGAAAACAGTGGTCCGATGAATCCAAATAAAACAAACATTTTTTCCATTCGTTTAAAGCATTTATCAACTCATATTCTTGGTCTCGTCGTATCCAACGTATATCCTCAAATATTTCTTAGCGCACCGATCGTGTCACTTTCTTATACTTATAGGAAGTAATAAGGAGAATTTCGTCCCGTGAATCTCCCTTCATTTCGGTATAACGATTTAAAGTTGCTTCAATCTGTATTTAGATTTTCTCAGAAAAATCAGAAAAATCAATGACCTGTTCTGGTGAAAAATCTTTGCAGGACGAACGTAACATACCTGCTGTTCTGTATAGCATAGATGTAACGTTGTCAGCGAATCAACACGTTGTAATCTCAGTTTACGTCGCAAAGGAGACCAAGAATAGGAAAGAACTTCAACTCTTTTTTCTTTGTAACAACGACATTTATTTTCGCTATTGTTACGGCCATGACGTAACCCATGTGACCCAGAACGTCATCTCATTCCGTGCTCCACATCTCTCTCGAAATCTTGAACGTTATTCACATCTCTCTCGTGATCGTCGTATTTCGCCTTTTTATAATCTTTTTTTTTCTCTTTACCGGTGACGTCATTTTGCATGCATTTGCATATAGCAGTCCACACTATGTAACCTAAAATAGATAATCTAGTATTTATCGCCCATTTCTGATTCCCTTTTTTTAGAGATTCAGGCTCGTCACCTAGAAGGTTTCCGGTGCCTGTCCCCGATCTATTTAGCTGCCTTCTTCATGACCTTATAGTTCAGATCTTAATTTCTAAGTATTTCGACATTTTTTCCGTAAGAATGTTATTAGATATTTCTTTAATCCTAACGTGTTAGTTTTTATTTCTCTTTATTTGTAACTCGCCTGTTTCCCAGCATAATTTCTTTCCTAGGCTAGAAATCCTTATTTTTATGCTTCAAACTAAAGCTAGAAATCCTTTTTTTATGCATAAAACTAAAGCTAGAAAGCCTTATTTTATGCTTAAAACTTTTTAAAATGAATTACAGCCTTCTCTAGATTTTAGTAAACTCCTCGTCTCTACTTTCTCTTTGTGTCTAAAGCAATGTTTTTTTTTATTATTTATTTTCAGTTTTACCTGTGTCGAAAATATATCATAGCTAAGTTTTGATTGTCGAAAAGAGTTTATGCTTGTTGTTCAAAGTTTGTGTGGTCCACAATGCAACTAAAGGCAAGATAAGTTACTCTTCTCTGATTAAACGCCTTTAAATGGTGTACAAACCTGTTTTTGTGCAGTCTGTAGAGTCCAAAATAGTCTAAAAGAATGAAGAAAAAGGAAAAGAAAATGACCGCCTTCTTCTTTTATATGCTTGCGATATTGTCACATAATATGCAAATAAGATGTGTCTGGTTTGAAATAAAAAAAAAGCCTGCATTTTTCAGACTGGGTTAATTTTTGATTTGACGTTGCAGTAGCGAACCTTGTCAGCAGTACAACGTGTTTTTTGAGTTGAGAGTTTTTGACAATCGAGTGTCGAGTTTTAGAGTTGAGAGTTTTTGACAGCAGCGAGTCGAGTTTTGGAGTAACGATTTTTTGACAGGAGTGTATAAGAGTTATAACTTAATTTTTAACTACAAATACTTTCACGAAACACACGCACCTCGGATGCAGCATACGTGTCGTAGGCTTTTGGTGCGAACTAAAAGTCTTAGATAACCTCGCCAATATTACAACAAGGTGAAGGATAGCTTCGGATTTTTTATGAATTCCTGAAAGCGTTCTCTACATTAACTGCACCGGTTGGTTTATTGGAACTTGTATGTAGGAGACAAAGCGTTCGCGGAGGATTAGTTGTTGGTAATTGGTGTTGAGCAAGGAGGACGTGGATATTTTGGCAGCGAGGACGTTGTTGCGAGACTTTACAATCTTTATGGCGTGACAGCAGATTAGGTTTCTCGCCGGTCGATCAATCAGCAAGGGGAGGGCATAAGAAATAAAGATTAGAATAAATAAAAACGGAAACACTAAAAATAAGTGTTGGCAAGCAAACCAAACAAACAAACAAACAAACAAACAAACAAACAAACAAACGAAAACGGCCATTGTACAATGGCGATAAAAGATTATTTAAATTAAGTCTGATCGCTTACAAACTTGTTTTGTGCACGCGATTACGTATGCGCATACACATATGCACACGGGCGCACGCATACACATTCATGCATAGGCAGAAACCCAATAACACGTACACATCACCAGAAACACACACATATACACACTCAACTTGACACATTGACACATACAAAAAAGTTAGTCTTTCTTTAATCGATTCTTATTTCCATCGAAGGTGTTCGACTGAGCTCCAATCTTTGGTCCCCTTCCATAAAATATACGCAGCAAGAACTTGACTAGCTATAATCGCCTCAAAGAGGTTTTATTTCTTCTTCTGTGTGTCTGAAACGGAACTGAACTTCCACAAGCAGGGTCTTTCCAAGAAGTTCTCATACGTGGAACATAATATCACAAGGCTGCTTTCTTACTGACTTGAAGGTGGTCCTTTCCAATGTCGATGTAACGGTAAACTTATCGAAAGGTTTTCATGTGTAATTTAATACTACTAATTTTACCTATTGTTTTCGATCCTTTCATGGTATTATTTGTGATTTCACGAGGGAAGGGAGACGAAGAAAAATATATAAAAAACGCGGCAGTACGACTGCCACAACCGTCAAGTCAACTGGACAATAAACATCAACCGAACGCGTCGGTCTACACGACTTTACACGTAAAATACAGTCGACACGACCCGACACAGTATCAAACACTTCCGGCAACAGAACCCGACACGCTCCCAAACAATTTCGTCCACACGATCCGGTACGGCCCCAAACAATTCTATTGATACGACCCGACACAATCCTAAAGAACCCCGTCGATACCATCCCGAACAACTCCGTTGAAACGGCCCGACACGATCCCAAACAACTCCATTGAAATGACACGACACGATCCCAAGCAATTCCTTTGATAGTATTGTTCATAATTCAATACACGATCATATCAAACCCTGTTCTCGAGTAGCTTTTGCCATGATAACTCGTGATAGTTTAGTATAAAGCATACACACATCAATAAATCATCGCAAACTGCGGAATTAGATATGCCGGGTTCAAATCCTATCGGAGATGCTATTTTCAGTTTCTCATTAATCTTATTGGGAAAAGTATGAACAAATAATTACTTCTTAGCTATGTGCAATAGAAACTTTTTAAATTAAAATTATATAATAAACCGATTATAATAGTAGCTCTAGTTCGGCATTAAGTAGCCTCAATTATGTTGATATGCCGTAAAAAAACGCTTAAAACGCCTCCGTTCAGTCTCGAAAGACAAGGGTTGATGCGCGTGTAATTTTGAAGCAAAGCTTGCACAATTCTTAATTCTCTGTTGAATCGGCACTGCTTGAGTCCAGTAGCAAGGACAAGTTCAAGACAACTGGAAACAAAGCCGCGATAAGAAGTAAATACATACAGCACCTGGAATTCTCAAATGGTCATCCATTTTAGTACTGACCTGGTTCAACGTTGCTTAAACGTTGCTTATGATATGCCGTAAAACAGATATCCAAACCAAACACACTGATAGAAGCTTACGCATGCGCATGCTCAAACATACGTACAAATTTATATGCAGATACACACATATACACTCATATATAGAGGCAATCGCATGCACATATCGAAGAAAACATTTCTCGCATATATGTACACACATAACAAACACAGCAATGCAAACACACACACAGACATATAGGAATCTTAAGGAGATATCAATCATACCAGTTATCATAGGTGCCACAGGGCTTATGAAGAAGAACCTGACGTCCTACCTAACTAATATTCCTGGTGAGACACGTGCGAAAGAGATCCAGACAATTGCACTTAAAGGAACGGCGAGGATACTAAAAAGAGCTATCGGTTGGCTTTAATAAAAAGCGAGGTAATATTGGCAGCTGATTTGATTGCTCCATATCCAGCATTACAATCTTCAAAGGAAGAAAATAAAAAAAAACAAAACAAAACAAAACATATAAAGCAAATCAATGTTATAGGAGAAATAACAAGAGTTCCTAATTGCATATGTATTATTACATCGGCTGATGAACCGGTAGAATTTGTCATCTTTTACCCTGCAGATTGAGTTTCCAGTGTATCCGTGAAATTAAAGATACCGATGGATGATCATAATAAGGTAATGTCTATATATATATATATATATATATATATATATATATATAATTTTTAATACATACAGACACAAGTGTTTCATCCTTCTGGAAACATCACTGCAGGCAATTATGATTGCCGCTGGTTGTGAGATTCGACTCTGCAACGAAGCAATCTCTGTCTCCATTAGAAAACAACAAACCACAGAGGCACCGTCAACCACCACGATATTCAAGTAAAATTAAACGTTTATATAGGCATACACTTTATACAAGAACGGTCTATAGTGATCAAGCAACTAAATGTCGCGATCTTGCATGCACACTAAATGACCGATTTTTACATTTCAGTAGACAGTGCTCAAGTGTTAAGAAGCTGATTTCTTAAAGGGTCGGAAATAATATATATATATATATATATATATATATATATATATATATACATGTATATATATATATATATATATATATATATATATATATATATATATATTACACACACACACACACACACACATATATATATATATATATATATGTATATATATATATGTAGTCTTTAGCACACTAATACACATCGGCGGCCTCATTTTCTTTTTTTTTCTTTACTCTAATGATTCTTGGCGAAGAACGTAGTATATTTGAAATATTTATGATAATAAATATTATAAAAAATATCGACACCGATTTATGCTTCAACTATTATTATTATTATTATTATTATTATTATTATTATTATTATTATCATTATTATTATTATTATCATTATTATCATTATCATTATTATTATTATTATTATTATTATTATTATCAATACACACACAAACGCACACACATGTATAGGCATATAGATGTATGTATATGTACATATATTTGTATGGGTATACGTGTGTGTTTGTGTGTGTATACAGAGTGTTGCATCAAACCCCAACACTTGACACAAATTAAACAAAATAGATAATAAAAACAAAAGTTGCACATACAGTTCGACAAGTAATGATTTTTTTCTCTACCCTTGGCTGATGTATGAGCGATGAGCAGCGATAGTAGATTCTGTTCGAGTCAGGAAGCTTGTGGAAGTGACGGCGTGGTTTAGGTTCAAGAAGGCCATAATCATGGACATTTAGAGAAAGTGGAAGCGCCGGAGATCAAGAACGAAAGATCCACAACGTTCATTCTTTCGGCCGTTATGATTTGGGATTTTCAAACAATTTAGTTGTCTCAGTTAAGATGAAAACGAGTCTATCAATATTCAGGAGCTCATTCGGACAGCTGACTATCTTTTGACTATCTGTCTATTCCAGCTATTGTTTCCTGTCCACTCGTGGTGGCAATTAAGGATCTCTTTAATCCTTATCGACGAGTAGCCCTCGGGTCTTGATAAATATGGATGCCTCAACAAAAGCACAATAATATATTTAACTTATTTTTACCTTATTTTATCTTATCCTTAGGCGGAAAGGCAAGTGAAATATAATCTAACGTCTTAGCGGATATCTTGGTGACGCGACCAGAAATCAAAAGCATTGAAATTAACCGAAGTCAATCTAACGGTGGCGGTAACTTGCTAAAATGTCGGCGGAAAAAATCGACCCCTCCTTGTACAAAACGGCCAAGTTTAGGGTAAAAGAATTAATGTTTTTGGCCAATTATTCGATTTGTCGTCTGAAGGGTCGAGCTTCAAAACGACACCAATCTTGTGAAAATCCGTCGCGTCTGTCGAAAGTTTTTGCGTGAAATATAAACAAACAACAAACACACATACATATATACATACATTTAAACAGACAGGTGAGATTTATATTATAGATTTTTCAATCCATTTCATTTATCCACACACGTTTGTCTTTTTTTTTCTTTGTGTTTCTTTCTCTCTGTTGAACTCTTTAACCACTTGTAAACATTTCCTTTCCCATCACCTTCTATCTTTCCGGCCTCTACCTATGTAAAACAACCCTCACGGTTTTACTTCGAGTTTCCCCTTTTGCAAGATTAACGAGCTGGACGCAAACCGAGTCATTAATTGGCCTGTCAGATGTCATCATCAAGCAAACGTGCCCAGAATATGCAGTGGACGTCGCTTTTGTCGAACCTTACCGCTTTTACCAACAGAACTACTTTAGCCGACGTCAAATGCCATTTCCCACCCGCGTATCACTGACAACTCACAGTCTTATAATCGCACGCATACATTGAAACGCAACAATCAAATGATATGCACAAAAAGAGAGAGAAAAAAAAATTCAGGGTCGAAAAGGGAAAGAAAATAAATCCGAAAAAATATCAAATTAATGGACGAAAACATGATCCACCATGATGGGAAAGAACGGACTCAGTTCTACGCCATCGTTTTGTCCACACACTGGAAATGGGCAAGCAACACTTTAATTAGGAAATAGTTCCTTTAAATGACATTCTCTGTTATTATTATTATTATTATTATTATTATTATTATTATTATTATTATAATTTTAATTTTATGTTAATTGTCGTAAACAAGCTGCAGCAATTATGGGAAAGACGTTCATAGTTCTCCACTTATTGAAGAAGAGAAACAAAAATGAATGTCTCAAAATGATAGCTGTTGTCGTTTAGCAATTTTCTTGAAAATTGCTGTGAAAAGGAGGAATAACCTCGAAATATAATAAACATTTGATACTCTACTATCTTTGGTTCTATACAGTAGGTAAATATTAAATCGAGGATCATTGGATTCTTTAATACTGTCGTTTTATCTACATTTTTCTCCTCTGCTATCCTATCAATTAATTTCCACAAACGAATCTCTAGTAGTCATTTCTTCGATACGCTGAAGTTTTATACATATATGTTTCAAGAAAACTACAGTGCCGTTTTAAAAACCTATAGTACCCTATATAACTAATTAACGTATCATTGTATTCGTTGAAGAGTGACACTGTTTAATACTGATGACCTGGAAAATTGGGTAAGAAATGTCACGCTTTTTGTTTAATCCTGGGTTGAATAGCTGTAGGATAAGAATTAAAAAGATTTAATAAAATAAAATAAAATAAATCACGGAACATCTAAGATATTTTGAATTAATCACGTGATCCTTTAAAGATTGAATTTTCATCATTCCAAAAATTGAAAGATATTTAGGCTTTTAGAACTGCGACTGAAGAATAATTTGCAAATACGTAACCGAATTATTTTTGTATAAAAATTCTTTCGATTATATATATATATATATATATATATATATATATATATATATATATATATATATATATAGGTTTACGCATAAAATTATACTTTCGTATATTAATTTATGTGATTAAATGAAGTAGTTATATATATATATATATATATATATATATATATATATATATATATATATATATATATATATATATATATATAGTAGTAAGTTATAAAGTGTATATGGCGATTAAGCTACACTGAATATTCTGGAAGAATCCTAGAGTGGATGAAACCCGGAATATTCAGTGTAGCTTAATCGCCATATGCATTTTATAACTTACTAACTAGCTCTACCTACGTATTGAGCACTTTTGAAGTAAATACTTTTGAAGTAAATTACGCATACTTTCGTATATTAATTTTATGTGAATAAATTAAGTAGTTATATATATATATGTATATGTATATATGTATATGTATATATGTGTGTGTGTGTGTGTGTGTCCGTTTTCGTATGCCAAAAATGATTCGTTTTATTGTCTTTTATATTTGATTTGGTTTAAAGCAAAATCTTCCACAGCTGATCGTAATTATAAATTAATAAATATTTAGTGATTTTAAACTTAACAGTAAATCTAAAACATAAACCAGGCAAAAATAACTACATTATAGTAAGATGTTTATAAAAAATCAGAATCGGTAATTGTATCGGAATCGGGAATTTAGCACATAATTGGTAACTGTATCGGAATTGGGAAAACATTTTGAATCGTTCCATCACAAATATATCGCTTGATCGGCGTTAATCGTGACACCCTCCACTGATGATTCCCGAAAGGATGAAACACTAATATCTGTAGGTATTTAGTAATTATTCTAATATCATCGGCATGCATTCGTGTCTGAATATCATAGTTCCCAAATCCAATACAGAAAAGAAGCAGAAGGAAAAGCTTTATGAGTTTCATAAGAATTTTAGTCCTTATCAGGATGGTGAGTACTTTTGTGATCGGAAAAACCAATTTGGGCTCTGAATAGTCGGGGGTATTGGTCACATTGTATTGTGGGGGTGGTTGTTGTTAGTTGGTTCTAAGGGCCCTTTGTTGCTGTTTGGTTATTAGACTGGCTCTTCTATTTTCTTTGAATTGGCATGTATTGACTTTGATTCTGTTTAAGAATTGTAAGTAACAGCTTAATTAAAGATACTGTCAAGAATTGTAAGTAAAAACTTAATTAAAGGAATAAATTGTAAGATGGCCAACATCATGAAATTTGGAATAGAGACTTTTCTCATTTATTTATTATATGCTCTGTAATTACATTGAACTTCTTAAATAAGGTTTGATATATATATATATATATATATATATATATATATATATATATAAATGAAATATAAGTGAATAAAGAATAGTCCCCCCGCACGCACGCACGCGCGCGCGCACACACACACACACACACACACACACACATATATATATATATGAGCAAACAGTTAATAAAATATGTTAAAAAAACACTTTGAAATGAGTTAAAAACATATTTAATCTGAAAAGGAAACACTAGATAAATGGATAGTCCTTAATCCGCGGAGTTTCCAAGAAATACTCTCCTTCTCATCAGAGGGTAGGAATTAGCAAAATGCGGGATCCGATTTTCCATGCAGAAGTATTTGATGAAACAACAAGTAAATCAAAGATCTTACTTGAAAACAAAATTGCCTGTGTTTTTTCTTGTTTCCTCCCACTCCGGTGACGTAAGTGAATAAATATGAATATATGCAATACATTCAAATACAAATATATTCCAGCGTTGCATTTGTTTCGCACGTTCAAGTTTTAGAGTAGTTCATAGCCAGGGCTTGAAACTTTAAGCACAGAGGTGATATGGTCGAGACACAAAGTTAAATATTTCTTTCGAATGACCTTCAAAATTTACAATCTTGGTGGTCCACGTATAGAAATAGTATCCGCTTCTGAGAATATATATATATATATATATATATATATATATATATATATATATATATATATATATATATATATATATATATAGCCATCATTAGGAAATCAAAGATTTCTCAATTTACAGTGGATTAAAATTCAGGCAAATTACGAAGCTATCCTGTTTGATGATGTTTTCCTCTGCCAATTTTGCAGGGGAGGAGGGGTGGGGTTGGTATGCATGTGGGTCAGCACAAACCATTTACTACACAGAGGAGAGGAAGTGTGGATTCTTAGATTTCAATTTGCCTATTTATGGCAAAATAAATCACTAATGACTTTAAAAAAATGCGTGGAAACGGTTTTATTTTTGCTGAGTTCAACTAAATATTTATGTCGTAAGTTAAAGCAGTATGCGATTGAAGTAATCCACGTTTCACTAATTCATCGATTCAACTTCATTTTAATAGGAACCATTACAAGTTAGTTATACACAGCACAACGCCAGAAGGTCCTGGATATGACCTTAAACTATATCCGATGGTGAGGCCCCAGCTTGTGGGCTTTGGGGAGTGTGAAGCCACCCTTTAATTGCCATTGCTCCCAGGACCACTCTGACCCGAAGTGGTAGTACCTGTTAGGGTCCTAATTATGGGTTTAATAGAAACCGACTTGAAAAAACAAATATATTTCATTAAAAAATTTTCTTTAATTTCTGGATTCAGCATTAAATAACCTGAAAAGGGTTGATATGCCGTAAAACAAAACCAACCAACCCACAACACCAACAGAAATTAATTAACCATGTACGTTATATGAGTCTTTTATAATGTGTTAACTTTTTTACCAACGCGCAAAGAACACTTGATTATAAGCGTTAATGGGATTTTCAGTTAGTGATGAAGAATACCTTGAGAAGAATTGAAACACCAAGTGAAATGGTCAGAATTCAACTATCTAATAGGATGGCTCGACAAGAATTTGTTATCATTGGATTAAAAACGACCATATTGTAGCCAGCTAAGAATATATCACCGTGATATTGTATTCTACAGATGAGAGGTTCTTAGAAACAAACTTTCTTTATCGATATTCTGTTTAATTTTACGTACGCAGATGGAAAAATGTAAAGTTCGTTACAATGGCTGTAGTTAGACGAGTTATTGCTGTGAATATTTTACAAGAGAATCAGAGATTGGCGTTCAATCGAACACTTACCATAAAAATAACAATTGAGCAAAAACAAAAACAAAACAAAAACAAAACAAAAACAAAAATAACGAGCAAAGACCTCTCTCCTGTGAGAGAGGAGCTGAACGGAAGAGAAAAGAGATAATTTCCCACTAGATTTCGAATTTGCACTCTGTCAACACAGGAAAAGACAACTCTGAGCAGCACCTTCCCAGATGCGACAACAATATTCCATTTAAGGGCATAGTAAAAGAGAAGAGGGAAATAAATGAGAACGACGCTGATTAGCCGAACAAAATATGGGACAAAGTACTTTAGAGTAATGTCTCCTATCCGGCAAAAAAAAAAAAAAAAAAAAAAAAATGCCACGACTGAAATCTGTAATAAAATTCAAAATACAGACTTGTCGACCATGTTCCAATTATGAATGTTGATCAGTTTTTGTTTGATCGCCGTTCAATCAAATGTGGGGATACTTTAGCCATCGTCTCATCAGTCAGAGTTTGTAGTCAAAATAGGGGTTCACACACCAGATATTAACTCCCACATTTTAATCTATAGTTATTTCAAATCCCCAGACTATTTTCAAACTGAACACTGTCATATCTAAAATTTATCCTACTCAAAAGGAATCATGAAAAATGATGACAATTTTGCACGTCGTAGCAAGCTATTGCTATTGAACAGCATAAAGGAAAGACTGTTGAACCATCATGGCTGAAATTTGGTGGACAAGTCAAGCATAGAATGAAGTTTATTTGTACCAGATATACTTGGATTGTTTAAAGAGTTATGCATTTAAATAACGATTCTATGGTTAGTACTTTCGGCGGTTCAAAATTTAAAAGTAAAATCAGATTGCCAACGTTGAATGCCAGTGTAGGAATTTAGTGTCACCATGACCGCCTGCATAAAGTAAGGAGAAATAAATCAAATAAACTAATATTCTATATGTTATGTGTCATTCACTGTCATGATGCTGTAACAGAGCACGGATGAACATATGGTAGCTGCATGCAAATGACCAAGCCGTGTGCGAGGTGACGTCACGGCAAAGAAGAAGGAAAACGATTATGAAAAGAAGAACGTGTACGCAGACCGATGATCACGTTAGAAAGGGAACAAAGTTACACACATGGACCGAGAGTGACAGGTCTGAACAAAAAACAAGGCGTTATTTTGGAAAGTACTTGAAAATAAATGTCTGTTGTTTCAAACAATCTGTCGATTAATCCTGTGTCTTGGTTTCCTCGCGACTGTTTACATACAACGTGTGTGTCTCGATTGAGGACATGTAACGACTACGTTACAATATGTGGGGATACTTTGGTGATCGTCTCATGAGACAGATGGTTTACCCATTACGTTATTAGATAGATTTCACTTCTGATGCAATTCTCTACTTTTATAAGAGTCAAAAACGCCATAATATGGTGTACTGCTGCCACATCTCGTGAGGGATCGCTCAGAGCTTTCTTTCTTGGCTTAACAGAGTAGGAAACTGACTTCCTAATCTGGTGAGAATGTCCTCTTCTCTTCCCTATAGAATTTCTCTCACAGAATAGAAATTGCTAGTTTTTCTCTACGCTATCATTATTTTCATGGAAGGCACTTGACTAAGTTCCAATCTACAGTTCCCTTTGTTAAAACAGCAAAAACTCGTCTAGCTACAACCACTATAAAATGTTTTAATTTTCTTCTTCTATGACGCTAAAGTTATATTTTTATTAAAATCGCTCGAGACAAAGCACGAATCCACTTGATGTAAACAGCTAACAGAAGAGATGTTGCGAGTTTGTCTCTGATGTATCGTTATTTTCATGGAAAGTGTTCGACTGAGCTTCAATCTATGGTCCCCCCTCGCCAAACTTTCACAAGAAACACTCGTCTAGCTGTAAACACTATCAATAATTCCCCCACTCTTTATCTGTGCCTAAACCTAAACGTAGATTCCATGAACAAAGCTTCTTTCTTAGAACTGCACGCCTGTGGAATTGTCTTCCGTTTTCCTGCTTTCCGGCTGACTACAATATGGTTGTGTTCAAGTCTAACGTAAATAAGTTCTTGATGAGCCGTTCCATATAAGTTATCAAATTTACCAAATTTTTATTACTAATGATTACTATATTGTCCAATTTCTACTGTACACTCTTTAACCCTTATCCTTGAGTGGCCTCTTGGCCTTGATAATGTGGTGATGCCTATGTAAAAAAAAACACGAAAAAAAAGATGATTATTGCAAAAACAGGAGATGCCTATTGGCTTTAGTCTTAGAAAAGATGAAGCCTGTAGGTAGAAGGAAAATGGTAACCAGTAATAGAGTTCCATAACTTTACAGTCCTTGGAAAGAAGCTACTGGAATAGGAAACTGTGTTATAATAAAGTATTAAAACAACAACAAAATAGATGGCGACCACTAGACCAACGAGCGAAACGAGCTGGAACAAAGGAAGTAGGGAACAGATCAGACAGTTATGAGGGATATATGCCATAATAGTATTTGTAGAAAAGACTGAGACTAGCAACATCACGTCTGTGAGAGAGAGGTTGAAGTGAAGAAGAAAATGTGGGCCCAATCAAATTACAGATACGTTTATGAAATTTATGAAAAAACAAAAAACTTTAAATGAAACACATATTCGCCAGACCAAATATAACAACAGTACTCCATACATAGTCTGATAATAGATTTGTAGAGATAGAGAATAGCCTCAGATATGAGAAATTGTTTACAGCGAGAGAAAGAACCGATTTTACGAGAATCAGAAAGAGTAATCGATTTAATATATAGACTCCAAGAAAAATTGTATGAAAAAGAAAGACCAAGTAGTTTCAGAGTCGATTTCTCATCGAGAGTAAAGCCATCCATAAGAATCTCAGGAAGAAAAACTAAGCGAAACTTTCCAAGAACTACAAGTCTGTGGGACATTATACCAAAGGGATACAACTCAGTTGACTCTAGAATGGTCGTTTTCAAGTCCAATGTGAACAAATTGTTGTTAAGATTTACTGTTAAATAATTCAATTCTGCCCAATTGCAACCATCATTACTAAACCTGACCTCCACCAGACGAATTCATTAAACCTTAGCCTTGATGGTCCGTAAGTGACCCGTAAGTACATAAAAACTAACATAAGAATTAGGTTGATTAAGTTAAGGTTATTGTCCTTCCTGAGCATATATATTTGGCACCATTTTAACATTTCAGTTTACTTTCAAATCATTCTGAAATCATTTATTTGTGAAAATAGCTATCGAAACTACTTTATATTAGTTAAGAATACACCTGTGACAATCATTTAAACAGAGTTTAAGACGTAATAGAAAACTAGTTTACATTCTCTACTATCTTGACGGTCGTGAGATATAAATTGAAGACCTGCAAGAAAAAAATGCAAGCAGAAGTTAGTAGAAAAGATCACAGTAGACGTTCCAACTCTGTCCAGATAAAAAAAAAATCCGCTCAGAAGGGGTAAAAAAAATGCATCAGATTTCGTCAAAGTAATTCGGACCTTGACGAGTGTTAATTTTCGCTGTTAACAGCTTGACCCTTTTAAGTGTTCATGCACGCAATCCGTTACGATGTGATTGGAGATATATCACTTAAATGAGCGCCTTGATATGTGAATCAATAGAAAAGCATTTGGATCTGAACGCGTTCGTCTAGCGAACGTGGTGACCGATTCCCTACATAATTTGTCATCGATTATGATGGCTTGCATTCGTGTCAGAAGTTGTTGCTTATATGAGCATAGATTGGTGCGCTCACTGCACAAACCGTAATTGTCTCACTCGTTGCATCGGTTCAAAATTATTGTTCGATTTAGCCAGCGTTGTAACAAAGGAATTTCCCCCTAACTAAAAACCACAACTTCAGTTTAAAATAAATACTAGGTGTTTATTTTTTTTGAAGATTACGAGTGGTACCTGTTTTCCCAAGCTGAATAACAGACTTCTAAACTGAGCGTTTTTCTTGATCAAACCGAAATATATATCCTATTACATGGTTCTTCAGCTAAGAGCCCCAAGGCCTCACCTTACCTGAAAAAGCACATTAGCTCTATTGACAGCAAGCCCTCAGAAAAACCAACTGCGTCCTTGTATGCCCTTTTCCAACTGCCGCCCACTCCCTGATAGCCGGTGTTCCCTGCCTCTCTTTTGCATCGCCTAGAATCTCGCTAGCTTTCACTAGTAAATGGCTTTTGTCAATGGTCACCGTTCGACCACCCAGAATATGACTACTCGAGATATCCACTGAAAATAACGCCATTCAAAGGAAGTTCTTCTGGAGCCCACAAAGAAATACCTTTTCTCAAGTCGTTTTAGCATGATTCCTCATGTAATAAAGTACTTATTTTATTTAAAGCAAGGAAAACAGTTCTTGGGTGACCGACCATATATTTTCAAATTTATATGTGCCTCCCACTTTTTTTCCTTTTACTAAACAACTATTACCTACAATGTCTGCCATTCGAATCCCCCACTAAAACATGCAGCGCAGCGCATAATCACATATAGGTACGGAGAAGCTGCTTTATTACTTATAGCAATCCTGACACAAGTGCGCACGCCATTCATCGTTCAGGTAATGATCCTTCAACAAATCAAGCTAAGTGACAAAGTTCGGCCTCTGGATGGAAATAGCAAGGTACGAATTGATCATATGCAGTAAATACATCCGTTGCACATGCAGTTATGAGGACACTTTAGATTTATCCATCGTCTTCTCTTCTCTGTATTGAGCTGTCTGTACACAGCAGGAGCACCATTTTGCAGTCGTTGTGGAAGGACGCGTTGATTTTTTTCATGATGCAGAGTTTGTAGAATCATTCTACGCATCCTATCCACTTTATAATTATCATATCAGTCGTAGCGCTACTGAATCCTGGAATCAAGCAGTCTTGCCGTCCATTATAAAAAAAACATATCAGCCGAAATAGCTTGTAACTTGTTACAAAAAGTAACAAGCCTTTACCCCTGAGCCAGCAAACAGTTGCCACGAAATTTAACGAAATTAATGATTAGCATTCATACAATTCGGATGCAGACGTTAAACAATCCAGAGTGTTCGAACGACGGAAATCGTAAAACGTTGCAGAAACGCTAATTGACTGCCTTTTCGTCTGTATTTCCTAGACAGTGCCCATCCTTAAGTATTTTTAAAAGGGGTTTGATAATTATAATCAAACACACACACACACACACACACACACACACACACACACACACACACACACACTCTCTCTCTCTCTCTCTCTCTCTCTCACACACACACGCACACACACTTAAGTATGTGTAAAATGCTATTTCCATCGTACAATACCCACTTTTCTCGAATCGAGCATTAAAAGTAGGAAGACCAAAAGAAACGTGCAAACTCAATTAGCCATGGAGGAAAAACACAATAGTTACGAGGTAGGCATTTTTCAACAACAACAAAAAAAAAATTAAAAAAAAAAAGAAAAAGAAAAAACGTCTAAAATATACACATTGATTTTTTTTTTTTGCATGGAAATCGCTCCAGACAATGTATAAAGACACATGGCGTAAGGAGCTAAAAAAACAAAAACAGAACAACAACAACAAAAAAAAACAAAAAAACGACTGCCCAACGATAAGTATTAAATAGATAAATTCTAACTCAGGAAAAATTCAGAATGTCAGAAATATCGCTCATGGAATGCGAGGACTAAATGACAAAATAAGGGAAGCGAGAATTACGAAATTGCCGAAAGTAAACCCGTATATAAACACGTATTTTCTATTCTTTTTTGTTTACTGTTTGCAGTTTTTCACCATTTATTTCACCATTTATTTACTGTTTGCAGTTTTTCACCATATTTTCTATTCTTTTTTATTTACTATTTGCAGTTTTTCACCATATTTTCTATTCTTTTTTATTTACTATTTGCAGTTTTTCACCATATTTTCTATTCTTTTTTATTTACTATTTGCAGTTTTTCACCATATTTTCTATTCTTTTTTATTTACTATTTGCAGTTTTTCACCATATTTTCTATTCTTTTTTATTTACTATTTGCAGTTTTTCACCATATTTTCTATTCTTTTTTATTTACTATTTGCAGTTTTTCACCATATTTTCTATTCTTTTTTATTTACTATTTGCAGTTTTTCACCATATTTTCTATTCTTTTTTATTTACTATTTGCAGTTTTTCACCATATTTTCTATTCTTTTTTATTTACTATTTGCAGTTTTTCACCATATTTTCTATTCTTTTTTATTTACTATTTGCAGTTTTTCACCATATTTTCTATTCTTTTTTATTTACTATTTGCAGTTTTTCACCATATTTTCTATTCTTTTTTATTTACTATTTGCAGTTTTTCACCATATTTTCTATTCTTTTTTATTTACTATTTGCAGTTTTTCACCATATTTTCTATTCTTTTTTATTTACTATTTGCAGTTTTTCACCATATTTTCTATTCTTTTTTATTTACTATTTGCAGTTTTTCACCATATTTTCTATTCTTTTTTATTTACTATTTGCAGTTTTTCACCATATTTTCTATTCTTTTTTATTTACTATTTGCAGTTTTTCACCATATTTTCTATTCTTTTTTAGTTACTATTTGCAGTTTTTCACCATATTTTCTATTCTTTTTTATTTACTATTTGCAGTTTTTCACCATTTAGTTGTCTTAACCTTGATTTACCAAAACGGAACGACATTTGCTACCGAAACAGTAGCAGACACTCGCAATGAAGCGAGCGACTAACAGAAAATAATCACGTTTGCAAGAAAAAGCTTACATTGTAAACATGTATATAATCAAGTTTATTGGCTGTTTTAACTTGTGGGGTATTTTATTCCGGTCTCCAGAAAATGTCGGGTAATCAGGAGAGGATACCCATCGTTTCAGGATGTACTTCTTCCTATAAATTTGTATATAATAACGTTCATCGGCCTCTTTTTCACTCCCGATCTCTAGGAATACGCACCGTTTTCGAGTCTGTTACTATTTCGGTAGCAAATAGCATTCTGGATTTGCTGCAATGGAATAATTATTACTGAAGTTATGGTTAACATAGTTGGTTAGTATTATTTTTCAGTTTTATATAATATAATTCAGCTCGGTTACTCTCTGTATTTCTACTCACACTTTTAGATTTCCTAGTTAATATGTTTCTAATAATAAGAACTAAAAGTATTATATGATGACAGGAGCGAATGAACTGGAGATTATCTTAATTCTGAATATTTACTAGGTGGGTCAAGTTGAGGCTGCCGAAAGACAAGGCCTGTAAACTGATAAATCTCGTCACCCATAGTAGGCAAAGTAAGCAAGATCTGTTGAGCAGTCAAACAGCCGATAACGAATGCATATAGTAATGTATAGACATTTGCTTGCTTAGCCAATATGTGTTACGTCATTTTTCAGTTACCAGGCCTTGTCTCTCAGTAGCCTGGGTCGTTCGCTAAACCAGAAAAGCCACATATAAACAGAGATTAATTTTTATTACTACACCTGTTCATATTAACGTAAGCATAAGCTCTGAGAAGCAGTGAATAAGCAGAGGGACATAACTGTATAACTCATACCCAAAATAACAATTTTTATAATTAGTTCAAACAATCACATCCGTAAGATTAAATGTCACGTGCCAACGAGTCGCCGGAAGTAAGATCTTTACCTGGGTTTCTCATAACGTCCACATCCACGTACACGCTCAAGTACACGCATGATATACGCAAAGCTATACACATGTATACATACATAGAGAGATTTTTCGAAATAAGCTTATTTATGCAGAATTCCCTTTTGGTCTGTTCAAAAGAAAACTGTTGTGGGTTAATGTATCCATGTGTCAAAGGCAATTTCCGGTTTGCGAATCCTTCGCCTCAATCCGAAAGGTTATGGGTCATTAAAAGAGGTTGAATTCAAATTGTTTACATTAAGAACCAAGCACTTGCTTTATTATTTTACGCACGGGGATATCTATCTATCTATCTATCTATTTATCTATCTATCTATCTATCTATCTATCTATCTATCTATCGAAGCCACTAGATACACATTTATCCATACAACTGAGTTTGTTCACACACACACACACACACACACACACACACACACACACACACACATATATATATATATATATATATATATATATATATTAGGAAAAGAATTGAGCACTCCTAGGCGCTGATAGTGCTTAATACAATAATGACGATTATATTTACTATGTAGTTTCTGCTGAATGTCTAATTAGTCAAAAGCTAGATTTAAAAAAAGAAGAAAAAACTATATATATATATATATATGTATATATATATATATATATATATATATATATATATATATATATATATAAAGGTTATATGTCTGTCTGTCTGTCTGTCTTCATATTTTCAAACTACTCTGTCTCCTTCGAAACTAAATGTCGCAGCGCGGTGCAATAGGCCTCAAATGATTTGATTTTTCGGTCCGTTCATTTATGGGTTTTTAGCCGGTTAAAATAGGTTTTAATGGATAAAAAATGGGTAAAAAATTTTAAAAAATCGTTATACATATTGTACATTCATATTAGTTTATTTTTTTATTTTTGAATGTTTAATCAATTCATATGCGTGTCACGTTGGTACAGTGGTGACGTCACCAGATTTTAACGCCTCGGTTTCGATTCTAGCTGATGGCACCCAAATACTTTTTAAAACTTTTGAAATAGCGACTCTATAATAATATATACCAAATCTGGAGAATTACAATATTATATTTAAGCGTATTTTACGTCCGAGATAAGCCCCCCCCCCTCCGGCTAGTATATATATATATATATATATATATATATATATATATATATTACGTTACAATATGTTGATGACATTTTTTTAAGCAATTAATCTTTCTCTTCCAAAATGACAACTTTGCTATGTTATTGTTAACATTTCTGCGGTCTTTTCTTTGTTGCATCGGATTTAAAACCCAAAATTTATTTGGTCTAGTGGAATATCCAGCACAGAGTTTTTACTTAAGTCTCCAACCTAACAGATCCCGCACTATCAACCAAACTCCAACTCCTGTTCCATCGCTGCAATGCCGCATCCCTGTGTCTATTTTACAAGTATTTTAATGGAATGTGCTCCGACGAACTCGTAGCACTTGTCCTCCCTCCCGTCGATATAAATGCCCACTACTGACCTGACAAACAGCAAAATCCCACCCATTCATTTTAGAGTTCCCTAGATGTCGAAAAACCTCATACTCTAATAGTCGCTTCCCACGAGCATCTAAACTTTGAAATTTCCTTCATTATTGTCTTGCTTCCTTGACTGTACTAACATGCAGAAATTTAAATGTAATTTTAACTGATATCTCACTGCTCAACTCCCCACATAGTATATCTGTAGTGACAATATGACTTGCTTGTTGCGAATAACAATAAAAAAGAGTAGCATATCATGAAGAAAGTACGCCATTCGTTCTATCGGCCAGTGTGCAGCTATGCTAGATGTATACCCGCCATTTCAGAAACTCCAACCGAGAAATGTTTTTAGGATTTTTAACCTTCCTGTAAGTACAATTATTTTAAATTTTATTGCTCTTGATTCACAGGGTATATTTGCCATATCTAGTGTAGTGGTGATTGTGTACTACGAAAGTAACCCCTGTAAATCGCATTTTAGTTTTTAGTTGTTTTAAATGTAATTTCAAGAATATTTAAGGCCTTTTATAAAGCATCGTATTGTATACAAGTCATTCATAAGAATGTCATTTACTATGAATCTTGAAATATAAGCATGACCTCTGACCTCAATCTGTGATGTCATAAACTAATCACAGACACGCTGGTCCTAAATTGCTATATCACTTGGTCATCACGTTTCTGAATTTTTGAGATGAGGGGATTGGTTGTTCATATTATTTGGATTTTTCGGACCACTGTTCTCATCTTGAGCATCATTGGGCGACCGAAAATACAATTGCAAATTACTTAGGACCTTTATCCAGTCATGGCTTACGGAGCAAGAGCATGCTATCTCCATGAGGTAAATAAAGGCTTCCGTTCGAAATTCCGTTCAAATTCGCGAGTTCGACAAGATACACCTGAAGCAGGTCGGAGGTTACATCGACCGAAACGTTGTGAAAATCACACTCAAGATGAGAACAGTAGTCCTAAAAATCCAAATAATACTTAGGCATCATCATCATCATCATCATCATCATCATCATCATCATCATCATCATCATCATCATCTCTTATGAGTCCGAAGATTTTATTGTTGGCATCGGCTTCCCCGATATTTTCTAGAAGGACCTATTTTTAGAAAGATATCAGATACTTAGGGAAAGAGCCACATGAAGTTTGCCAACAGTGATTTTTGTGGGGCGAACTGGATTCGAACTTGGGGGACACCCAGATCCTCAATCCGTATCGTTAACCACCGTCACCTTCCACATCACTTGGTGATATGCATTTTTTTTTGAGGATCATGAAATCGAAGAATGGCAAATATTAATTAAGGCAGTTTTAATTGTACACTGCGATAACAATGACTGTAGATCGCATTTTAGTTAATTCGGTTTAGTTCTATTATTTTAAGAAAATTTAAGAGTTTTTTTTTTACGGCATACCAACCCTTTTTGTGTTAGTTAATGCTGAATAGAATCAAAAGGATTGACTTTTTTTTAGTTTGTGATAAAATATTCAAATATTTATTCATTATGTTTTGTTTACTTATTTTGTGTTATAATAAATCAAAATATTATTAAAACCAAATTCAATAATTTTGGTATATATTCTTATGCTTCAAGTTTTTAATATCCTCAAAGATTAATTGTAGCGTTCGGTGTAGATTTTATATATGAATAATTTGTGGATTCATTTGCTTTGTCGGCGTTTACTATATAAATTAATAGTTTATATATTAGTATTGGGACGATTAATTGGAATCAGAATCGCGAGTCGGAAAAATCGGAACTTTTTGGGATATTGGAATCCGAAAAATTTATGCTCATTTTCTGATACCAAAAACGATTCCTTTAATTATCATAGTTTTTATTTAATTTTGTTTAAGACAAAATCTTCCACTACTTGTAGGAATGATAAAATAATAAATATTTATTTATTTAAATTGCCAATAAAACTAGGTGTTTTTACTTTTGAGAAAATATATGCACATTTGAAATGTGTGTGTGTTTTACAGTAATTGAGAAAAAAATAACAATTTTATAGTTTAATATTTAGAGATTTATAAAAATTAGTAATTGTATCGGAATCGGGAATTTAGTACGGAATCTGTAATTGTATCGGGATCAGGAAAATCTTTGAATCGTTCCATTCACTACTTCTTATTAATGTCAAGATAAGATTCATTACTCGTTCCGCTTCCTGTAGAAATCAGTTCTCTCTAACGTTCCAGACACTTCCTTGCATCTGAGGTTATTCTCGATCTCTACAAGTCTGTTATAAGATCTGTAGCAGCCGACACTCACTACAAACACAGGCAGAAACTAATTCTCACGGTTCGAGATTTGAAATCCATTTCCTCCTGGCTTGTCCAATCACAAGCAAGATCTCTATCACGTGACCGAGTACAACACGCTAACAATGACTCTCTTCTAACTTCCATTTATTTCTTTGTCATGCTAAAGAACATACACCGACACCGACACACACACACACACACACACACACACACACACACACACACACACACACACACACACACACACACACACACACACACACACACACACACACACACACGACAACACGCGTGAACACACTGAAGACTTTGCCATTTCATTCTCCTTTAATCAGCTTCCTTCGCCTCGGCGACTACTAGCTATAAACACGTGTGGACTGAGCTGTTCTCTCCTCAACAAACCGGCATGATATTAATTCTATCTTTACACAAGAACACTTCAACCTATTAACTCGTTTCTCTCTTGTATACTCTACTAGCGAAGATAACAAATAAAGTTGTTTATTAATCTTCTCTATATAAATAAAATGAACTCATTTTTTCCCGTCTGATTTTGACATTAATAGGATTAAAAATCAAGATATTTCATGCAAATATAATATACACAAACGGCAGAACAATATCTGAGGTGTGTTATAGGCTTATTATTTCTCAAATTCCTCGATAATCTTAGATTTCTATACTTTTTCTGCTGAGAAGTCACGGCCAAAATCGGTTAAGATCAATGGAAGTGGTAAAATATTTTCTCTCTAATAAATTCCTCCTCCCCCTGCCACCACTTAACACCGTTTGGGGATCGTTCACAAGGAACAGTTGAGAAGAGAACACCGGTTTGGCTTCGTAGTTCTTTCATGTGAAGTTATTTCAAATCACTAAACTAAGCTGCAGTGCTCTGTGGCGTAGTGGTTAGCGTGCTGGACAATTAACATTATATTTTCACGTTCGCGCCGACCTACCGTAGTCGTTTTTTTTTTTTTTTCCCCTAAACAACTGGAATGGACTTTTCTTGGTGGTCGAACTGTTAACGTTGCA
Source organism: Euprymna scolopes (assembly GCF_053919585.1). Lineage (NCBI taxonomy): Eukaryota > Metazoa > Mollusca > Cephalopoda > Sepiida > Sepiolidae > Euprymna > Euprymna scolopes. Next base: position 112,322,470 of record NC_136495.1, read on the forward strand.
GATGTTTTTTTTTCACACTTTATTTTCCTACTTTTACTCATGACTCCGGGTTTGATCCTTCCTACTTACCTAACATAACATTTTTTAAAACTCCCCCCCCCCGTCCCGGGAACAAACACTCGGGCAACGCCGGGTACCCCCGCTAGTATAGAATTAAACTCTATTGCGTTGTCTCTTATTCTATAGATCTAGCACGAAGCATTGTTGTTATATTTGCGTTTTGAGAATCTCTGTCTGAGTTGGGGGTCCTTGATAAGGTGAAGAAAGGGACTCTGTAATTTATGCGCCTTAAATGTTGGATCGTGGCTTTTTTATAACATCTCATAAGACACAGTGAGACCCATCAACGTTTGAGAGAATGGTCGTATTAATAAAGCATGTATGAGCATCTGATTCTGTAGTGATTCCGACCAACTTTGGCTTCATTGGGAACACACACTTCTAGAATATTGCCCATTCAAGTTTACGTAGATTACCTCCAAAACTGTACGCCAATTTGATGCCATGTAATATATTCTCCAAAACACAAATAGGAAATCTTAAAAAGAAGTTAAACTCTTCATAAGATTTTCATAACAAAGGCACATACAAAATCTTCAGCAAGATTGATCAGTAGTTTTCGAGTGTAAATGTGGTATCATGGTGGCACTCCCTATTGATGCTAATTGATCCCTATTGATCCCTATTAATTCCTATTAATTCCTATTGATCTCTGACTCCGCATCGAACGGATACCATGGCACTTAGTTCGCTGCACCTTATCATAACAAAGGTCCATACTAAATTTTAGGCAGATCGCCTAGTAGTTCCCCCCCTAAAAAAATGAAATGGACAGACAGACAGACTAAGAAAAAGATAATATAGATATACATGTTTAAAGTGCATTAGTTTATATGGAGTTCTTTTCTTCATTTTAGAGTTATTTTTGTTCTTTTTAACGAATGCTCCACTGATGTTCCACTGTGTACGTTTGTTGACGATCGTCTGGCCGAATGCCTTTTTTTACATAGACATCACCACATTATCAAAGCAAAGAGGCCACTCGAGGATAAGGGTTAAAGAGTGTACAGTAGAAATTGGACAATATAGTGATCAATTCGGTAAATTTGTTAACTTATATCAAACGGCTCATCAAGAACTTGTTTACGTTAGACTTGAATACAATCATATTGTAGTCGGCCGGAAAGCAGGAAAACGGAAGACAATTCCACAGGCGTGCAGTTCTAAGAAAGAAGCTTTGTTCATGGAATCTACGTTTAGGTTCAGGCACAGATAAAGAGTGGGGGAAATTATTGATAGTGTTTTCAGCTAAACGAGTGTTTCTTGTGAAAGTTTTGCGAGGGGGAACCATAGACTGAAGCTCAGTCGAACACTTTCCATGAAAATAACGATACATCAGAGACAAACTCGCAACATCTCTCCTGTGAGATAGAGGTTGCAGGGAAGAGAAAAGGACATCTCCTATGAGACTACGAAGTCTATTTTGAACTCTATCAAGGCAGTACAAGTCCTTTCTAGCAGCTCCTGTCCAGATGTGGCAACAGTATTCCATCCTTGGACGTACCTGGCTCTTATATAGATAGAGAATAGCATCAGCAGTGAGATATCTACTGGATCGATAGAAGGATCCCACCATTTTCCCAACGGCCTTGGCAACAGATTCGATGTACGTGTTCCATTTAAAATCAGGAGTAACGGTCAAGCCCATAAGCTTGTCAAAACTTGAGGCCTCCTGAGGACGAGAGCCATTCATTTCAATTGATGCCAGATGTGGATCAGAGTGTTGATGGTGTAAAGAAAGAAAAATGCCTCGTTGATGTTATACTTTACGAACAAGTTTAAACTTAATGCAGCAACAAATATGCGTTTCATTTTGTACCTTTCTTTTTCCGATGACCCCGTTCAGTCTCCAGAGACAATGGATACCCACTGTAAGAGTAGCTGCGCGTGTAATTGTGAGGCAAGAGTTGCGCAAGCCCGAACTACACCTCTTCTGAATCGACACTGCTTGAGTTAAATGACAAGAAAAGAAAAAGTGCGAGACGACTGAAAACAAGGCCGAAATAAACAGAGAGTACATACAGCACCCGGAATTTCCAAATGGCCACCCATTTTAGTACTGGCCAGGCTCAACGTTGCTTAACTTCGGTGATATAACAGGAACCGATGTGGAAACATGAATTATGCCGTATATACCTTCTTTAATAGACATAGAAAACCTCTTTCTATATATATTTATGTATGCGTATACATATTTGTTTAAAAAATTTTGCCTACCAAATTCCTCTGTCAGTTTTTGATCAACAGACATGAAACTTTATATATAGGGTATTCGAACGTATGCGAAACTTTATATTTAGGTTTTAGCCGGGAAAAATTGGTGGAAAAGTGTGAAAATTAAAGAAATGGAATTTTCCAGGTGAAGGTTGAAGGACGGCATTACGAATATCCATGCATAACATAATAGCTATTGCTTCATAGTTTAATTTTTAACCCTGCGGCAAACATGTCTTCATAGCGCAGGCCTTAACGCCAAAGGAAAAATAAATCGTAGGTTAAACGTTTTGGTTTCGATTCTCGACGGTGGCACACGAGTCATCTTTTTTTTTTTTGAAAAACTTTTTAAATCATTACTATATATTTGGTCCAATATAATATGATAATAAATACGAAATTTGCATTAATTAAAATATCATATTTAAGCGTATTTTACGAGCGGGCAATGCCAGGTAGTTTGCTAGCTTATTACAAAATTGAGCTGTGCATTAAAATAATACGTGGAACCGGTCTTATTTTGTTGTCAACTTAATAAATAGGTATATGCATTCTTAAACAGCATTGTTTCATATACAGTTCTCTTCTCTTCGAGAAGTATTTTATCTTTATGAGAAATATGAAAGTGGAGACCTTCGTGAAATGGTGCTTTATGGTGCCAAGTAACTTTGGTAACTGGCCGTGACTAACTCGAAACGTTTAAAGAATGCAACCATGATTCCTCTTCCGAAATGCCATTCTTAAATCATGTTTATGCCTCCGAATTAGTTCCCTTCTTCCACCGTTTTTTTTTTTTCAAGATCTGAAAGGCGCCGTGACACGAATCTAAAATTTACGCGGCGAAAGCCTAAAACAGAACAAAAACGCCATGCACAGGAAGAATGAGAGCGTATTGCGAGTGAGGAGAGAGAGAGAGAGAGAGAGAGAGAGAGAGAGAGAGAGAGAGATACACAGGTACTTCATACGCCACCCATACGTATGCATATTAACACACGTACGCCTCTAATGCTATATAAAAAGAAACGAATAAAAGCAAAATCAAGTGTCCAAAAACCACAGACACACGCAAGCTCACAGGCCATAAAAAAGAAAGAAACAAAAAAAAGCAGCTTACCGAGATCACACGTACATATACACCCACATATACATATACACCCACCAACCATAAAAAGCAACATCAACAAAAAAGAGATAAAAAGAGAGAACAAGACCAAAGATGGGTAGACAAGTTAATGACCACCCGAACGTATATTATATCTGCGTATACCCTTTTCTGTTAGTTTTATGGATCGTATTTGATTCCTTGGGTGTTCGGTGATATATTTTCTTATTTACTTTAGCTGCCATTATACACACACACACACACACACACACACACACACACACACACACACACACACACACACACACACACACAGATATATATATGTATATATGCACAAATATATATATGTATGTGCATATATATATATATATATAAATATATATATGTATATGTATATGTACTAGCGGGGGGTACACGGCGTTGTACGGGTGTTTAGAGGTGTGTGTGTGTGTGTGTTAAAAAGAGGTTTAAAAGAAAAAAAAGGAAGTTTTGGTCGGATTGAACCCCGAAGCCTTGACGCGAAGGTGGAAACGAAAGGGGGGGGGGAAGCCAGTCACCTAACTATCTGGGCCACGACGTAGAGGAACTCATAAGGGCGTTATATGAATGTTTATGAAACGAAATAAACAGGTGCGAGGAAGTCTGACCTAGTTTTGCAAGCCAAATCATTCGCGGACATACACATACACACACACACACACGCACACTTTCGCGTAGGAGTTTGAACGAAGTAGAAGATGAGTCAGGGGAAAAGGGTGAGTTACCAGAATCGGATGGTTTTAGAAAGCTTCTTGCTCTTCTTGATTAATGGATTGGAGGCGAGGAAAGTAATCTTTAAACCTGCCTAAGATGTCGTTTCGTTTGTTGTTATATACTTATCTTGTAAATTCTGTTTTAGTTATTGATTTTTAATTGCTTTTTTCTAAAGACCTTCATTTCTCGTGACTCACCTTGTTACATTCAGATAGTGTAATATTAACAATAACAATCGGTGGTTGAGAAGTTTTTTTTTTGTAATTATTAAACCAGAGAAACTAAGTCTTGGAAGTATTGAATGTTAGCATCCGTTTAGATATGTGTTCATTCGTTTTCCCCATCTAGTCTGTTTTAGAGAGTAATGTCATCAGCAAATATACCAATATGAGAGACAATTTTATCAGGGAGGTCATTTATGAATACCAGGAATAGTAAAGATCCAAGGATCGACCACTGTGGCACATTCGTGTTAATATCAGCTGTTTTGACATTCAACAATTTAGGACAACCTGGATTTTTCTCTTATCCAAGAAGGATCTGAGTATGTTAAATATTCGTCTAATATTAAAGGCTTTAGACATGTCTTTAATCATAAAGATAAAGGGTTATATTCTGGACTTATATAAAAAAAATCGTTAACTATTGTGTATTTTCATCTAAAAAGTCGTCATTAAAGTCGTCACGCCTCAGTACTCTTCGTACGCACATTGTGTTCCAAACTCACAACTCCAAATATCTCACTTCTCTGAAAACAGGCGTTTTGTTCAAGCCGGCGTCATCTTATTCGCATATGAGATTTCACGTTAGATCGCGAGATCCGCCAGCGTATAATCAAACGCGGCCGCCATTTTGCTTTTCATTTTTGCCTGTAACTTGACTTTATACGTGACTGAAAAAGATCTAGAAATTTTAGGTAAGTCCCTTCTGCACTCTTATTATTTGCTACGAATAACCACAGTGCATTTTTTTTTCAGAATTATCAAAGACAATATTTACAGCAATTTTTCTAAAAACATCATTTTCTGCTAAGTGCGAATTCAGTATAGGCTTAATTGTGTAAAACTAGAATTGAAGAAACAATTTCTTTCAAAATAAAGATTTTTGCATATCTATTACAGTTCAGTTTGTTTCGCGTCTTGGACAACAATCGTAGTATCGTGGTGGGAGGCACAGTGGCGAGTGGTACTAACAGGTTGTGCTACGAAATTGAATACAGCTCCATTCTCAGTCATAAGGCTGATAAAAGAAAACTAGACTTTTTTGCCGTTTTAAAACGAGCCAAATTATAACCCGTTTACTTGAAACGAGTACTTTGTACTAAACTCCTAGAGTAAATGTGGTATTGTGGTGAATAATCCTTATTAATCCCTGACTGTGCATCGACGGACAACCACACAGACAAACACACGCGCGCACACACACACACACACACACATAGCGTAATGCGATGTTCTTTGTAAACAAACGAGCAAATAAATCGAGCAGTGTAAGAGCGGAAGGTAAATGTAATATACATTTAGATGGCATCATTTGCGGGAACCGGTCCCGTGGATCAGAGGGTAGAACTGCAGACTATCGACTAGATAGTTGTAGTTTAGATCCCTGGTTCGGGATGGGTGCTAGCCTAGTCGCACCGAAGAGCTGTGATGCAGCGAAACAGTCTGTCTATAGAGGAATATTCTTAGATTTTCGAATGTGAGATGATATATAATTATTTCCACAATCAAACACCACCACAACTCACAAAAACAGATTTGTAGATGATAGTAGATTTGTAGAGATCGGGAATAGCCTCAGATGTGATTGTGAGCTGCGACGTTGTTTAATTGAGGATATATATATATATATATATATGTGTGTGTGTGTGTATGTATATATATATATATGTATATATATATACACACACAGTATTATTATTATAATATATATACATATATATACAATATTATATATATATATATATATTATAATATATATATATATATATATATATATATATATATATATATATATATATATACTAGCTGTACCCTGCCACGCGTTGCTGTGGCTCAAATTGGCACAATGGAAAGAGTTCCAAAATGAGAAAAAGCATGCTTTTTATAGGTTTAGTTTTCCATTTTGCATGGGTACACAGTTATTATTGCTCCATTTTCTTAGCTGATATCGAGAATTTCTGGTTGGTAACTCTTGAATACGTAACATAAATTGTCCATGTGAAAAAACAAAGCTTGGATTGGTTTATATTTCACAACATGATAATTAGTACACCAAATTTCAGTTGCAATACATGCGGTGGTATCCCTGGCAAATATAGTTGTTGGATAATTACCCACTTTATCTGCTTTCACAACAGTGTCGATGGATTTGTATTTGACTACCTCATTTGGAATTTTACATTGAATAATAGCGTTAAGTTCATGGGCGTCTTTGTATTGACCTGCAAGAATAGCTCATTCACTCAGTCAAGTGGAATTTTTATAATTTGAATATCTGCAAAAACCTTTTAAACTAACTATTCTTTTGATGAAATAAAATTACAGAAATTACAGAAGTTAAAAGTCAAAGAATGTTGCCCTTATCTCTGATCAGCTGGCACTTTTTCGTACCCAATTTCCGCCCAAGTGATGCAAAAATTTTTGTGCGGATCGAACAGTCTGCAACTGGATATGCAGAGTTTGAGTTAAGTTTAATGTCTTCACATGGAACAAAAAAGTAGAGTATTTGAGGCAAGCATTTATTTCATCTGCTGATGTTGATTGAAGAATAACAGGTAACATTTGTCTGAAATCTTCTGCAAGCAATATTACTGCATTCCCAAATGGTCTTACATTGCCACGCAAATCTTGCAAGGATCGACCAAGAGCCTCAAGTAATTTTTTGCGTACCATTGTGCATTCATCCTAAACAATAAGTTTGCATTTCTGTAATATTTTTCCCCATATTGGATATTTTGGAGATGTCGAACATGATATTTTTGAAAAATTGAATGTTTTAAAGTAGAATAAATAATTCTTCTACTTGGCAGCAAGGTCGCAGGTATTCCTCATGCAGCAAGGGCTAAGGCTATGTCATTTTGTTACCAAATGGCTGCCAAAATCAATTTAATTAGAAAGGTTTTACCAGTTACTTCTGGTGCTGTTCAAGGTAGCAGTAATTACCAAATAACTTCTATTCTCACAGTCAGTAAATTAGGTGACTAAAATAGGATTTATCCATGTTTTTACAATGCCTTATTCACTGTAATTAATTTAGGAGACTAAAATAGGATGAGGGATTAGAGATGGACAGATAGAGAGGAAGATATATAGATAAAAAAGAGAAAGTGAGAGGAAAATAGAGAAAGAAAAGGAGATAGAGAGATAAAGGGATTGATAGATAAAGAGAGAGGGGGAGAGTTAGAAACAAAGGGATGAGACAGAGGAAAGGAGAGAGATAGAGGGAGTTAGAGAGAGAAAAGGGCTCAAAGAGAGATGGAGAGGGTGATATAGAGAGAAAGATAGATTGAGAGAGGGAAAGGGAGAGATGGATAGAGAGGGAAAAGGAGAGATGGATAGAGAGGAAGAGAGAGGGGGAGAGAAACAGGTGAACTACACTTCACCGTTTTTTTCCTTGTTCAGTAGAGAAGAAATCTTTCGAGACTGAGGCAATTTTTTGTTACTATCCAGAGTAAGCCTTTTTTTTGGGGGGGGGGGGCTAGATTTTCCACGCATTAGAAACCGACGGGGTTATCTGTACTTTCACCTAACAAATTAATAAAAGAAAAAAGATTTTGTAAAATTTGAATTTAACATGAAAATACTATTTAAAAAAAATAGCACGATAACATAAGTGCATAAGTGCCACTTTATGTACTCATTGGGCGTCGAGTTCCATGGCGACCAGCATAATTATTTAATAGTCGCTCCCTTAGCCCCCTCCTTAGTCAAGGCTAATGCCTGCGCACGTAACATTTTTTATTTACTGACGTTGGCTTAGTAGCTAAACGATTTATTGATAATTTCGTAATCCTTAAACGCATGCCGGAAGATTTAAATTGGTTCATTATTGTTTTATTGTTGGTAATGAAAAAAAAAAGTTTCATTCAACACAAAACCAAAAACACATATTAATGATAAATGATTTATTATTCTATTCATTGAAATTTAATAATTTTTAGATAAAAAAAGTAAAAAAAAGTTAATAAAAAATAGTTGCTTATGTGCGCATGTAAAAATGTCTGTAAAAGTGAGAAATTATTTTAATCATTTAAAAAACTTGTTTTATTTTTTGTTTTATTTTTAGATTAGGCCCACCTTATAATCACCCCAACATCCTCATCTTAAGAACAGCTTCCGGAATAAACACCACTATTATTTGCAAAATTTAACTGATATTTGTTGTCAGCATACTCACCCGAAAATACTATTTAAAAAAGGGGAGGGGTTCAGTGGCCGTTGCAGAGAAGTAGATTTATTTATCAATGAAAGTTGCGAAGAAGTAAATTTATTTATCAATAAAAGTCGTCATTTAAAAAAGAAAATTGTGGAGGTGGACCTAAATGTAAATATTTACCCAAAAAACTATCCCGAAGTTTATTACAAAAACGTTTTGTTTTCGCACTATTCAACAATTTGTTCATCCGCGCATGTACATTAAAAAAATATTTGTAAAAGTGAGAAGTTATCAGTAAATGATTTAGTTTTTTTTTTTTTTTTTTTACATTAGGTCCACCTCCACAAATGTTAAGAACGGCTTTCAGAATAAACACCCTCAACCTCTTCATGTTAACAACGGATTTCGGAATAAACACCATTGGGGGAGGGGGGATTTGTTGTCAACATACCCATCCGCAAATACTATTAAAAAAAAAGTCGATAAAAGTCGTCATTTAAAAAGAAATTCAAAATCAAATGTTTGTAAATGTGAGAAATTATTAATAAATGTTTAGTTACATTTTTCGGTGCTAATACAGAGAGTGATCCGCGCTATTTTTTAAATCGTATTTCCACGTTTAATTCAAGTTTTATGGGTCTTTTTTTATTCAATTGCAAGGTTTAAGTACAGAATAGGTACAAAACACCCTCCCCTCCCCATGTTAAGAATGGCTTTTTAAATAATAACGTTATTATTTCAGCACGGATCACTCTCTGCATGAGTACCCATTTTTCTTTTAATATTCATAAAAAGTAAAACTTTTTTTAAAAATAAATAAATAAATGTTTGTAAATGTGACAAAGAATCGTTTAGTTATGGCAACGTCAGTAAATAAAAGATGTTATGTGCGGGGTGGGGTGGTGACTAAGGGAGCGACTATGATTTTTTTCTGCTGGTCGCCATGGAACTCAACGCCCAAGGAGTACCAAATTGTAATTTTTTTTTGTCAAATAAATAAATTTCAAGCAATTTTTGCAATAAATAATAGATAGCAACTTCGTTAATTTTACGACTCGCCCCAGCATATTATAAACACCCTAACTTCCATATGTTAAAACGGCTTTCGGAATGAACACCCCCAATCTCTCCATATTAAGAACGGCTTTCGAGGTTTATGGAAGGGCGTGTTTTTTTTTAACATGGGGAGGTTAGGGTGTTTATAATACGTTGAGGCATGTCGTAAAAATGAAACAGTTTAGAAAAAGTTAAAACAAACTTTTTTATGTAAACAAAAAAAAGAAAAGAAACTAAACAATTAAAACGTAATGTTTCATGAGTGAAAAGCCTTAAAGGTATTTAAAATTTAAAAATTGCTAAGTACATAAATAAATTTAAATTTTTAAAATATGGGATTTTTTTTTGTGCTAATGCAGAGAGTGATCCGCGCTATTTTTTAAATCGTATTTCCGCGTTTAATTAAAGTTTTATATGTTTTTATTCAATTGTAAGGTTAAAGTACAGTATAGGTACAAAACACCCTCCCTTCCCCATGTTAAGAATGTCTTTTTTAATAATAACGTTATTATTTCAGCACGGATCACTGTCTGCATGAGTAACTTTTTTATTTATTTTTTTACTTATCTTGTAATTCGAGAGTAGTTGAAACGGAACTTACCAGAAATATTATTGGGCAGTCTCGCCGAAACGACTTCGAAAAATATTTATATTTTAATTAATATTTTTATAATTCGCAATGTAAAATTATTTTAATAACATGCAAACATTCATTGACTTTACAGATAGATTTTCTGAAAATTACAATTAAATTTGTAATGTAGAAATATGGTTGTATAAACTTTGAACGAACCAAAATTACATTTTTATATATATAGATAATATTGTATATATATATATATATATATATATATATATATATATATATATATATATATATATATATGTATATATTTATATATATATATATATATATATATATATATATATATATATATATATATATATATATATATATATATACCGTAGCGTCTTTAAATCAAAAATACGCTAACGGAAATAATTTATTGCACGGGCGTCCCCCCCTTTTAAAATTCATCATTCAATAAGATAAAAAGCTATAGCAAACATCTAAATGAGTATTTTAACCATAGTTCCTGATTTAAAAAAGCGAAAAATTAAAAGGTAAATATCTCTATATATTTTTAAAGCAAACTTATAATGTAAATTCAAATCTATATTTTACTCTATTTATTTTATATCTCTAACCCATATTAATTTTCTTTTAAATTTTAAATCCAGACCTTTTATTTCAATTTTTTCAGATTCATCTGCCTTACTTTTAATGCTAGGTTTATTTATGGTGTCTTTTAAATTCAATAAAAACCCTTCAAAATTTGCTGACGAGGAGACCTTGCTTATTAAAAAACTATATGTAATTATAGTACGTAACTTGATGTATACCACAATAAAAAGCATTGTTTTCCGAAACGATCGTACAGATAATTGATTTTGTTGTTTTTCCTTCTTATGAAACGGATTTTTAATTTGATTATAATTTGATTTTAAAATTTTAAATTATCAATCACATTACTTAATATATATATATATATATATATATATATATATATATATATATATATATATACATACATATGTATATATATTATATATATATTATTATAATAATAATATGTATATATATGTGTATATATATTATAATAATATTACTATATATATATATATATATATATATATATATATATATATATATATAGTATTATTATACACACATAAAAATACAAAATCTGCTTAAATTAAAATATATTTAAAAAAATTTTAGGACCGGGCGAAGCCGGGCAACCTGCTAGTATATTATAATCCCCTCTTAATATACAAACGTTCCTTTCATGTGTTCATTTTTTTCATTCCTTTCGTTAAGGTTCGTTTATTCCTTCTTCGACATAACTTTCTTCTTTTCCCTCCTTTTCTTTGTTCTTTTTTTTTCTATTCTTATATGCTTGTCCTTCACTTCATTTCTTTTTCTGTTTCCTTTCCTTTCTTCTTTTCTATTTCTGTTTTTCATTTTTGTTTCTTTGTTTTTCTCTTCTTTGTAGTGATGCTTTCATTTCGAACTCGGATATCTAATATATAAACGGCTATATGTCTGTCTGTCTGTCTGTCTGTCTATATCTATCTCCTCCGAAACTAAAAATCGCAACGCGGCATTAGGGGCCTCAAATGATTGGATGTTTTACCGGCCGTTCTTTTATGGATCTTTAGCCGGTTAAAATCGCTTTAAAGGATTAAAAAAAAAACAAAAAAGAAACGGTAAAAAAAAAAAAAAAAAAAAAAATCGTTAGCATTCATCTTTATTTTTAAGTTTTAATTTTTAATCGGTTTATATCCGTGTCACTTTGGTACAGTGGTAACATCACCAGTTATGAATGCTTCGATTTCGTTTCTAGCTGATGAAACCTGAAAAATATATACGAAATCTGGACAAATTAAAATATCATATTTAAGCGTATTTTACGATCGAGCAAAGACCCCCCGACCGCTAGTCTCTCTCTCTCTCTCTCTCTCTCTCTCTCTCTCTCTATATATATATATATATATATATATATATATATATATATATATATATATATATATATACTTGCAAAAATACCAGTCGTTGACTGGGTTCACAAACAGCCTACAGAAAATGGACTCTGATTTATGAAAGTATGATAGGTTATTGAAAGGAAGGGTTGTAAAGAGATAGCTTCGAATTTGGGGGTGTCAAAACCAAAGCAAAATGTGATGAAAGTAAAAATAAAATAGATAAACCCCATAATTTATTATACCATACCTGTTCACACTGAAACACTTATCACAATATTCTGCGGATCTATATTAAAAAAACCTTGTTAAACTTTGTGACATATTTCCATTCTATGGAGGTCACGTGCGAACGAACACCCCATAATTTTATTATACGATATTTCTTCAAACTTAAACATAATTATCGAAGTATACTTACGCAGATAGATATGAAAAGTCTTTATTAAATTTCGTGCCTATTTCCATTCTATGGAGGCCAGACGCGAATGCAGATCCCACAATTTTATTATACAATCCTTATTCAAGTTAAAACATACTTATCAAAGTATTCTTATGTACATCTACATCAAAAACCCTTGTAAACATCTTTTTTTTAATTCTTAATTTTTCATTTCCATACTTTGTGGAGTTAGCGCGAACGCAGACCCCACAATTTTAATGAACCACCGTTCTTCCAGATCAAACATACCCATTCCTGTGTCTCGATACATCTTCTATTATTATATGTAATCAGTTTTTTAAAATAGTCAACCATATAGGAACCTATTCGTGACCAGACACGCACACGCACACACACAGACATTCAGCTTTATATTATAGATATAGTTTCTATGGGTTTCTTTAGCCTTTATATCTTTCCTTCTTTGTTGTATTTTCCTTCCTTCCTTCTTTCTTTCTTTCTTTCTTTTTTTCTAACTAATTTTCAGTCAACCTTATTTTCGGCGCGTTTTTTTCTTATCTTTCCCATCATTCGCGCTTTCCACATTCTTTTACTGTGAATGCAAAATGAGTCTCGATTTCATTTGATCCAAGTTATGCGATCACCAAATAACATAAATTGGGACACACGTTTGGAATGCAGGGTCAAAATATATGTGGCCATGCTATGCCATACACGCATACATACATCATTTTAGGAATCACCCCCAACTCACTCTCTCTTCTTTCTCTTCTCTCTCGCCTACCTCTCTGTCTTAGAGGGAAGAGAAATAAAATAAAGAATAAAAAGGGAAAGTGACTATATATATATATAAAAAAAAGAAAGAGCATAGGGAGGAATAAAAATGGGGGGGGGGCAAAGGTGAAAAAAAACCCCAACATAATAATAATAATAAGTGAGATG